>NC_059085.1:4096609-4406793 GCF_020497125.1 Mauremys mutica
GTGTACATGAAACCCTTCATGTTTACCCACTGAGTCTCTCACTAGGACTGAATTAAACTATCACCCAATAAAAAAGTCTTTGGACAAGACTATCAACTATGAATCCAGTCAAAATGTGAACTTATGGAACTATCACTGTACAGTCCAATGCAGAGACCTAACACAAATTTTGACGACTTTGTAGCAATGTCTGCTCATCACACTGGTTTAATGATTTGGTATACACCCAAATATGGGTGTTTAAGGAAGGCAGTCAGGTGGTCCTCAGCACTAAATTGGCCATGGGCAGGCCATGGATGACTAGTTAGAAAACTGGTTAAGATGCTAACGGGAAAAGTGCCCCCCCACCACCACACACACACACTGAGGTGGCCATGACTCTTGCAACTGTTGTGGGACATATTACCACCACTGATCTGCTGGGTATAACATGGCAAAGAAAAACCTTGCTGAATGCATTGTGGCCTAATAGTACCCTGTTGGTACTAAGCTGCTGGGTCACTGGGACTGGTGCATGTCTTTGGCGTGCACCTAGAGCATCCGTCCCAATACGTGAGGTGAGTTCCATCCTTAATTGCATGACATTGACAGGATTTGTAACCTTATAGATCACTGTTGCAACCACTGTTATATATTTGCAGTAAATATTGTACAGAGGTTGTCGTGTGAGGTGTCAATGGCAAGGTTATGGTTTGCTGGTTATGATTATGCTGTCTATATATGTGTATCATTTTTGTAGTTGAAGTTAGGAATATTGGCTCTATACTGTCTGTATTTCAAACTTATGCTATGCTTCTGGGTGACATCCCAGACAAGTTGGTGTCAGATCTGTCTAGCCTGCTCGATGGCCCATTAAGGACCATCAGCTATACAATTGACCCATTGAGAGAAGGCAAATACATCTTGTGACTCAGCAAAGTATGTAGAGACTTGCTCATGTGATGCCAAACTCTATTTTGCTGTAATTTTCCACAGTAAGAACAAAGAGGTGTTTTTACACCTGGAAAAGGCTATAAAAGGCTGATGCCTGATCTCCATCTTGTCTTCAATCCTGCTTCTTACCTCTGGAGGGACTTTGCTACAAACAGAACGTCTACACAAAGGACTGATGACCCATCCCAGCTGGGGATGTACTCCAGAGACTTGATTTGAACTTGCAGTTTATTCTATCTCTGCTGCAAGCCTGAACCAAGAACTTTGCCATTACTGTAAGTAATTGATTCCATTTAACCAATTCTAGCTCTCATCTGTATCTTTTTCCTTTTATGAATAAACCTTTAGATTCTAAAGGATTGGCAACAGCATGATTTGTGGGTAAGATCTGATCTGTATATTGACCTGGATCTGGGCCTTGGTCCTTTGGGAATCGAGAGAACTTTTTTTTCTTTTACTGAGGTACTGGTTTTCATAACCATTTGTCCCCATAACGAGTGGCACTGGTGGTGATACTGGGGAGTGTCTAAGGGAATTGCTTGTGACACTTGTGGTTAGCCAGTGGGGTGAAACCAAAGTCCTCTCTGTCTGGCTGGTTTGGTTTGCCTTGGTATACAAAGAAACCCCAGCCTTAGGCTGTAACTGACCTGCTTTAAGAAATTTGTCCTGAATTGGTGCTCTCAGAAGTGTCCCACCAGAATCAGCATCATTACAACTTGCTAGCTCAATATGGGTCCACAAGATAGATGTCCCAAGGGTTCACAGGACCTGATCAAGTTTGCGTCTCACCCATCCAGCAATTAGTGTCTATTCCCCATACTCCTATCACCCTTCCTACTCCCATTCCTGAGCTTCAAATAGCTAAACAGAGAACTCCCTTTAGTTAAATCACGACCCTTTCAGATTTACTGGATGCAGCTCTTGTTTTAGCCACAGTCACCCTCATTTTTGCTAACACCTCTGTCATTTTTTATCTCAACAGTACCCCTTTCACAAAAAACCGCCATCTCTTCCTGAGCGGTGGGCGAGTAGGACAACAACTGTAGGAATCCATAGAAGGGTCCTGGGAGCACTCAGCAGCGGGGTGGGTGTACTCACCAGACTGGTGGCAGAAGCATTACAAAACAAATTAGCAGTAGTTTTGGATGCAACTGGCACTGTTCTTAACCAGCACATTGAGGCTAATGCTTTAAAAAAACAAGACTTATACTGAGCCAAATTGTGGTAAATTCAGATAACTTTTGGGCAAGTGAAATTTGGTTAGTGCCCAAACCATGGGCCATGACTTGTCAACAAGGAGATCAGGTTATCATTGATGACGTGAAAGAAATCGTAATCAACCCAGAAAACGCCAGGTGGCTGGAGCGGCTATGAAACTGGGTTGCAAATAACATGGTCAAGGAAAGCAATTGCCAGCCATGGTGGTAAATTAATACTACTCAATGCACCACACAGGAATGTACAATTGACCTTCTGAGTCCTATATGGGGTGCATTAGTTCAGGTATATCCAGTTGTTAACATAAATTGGGAATGGAGTTCCAGATTATGCTATCCTATTAAGGAATGGCATTTGGGCCGTTAAATGGATTTATTTTTCCATTATGTAGGTTGATGGGCATCTCCATCTTCAAAATGGATGGATTTGCCAGAAAGGGGAATGGAACACTTGCCAACCCAAATGTAAACAACCAATAAGGAGACTGTGAATTGGTCTTTGTATCAGGTGCAGACAGACACTTACTATGTGGGAGAAGGCAAGGTATGTTTCCATTCTAAAGAACCTGCTAATCTTAGAATTGAAACACAAAATATTACTTTTGTAGGAATTGTAGTAGCCAACATTTAGTGTACTAACCAAACTATACCAGGAGGAAGCATGAGCAGGAGAGCGAAAGAGGGGAGGACTCCTGCCTCATACTGAGAAAGCAGGACAATCAGCGTGTTATCTTAAGTGCTTATACACAAATGCAAGAAACCTGGGAAACAAGCAGGTAGAACTGGAAGTCCTGGCACAGTCAAGGAACTATGATGTGATTGGAATAACAGAGACTTGGTGGGATAACTCACATGACTGGAGCACTGTCTTGGCTGGATATAAACTGTTCAGGAAGGACAAGCAGGGCAGAAAAGGTGGGGGAGTTGCATTGTATGTAAGAGAGCAGTATGACTACTCAGAGCTCCAGTATGAAACTGCAGAAAAACCTGAGAGTCTCTGGATTAAGTTTAGAAGTGTGAGCAACAAGAGTGATGTTGTGGTGGGAGTCTGCTGTAGACCACCAGACCAGGGGGATGAGGTGGATGAGGCTTTCTTCCGGCAACTAACTAAAGTTACTATATCACAGGCCCTGGTTCTCCTGGGGGGACTTCAATCACCTATTGCTGGGAGAGCAATACAGCGGTGCACAGACAATCCAGGAAGTTTTTGGAAAGTATAGGGGACAATTTCCTGGTGCAAGTGCTGGAGGAACCAACTAGGGGCAGAGGTCTTCTTGACCTGCTTCTTACAAACTGGGAAGAATTAGTAGGGGAAACAAAAGTGGATGGGAATCCGGGAGACAATGACCATGAGCTGGCTGAGTTCAGGATCCTGACACAAGAAAGAAAGAAAGAAAGAAAGAAAGGAGAGCAGCAGAATGCAGATCTTCTGAGCTGCCTGTAGGGCTCCGGGCGTTGACGGCATCTGAAGCTGACAGAAGTCTGCACCACTATCCGGAGTCGCAGGCAAGGTACGGGATGTGCTGCACTGCTCGACTTGACCTGGGACCCGAGTTCCCGAAGGGGGTGTTGAGCTGCCCGGCACGGGTCTTGGCTTGCCCCCAGCTCACTCCTTTCTCTTGCAGAAAGTAGGAGATCTTCCCCTCACTGTCTTCTTCAGCTTCTTCCCCGGAACTGTGAAGGGGGATCAGTGCCAGCTCATGGTCGGCACCAGTGGAGCACTGTGCACCAACGCTGCGGTGCTCGATACTGAGTCTGACCATTGCTTCGGTGCTGGAGTGAGTGCTGACTCTATCAGGAGCACTTTAAAGCAGTTGTCCTGCTCCTTTTTCATCCTGGGTTTCAAGGATTTACAAATATGAATACTAACTATGTACAACTCTATTACAGGTTTTGTGAAGTGTGCAAGAACAGAGAACAAAACAATGCTAGCCGAAGGAGCAGACGTTCCAGCACAGTCACTGGCGGCAAGAAGGAACTGAGGGTGGGGAGAGCTGGCAGCATCCCTTATACTGCGGCATGTGCGCGCCACTCCAGAGGGCACCAGAGCCAGTCCCCTACGAATACTGCTGAAGGAAAAACATCCAGCACCAGTGCATGTGGCGAGCACACACACCTAATACGGAATGGACATGTGCAAGCACTTGAAGAAGCAGCAAGAGATATGAGTGTTCTGGCTAACCGTCACAGGCAGTAAGGAGGACCTGAAGTGGCGGTGGGTCTGTAGGGCCCTATATTCAGCGCCATTAAGGCGTGACCCAAGGGGGCACCCGGACTAACCTGGCGGGGAAAAACCTGGCTAGGGGGGAAACCTTCTGACTGCCACGTACATGGCGCACGCACACCTAATTGGAATTGATATGAGCAATCACTCGGAGAAGAAGGATCATTCCAGGCAACCATCCCAGGTGATAAGAAGGAACTGAGAGGATGAGGGGCCAGCAGCACCCCTTATATCTGGCTCTAAAGCTGGTCCTACAGATACCACTGAGGGAAATCTCTCTGACAAATCTGCATGTGGCCCGCACACACCTAGCCTAGAATGGACATGAGCAAACATTCAAAGAAGAACGTATCCATCTTCAATGTAATTTGTTCTCTCACTGTAAAAATATATTCCACTTCCATCCAAAGACATCTCAGTCATCTGACAGACATCACTTTTGATTTGCTGTTGCAAAGCACTGAGATTTCTGTTGATGCTTATGCAATATGTGTATTGCTGCATCATTCATGAACCACAGAATGTTGTGTAAACAGAAATAGTAAATTTGTCAGTTTTAATCATTAGCCAATACAGATGTGCAGTGAGAATTTTTTTTTCACATTTTGCAGACCCACTGTGTAGTCAATAAGGAACCGCTTTGAGAACCATTACTCTAGTTGGACATACTTGTGTTCCATCTCTGGACAAGGCAGTAGAGAAGGAACTGAGGATAGTTCAACTGCATATCCCTGAATAGGCTCAGTGTCTGCCACAAGTAAGCACAGGGAGAATGCATGGGCTGAACAGATACTGCTAGCTAAAAGTCTCCAATCAAGGGCTTGAGAGGTGCATGTTCACCTGAAGTGGAGAATCCATAGGGCTACTACTCAAAGGAGCAGCATTCTATTCTGGCTGAGTGGACTACATTGTGTCCTTGCACATATCGACTTAGCCATAGCAATCCATTGTCTCATGAGCTCAGGTGCTATTATTGCAAGACCCCAGAGTCTACCAAAACACTTACTGGTGCAAATGCAGCAATTCTCTTGCTGATTACACAAGTTGATAGGATCACACTGCACCAGCACTGCAACCGAAGCACTGGCTGCCTGTCAAATGGCAGGTGATTACCACATCCAGGTCTTCAGATTCAAAGCTCTCCCTGGGCAGGGAACACCGTCTCGGAAACTGCTCATCCCACCACAGTCACGACTTCCCAAGGGATGGTGGAAACTCCCAGTGGGCAGGATGAAACTAGTGTGGGTGGGACATGGAGCCAATCCAGCAGCCCTCCAATGACTGGAGAACTCCCTGCCACAGAATCTAAGGATGGCTGCAATTCAAAGCTCTTTCAGGACAAATTGCAAGCACCAGCTCTGATTCAGCCTCCGCACAATATAAGAATGCCCCAAGTCTCATGCAATTCCCTCGCCACAACAAAAATCCCTTCCTTCCCCCACTATTGGGATGAGTGCACACAAGGAAGAACAAGCAGAGAAAAGAGGAATGAAATGAATGGTCTAGCTACCCCCACAAGCCTCGGCATAGCAGAGAGAAACGCATAGTAAGGGGAGTGCTGACCTTGATACTGTTCTCTCTTATGATCATGTGGCTTCTCAGTGCAAACGTGGCTGGCCTGATTTTCCAAAGAACGAAACCCACAGCTCCTGGACTCCATTGCATCATTATTTGTGCCTGCAATTCCTGTGATTGCATATGGGCTAAACTCCATTACTGTTTGTGCCTGCAATTACCATGACTCAGAGTGGAAATTGGTTAACTGGACAATTAAGTATCTACCTGCCCATTTGCACACATAGCTAAGTTATTCAAATGCATAGTTGTTGTCAGTGCACACAAAGATGCACATACAGTGTGACATACAGCCAGAAATCCATGAAAATCAGACCATGTGTCATTATCATGAACACTTTTCACAAAGCAATCACTCTATAACTGACCTCTCCGTCCTCATAACCAAAGGAAAGCTGCACAGCACCTTCAAAAGACAAGCCTTGGAGCTTAAATTAATAACTTAGCTAGACAATAAAAATCATGGACTGAATACAGACAAAAGGACATAAGAACAGCCAAACTGGGTCAGACCAAATGTCCATCTAGCGCAATGTCTTCCAACAAAGGCCAATGCCAGGTGCCCCACAGGGAATGAACAGAACAGGGAATCATCAAGTGATCCATCCCGTCACCCATTCCCAGCTTCTGGTAAAACCAAGGCTAGGGACACCATTCCTACCCATCCTGGCTAATTAGTAATGGAATTAACCTCCATTTACTTATCTAGTTCTTTTTTGAACCCTGTTATAGAATCATAGACTATCAGGGTTGGAAGGGACCTCTGGAGGTCATCTAGTCCAACCCCCTGCTCAAAGCAGGACCTAATCCCCAGCTAAATGAGAAGTCTTGGCCTTCGCAATATCCTCTTCAGAGTCCCACATGTTGACTGTGCATTGTGTGGAAAAAATCCTTCCTTTTTGTTTGTTTTAAACCTGCTGCCTATTAATTTTATTTGGTAATCCCTAGCTCATGTGTTATGAGAAGGAGTAAATAACACTTCCTTATTTACCTTCTCCACACCAGTCATGATTGTATAGACCTCTATCATATCCTCCCTTAGTTGTCTCTTTTCCAAGCTGAAAAGTTCCAATCTTATTCCTGTCTCCTCATATGGAAGCCATTCCAGACCCCTCATCATTTTGTTGCCCTTTTCTGAACCTTTTCCAATTCCAATATATCTATTTTAAGATGGGGTGACCACATCTGCACGCAGTATTCAACATGTGGGTGTACCATGGATTTATATGGAGGCAATAGGATATTTTCTGTTTTATTATCTATCACTTTCATAATGATTCCCAACATTCTGTTCACTTTTTTGACTGCCGCTGCACATTGAGTGGAGTCACTAGATTTATGGTTTATTACATCAATCTATAAGCCATTAACCTACCCTCACCACCCATGACTGGCCAAGTGTTTATGGGCCCCGTCATCTTGAATGGTCCCTTGAAATCTGTGATAAATACTTATGCTAAACAATCTGCTCCACCTTGTATTTAGCTGTGAAACTCTGGGGCCTGGTGTACACTACGTGTTTAAACCAAATTTAGCAGCGTTAAACCGAATTAACCCTGCACCCATCCACACAACAAAGCCCTTTATATCGATATAAAGGGTTCTTTAAACTGGTTTCTGTACTCCTCCCTGATGAGGGGAGTAGCGCTGAAATCAGTAGTGCCATGTCGGATTAGGGTTAGTGTGGCCGCAATTCGACAGTATTGGCCTCCGGGCGGTATCCCACAGTGCACCACTGTGACCGCTCTGGAAAGCAATCTGAACTCAGATGCACTGGCCAGGTAGACAGGAAAAGCCCCACAAACTTTTGAATTTCATTTCCTGTTTTCCCAGCATGGAGCTCTGATCAGCACGGGTGGCGATGCAGTCCCAAATGCAAAAAGAGCTCCAGCATGGACCGTACAGGAGATACTGGATCTGATCGCTGTATGGGGAGACAAATCTGTTCTATCAGAGCTCTGTTACAGAAGACGAAATGACAAAGCATTTGAAAAAAATCTCCAGGCTATGATAGACAGAGGCTACAGCAGGGACTCAGCACAGTGCTGCATGAGAAGCATAATGGAAAGCCAAAGAATCAAATGGACGCTCATGGAGGGAGGGACGGGGTACTGAGGACTCCACCTATCACACAGTCCCCACAGTCTCTGAAAAGCATTTGCATTCTTGACTGAGCTCCCAATGGCTGAAGGGTCAAAAACATTTTCCCAGGTGTTTCAGGGTGTATGTTGTCAATTTACATCCTTCCCCCCCACACCCCGAAAGAAAAGGGAAAAAATAGTTTCTCGCCTTTTTTCAATGTCACCCTATGTCTACTGCATGCTGCTGGTAGATGGGGTGCTGCAGCGCTGAACACCAGCATCCCCTTCCCAGTGGCAGATGGTGCAATATGACTGATATCGGTCTTCATCATCAACCCATGAGTGCTCCTGGCTGGCCTCGGTGAGGTCGGCCGGGGGCGCCTGGGTAAAAATGGGAATGACTCCCGGTCATTCCTGGCAGATGGTACAAAATGGTTGGTAACCGTTCTCATCATAGCAACTGGAGGCTGAGCTCCATCAGCCCCCCCCTCCCTTTCATGTCTAAAGAAAAGATTCTGTACTGCCTGGACTATCATAGCAGCGGGAGGCTTCCTCCCCCTCATTTTATCTCACTAAAAAGTCAGTGTTTCTTATTCCTGCATTGTTTATTACTTCATCACACAAATGGGGGGGACACTGCCACGGTAGCCCATCAGGGTTGGGGGAGGAGGGAAGCAACGGGTGGGGTTGTTGCAGGGGCACCCCCTAGAATGGCATGCAGCTCATTTCTGCGGGATCTCTGGGGCTCTGACATGGAGCAGCTGTGCTCTCTGGTTCTCTAGTACACGTGCCTCATATTCTAGGCAGCACTGACTCTATTTTTAAATAAAACAGAAAGGGAATGACCCAGTGAGTCATTCCCATTTTTGTCCATGCGCCCCCAACTGACCTCAGCGAGGCCAGCCAGGAGCACCCATGACAGCAGCAGACGGTACAAAACGATTGATAACCGTCATCGCCAATTTCCAATTGCAAATGGTGCAAAATGACTGATAACCATCATCTCATTGCCAATTACAATGGCAGATAGCAGAGATGGTTACCATCCCTATTGCACTACCTTGCAAAGGCAAATTAATGCTGCTGTGTAGCACTGCAGTACTGCCTGTCAGCAGCATCCAGTACACATACGGTGACAGTGACAAGGCAAAACGGGCTCCATGGTTGCCATGCTATGGCGTCTGCCAGGGCAATCAAGGGAAAAAGGGCGCGAAATGATTGTCTGCCATTGCTTTCATGGAGGAAGGATTGAGTAACGACATTTACCCAGTATCACCCTCGATACTGTTTTTGCATTGGGATCTCAACCCAGAATTCCAATGGGTGGGGGAGACTGCGGGAACTATGAGATAGCAACGGGCTAGCTACCCACAGTGCAACGCTCTGGAAGTCGACGCTAGCCTCGGTACATGGACGCACACCACCGAATGTGCTTAGTGTGGCTGCGTGCACTCGACTTTATACAATCTTTATACAATCTGTTTTACAAAATCAGTTTATGTAAAATCGGAATAATCCCATAGTGTAGACATACCCTGGGTATGTCTACACAGCAGCTAAAAACCCACAGCTGGCCCAGGCCAGCTGTCTTGGGCTTACGGGCCTCTGCCTGTGGGGCTGTAAAATTCCTATGTAGACATACAGGGTTGAGTTGGAGCAGTGGCAGATTAGTCACTGGACCGATGGGGCCCGTGCTCAAGGGCCCCAGCCAATTGGGGGCCCCAGAAAAATGTGTGCCCCTGCTCCCAAACCCTGCTCCCCAGCAGGATTGCCAGGTGGGCAGGGTGGGGGAAGCCCTGGTGCCCTAACCCCACTCCCTAGCAGGAGCACTGGGCGGGTGGGCATGGCAAACCACTGTGCCCCAACCCCGCTCCATAGCAAAAGTGGGGGTGGGGGTGGGGTAAACCTTAGCACCCAGACTCTGGCTGAAGCCCTGGAACATGAGGAGCTCTAGCTTCCTGCCACGGCCTCTGGGCTGCGGGAGCTCTTACTCCCGGTTGTGGCCCCAGGGCCATGGTGGAGGGGTCGGGGGAGAGAACAGAGCTTCTCCAGTCTTTGGGCCGCAGGGGAAGGTAGAAAGGAGCAACCGGGTTGCGGGACCTCAGTCATGGGGTCGAATGGGGTAGACAGTGGGTGGAATGTGGCAGTGCTGTGGAGGGAAGGGGCAGAAGGGAGATGAGACTGCAGGTGGAAGGGCTAGGGAGGTGCCCCCAACATTCTCTGACCCAAGGCCCCACAAACCCTTAATCCGCCTCTGTGGCTGGAGCCCAAGCTCTGGGCCCCCACAAGGAAGGAGCGTTCCAGAGCCCAGGCTCCAGCCTGAGCCTGAACATCTACACAGAAATTTTTAGCCCCATAGCCTGAGCCCCAAAAGCCCAGGTCAGTTGACCCAGGGGCCTTTTCTTCCAGTATAAACATATCCTCTCAGTACATTTCCCAGACTGGAAGAAGAGCTCTGTGTAAGCTCAAAAGCATGTGTCTCTTACCAACAGAAGTTTGTCCAATTAAAGGTATCACCTCACCCACCTTCCCTAATATCCTGGTACCAACATAGCTACAATAACGCTGCATACATATTAGTGTTTAATAGGTCTCGCTGTTGTAATCAAAGTGTCTGAGTAAGAGTGGAGTTGTTCAAATCCCTGCCCACACTACATAACTTTTAATCTAGAGGCTTAACTCTAGATGCAACACTAGTGTTAGGAGGAGCCCAAGCATCATTATTTAGGCTGAGCTGCAGATGGGGAGCAGGTGGCTGGAAGCTGCAGCTCAGTGACGACGAAAGAGTTCAATGTCATGAGCGTTCTGGTGACTGGATCCAATCGAGGAATCGGCCTGAGACTCGTGAAGCAATTTCTAGAGCTACCAAATCCACCAGAATGGATCTTTGCCACCACAAGGGAGCTGGATGAATCCCAGAGCAAGGTGAGGATGAAATCTAGCCTTTACAGGAAGGTTTGGGCAGCAGAAACAGCCTGAGAATTGGGTTTCCCTGCAGTGCAGGCTGCAAAGACAGGATCAGATAAGGAGCGGGTTCCCTTTAAAAGCATTTGAGAGGCTCAAATGGGAAACTCAGAGCTCACAGTAAAACTCAAATGCTAGTGTGTCTCAGCAATAGAGAGGCAAGATGCTACCTATATTTTAACAAGGGGCTTGTTATAAAATGTTCCACTGTGGCCTGTGATAAACCCCATGCTCTAGATGTATCCAGAGAGGGCTGACTCTGTCAGAGACAGGACAGAGAAATCACCCTGGCCCCCTACATTTCTACATTTGTTTGCCAGAGGCTGGGAATGAGCACCAGGGGATGGACCACTTGATGATTCCCTGTTCTGCTCATTCCCTCTGGGGCACATGGCACTGGCCACTGTCGGAAGACAGGATACTGGGCTAGATGGACCTTTGGTCTGACCCAGTAGGGCCATTCTTATGTGGTGGAATTGTAACCACCAGGGCTTTTGAGACATCCCAGCCTCATTGCAGAAAGCTGCAGAGAAGCCTCTCTGAGGCACCTGGTTCACTCATCCACATGCCACTTGTTGTGGGACAGCAGGGTTCTGGGAATTGGCTTTTCCCAGCTCAGTCACCAGCACCTTCCTTGAGGGGTTCATCCAACCCCAGGCACTGCACAGCATTCCCTATTGCAGATCCCAGACCTGCAGCTGAGGTCAGAGCCGTCCTAGACCCTGATTATCTTCCAGGATTTTTCTAACCAAGTGAAAATGTTTCTTTTCCCAGGAGGTAATCGAGCTGGCATTGAAGCATCCAAACCTGGTGGTGCTGCAGATGGGTATGTAGCTATCTCTGCATCTACTGTGACAAAGTTCCTCCTCTATCTTGGTGGGCCCTGCACTTATAAGTGGATTTGCTCACCTCAGATTCACCAAGTGGGTCAGGGAAACAGCCCAGAGACCTTCCCCTCTGGTGGAACCCACAGTCCAGGTCAATTCCTCCTGTGTTTGATCAGGAGTTGGGAGGTTTGGGGCGTACCTGGGCCCACCCTCTACTCCAGGTTCCAGCCCAGGGGCCTGTGGACTGCAGCTGTCTAGAGTGCCTCCTGTAACAGCTGCATGACAGCTACAACTCCCTGGGCTACTTCCCCATGGCCTCCTCCCATCACCTTCTTTATTCTCACCACAGAACCTTCCTCCTGGTGTCTGATAACACTTGTACTCCTCACTCTCAGCTCCTAGTGCCTCCTGCTCCCAGCTCCTTGCATGCACACCACAAACTGAAGTGAGGTCCTTTTTAAACTCAGGTGCCCTGATTAGCCAGCCTGTCCTAATTGATTCTAGCAGTTTCTTCTTAATTGGCTCCAGGTGTCCTAATTAGCCTGCCTGCTTTAATTGGTTCCAGCGAGTTCCTGCTTGTTCTGGAACTGCTCCTGTTACCTTACCCAGGGAACAAGGGACCTGTTTGTTCTGAGGGCTGAAATACCCACCTTCCCCTCTTTTGAGGCTGTTCTGCTGGCTGGTTTCTCCCCCCTCCCCTCCAGCTGCTGCTGTGGGGAGGACCCTGGTGGTGAGACCCTCAGAGTGGAGTGCAAGGCCCCACTTTTTCCAACATTTTTGGGGCCTCCCTCGGCTGGGTTGCTGCTGCCCTTGCTGCTGCTGGGGAGCTGTTCCTGCTGCTGAAGCTGAGGAGGGAGCTGGGGGGGGGGCTGTTTTGTGGTGGGGGTTTGTAACATCCTCGCTTCTGTGGTGGTAGGTGCCTTTGCTGTGGGGAGCTGGGGGAGTGGCCTGGAGCCCTCCCCTCCCCCCCCGGTCCATCTGCTCCTCTACTGCCACCACCACTGCCCCCTCCACCTTTCCACCTGCCTTCTGGCTCTGTTCTCTGCTCCCCGGCCTAGCAGTTTGCTCTGCCCTTCTAACCGTCCAGAGAATGTAATGGCAGCAAGCAGGTATTTGTTTTTCAGACGCCCATGGGTGCTCATGTCCATTCCTTCCCTTGGCTTTGTCGTCCCTCCCCTGCTGCATTCGACCGGCCTGCCCCACACTCCCTTGCCGGAGCGAGAGCCCAGAATTCAACTCCCCAGCCCGGGCACAGGACGGACTCATGAAGGCAAAGCAGGCAACACGCTCCCTATGCCCTGTTGCAATTGCACTTTACCCGCTGCTGCTGCATGCCAGGGACTGGAGAGGAGAGTGCCCATTTCACCTTGCGGCTCTTTGAATCCTACCCTGGCCAAACCCAGCTTGCGCCCTTTCCCTCCTCCACACCCAAACCCGGTCTGCTTCCCTTCCCCTCCCCAGCCAAACCCGATCCTCCCAGTGACCGACCCCGGTCTGCTCCCCTTGCACTCCCTGGCCAAACCTGAACCCCGACTGACCAAACCAACCCAGTCTGCTTCCCTTCTCTATCATAGAATCATAGAATTCAAGATCAGAAGGGACCATTATGATCATCTAGTCTGACCTCCTGCAAGATGCAGGCCACATAAGCCGATCCACCCACTCCTGAAATAATTCTCTCCCTTGACTCTGCTGTTGAATGCTCCAAATCATGATTTAAAGACTTCTAGTATCAGATAATCCACCAGCAAGCGACCCCTGCCCCATGCTTCGGAGGAAGGCGAAAAACCTCCAGGGCCACTGCCAATCTACCCTGGAGGAAAATTCCTTCCCGACCCCAAATATGGTGATCAGCTGAACCCCGAGCATGCGGGCAAGACTCTCCAGCCAGACCCTCTGGAAAAAGGCTAACAATATCCTATCATTGACCCTTTGTACTAATTACCATTGTGCCATGTTATTGACCTATTGACTAAACCCGTTATCCTATCATACCATCTCCTCCATAAACTTATCTAGCTTAATCTTAAAGTCATGGAGGTCCTTCGCCCCCACTGTTTCCCTCGGTAGGCTGTTCCAGAATTGCACTCCTCTGATGGTTAGAAACCTTCGTCTAATTTCAAGCCTAAATTTCCTGACTGACAATTTATATCAGTTTGTCCTCGTGTCCACATTAGCACTGAGCTGAAATAATTCCTCTCCTTCCCTGGTATTTATCCCTCTGATATATTTAAAGAGTGCAATCATATCTCCTCTTATCCTTCTTTTGGTTAAGGAAAACAAACCGAGCTCCTCAAGTCTCCTTTCATACGACAGGCTTTCCATTCCTCGGATCATTCTAGTGGCCCTTCTTTGTACCCGTTCCAGTTTGAATTCATCCTTCTTAAACATGGGAGACCAAAACTGCACACAATACTCCAAATGAGGTCTCACCAACGCCTTATATAACGGGACTAGCACCTCCTTATCTCTACTAGAAATACCTCGCCTAATGCATCCCAAGGCCGCATTAGCTTTTTTAGCGGCCACATCACATTGCCTACTCATAGTCATCCTACGATCAACCAGGACTCCTAGGTCCTTCTCCTCCTCCGTTACTTTCAACTGGTGCGTCCCCAGCTTATAACTAAAATTCTTGTTAGTCATCCCTAAATGCATAACCTTACACTTTTCACTATTGTATTTCATCCTGTTACTAATACTCCAGTTTACAAGGTCATCCAAATCTCCCTGGAGGATATCCCGATCCTTTTCCGAATTGGCAATACCTCCCAACTTTGTGTCATCCGCAAACTTTATCAGCCCACTCCTACTTTTGGTTCCGAGGTCAGCGATAAATAGATTGAATAAAATCGGACCCAAAACCGAACCTTGAGGAACTCCACTGGTAACCCCCCTCCAACCCGACAGATCACCCTTCAATACGACCCTCTGCAGTCTCCCCTTTAACCAGCTCCTTATCCACCTCTGGATTTTCATTTCGATCCCCATCTTTTCCAATTTAACCAGTAATTCCTCATGCGGTACCGTATCAAACGCCTTACTGAAATCAAGATATATTAGATCCACCACATTTCCCTTGTCTAAAAAATCTGTTACTTTCTCAAAGAAGGAGATCAGGTTGGTTTGGCACGATCTACCTTTCGCAAAACCATTCTGTAATTTGTCCCAGTTGCCATCGGCCTCAAGCTCCGTAACCACTCTCTCCTTTAAAATTTTTTCCATGACTTTGCATACTACAGATGTTAAACTAACAGGCCTGTAGTTACCCGGGTCACTTTTTTTCTCCTTCTTGAATATAGGAACTATATTAGCTAATCTCCAGTCAAACGGTACAACCCCCGAGTTTAGAGATTTATTAAAAATCATCGCTAACGGGCTTGCAATTTCACTCGCCAATTCCCTTAATATTCTAGGATGAAGATTATCCAGGCCCCCCGATTTACTTCCGTTAAGCTGTTCAAGTTTGGCTTCCACCTCAGATACCATAATGTCTACCCCCATATCTTCATTCCCATCAGTCCCTCTATCACTATTCCTTAGCCCTTCATTAGCCACATTAAAGACCGAGGCAAAATATTCGTTCAGATAGTGTGCCATGCCAAGATTATCCCTAATCTCCACTCCGTTTAAAGTTTTAAGCGGTCCCACTTCTTCCTTCTTGGTTTTCTTCAAACCCAATTCCCTCACTGACTGAACCCGGTCTGCTTCCCTTCCCCCCTAACCCGATACCTCACTGACCGAACCCGGTCTGCTTCCCTTCCCCACCTACCCCGATACCCCACTGACCGAACCCAGTCTGCTTCCCTTCCGCTACCTGGACAAATGCGAACCCCCACTGACCAAACCCAGTCTGCTCCCCTCCCCCACCTAACCCGATCCTCCCAGTGACCGACCACGGTTTGCTCCACTTGCACTCCCCTGCCAAACCTGAACCCCGACTGACCAAACCAACCCAGTCTGCTTCCCTTCTCTGTCAAACCCAATTCCCTCATTGACCGAACCCAGTCTGCTTCCCTTCCCCCCTAACCCGATAGCTCACTGACCAAACCCAGTCTGCTTCCCTTCTTCACCTAACCCGATACCCCATTGACCGAACCCGGTCTGCTCCCCTCCCCCACCTAACCCAATACCCCACTGACCGAACCCGGTCTGCTTCCCTCCCCACCTAACCAGATACCCCACTGACCGAACCCGGTCTCCTTCCCTCCCCCACCTAACCCGATACCCCACTGACGGAACCCGGTCTGCTCCCCTCCCCCCCCACCCGATACCCCACTGACAGAACCCGGTCTGCTCCCCTCCCCCACCTAACCCGATACCCCACTGACCGAACCCGGTCTGCTCCCCTCCCCCACCTAACCCGATACCCCACTAACCGAACCCAGTCTGCTTCTAACCGATACCCACTGACCGAACCCAGTCTGCTCCGCTCCCCCACCTAACCCGATACCCCACTGACCAAACCCGGTCTGCTTCCCTTCTCCACCTAACCCGATACCCCACTGACCGAACCCAGTCTGCTTCCCTTCCCCACCTAACCCGATACCCCATTGACTGAACCCGGTCTGCTCCGCTCCCCCACCTAACCTGATACTCCACTGACCGAACCCGGTCTGCTTCCCTTCCCCACCTAACCCGATACCCCACTGACCGAACCCGGTCTGCTCCCCTCCCCCACCTAACCCGATACCCCACTGACGTAACCCGGTCTGGTCCCGTCCCCCCCCAACCCGATACCCCACTGACGGAACCCGGTCTGCTCCCCTCCCCCCCCAACCCGATACCCCACTGACTGAACCCGGTCTGCTCCCCTCCCCCACCTAACCCGATACCCCACTGACCGAACCCGGTCTGCTTCCCTTCCCCACCTAACCCGATACCCCACTGACCGAACCCGGTCTGCTCCTCTTCCCCACCTAACCCGATACCCCACTGATCGAACCCGGTCTGCTCCCCTCCCCACCTAACCCGATACCCCACTGACGGAACCCGGTCTGCTCCCCTCCCCACCTAACCCGATACCCCACTGACCGAATCTGGTCTGCTTCCCTCCCCCACCTAACCCGATACCCCACTGATCGAACCCGGTCTGCTCCCCTCCCCACCTAACCCGATACCCCACTGACCGAATCTGGTCTGCTTCCCTTCCCCACCTAACCCGATACCCCACTGATCGAACCCGGTCTGCTCCCCTCCCCCACCTAACCCGATACCCCACTGACCGAACCCGGTCTGCTCCCCTCCCCCACCTAACCCGATACCCCACTGACCAAACCAGGTCTGCTCCCCTCCCCACCTAACCCGATACCCCACTGACCGAACCCGGTCTGCTCCCCTCCCCCACCTAACCCGATACCCCACTGACCGAATCTGGTCTGCTTCCCTTCCCTTTCAAACCCGATTCCCGGCCTAACTTGAACCATCACTGTCACTGACTGAACCCGGTCTGCTCCCCTTCCCCTCCGCAGCCAAACCCGATTCTCCCAGTGACTGAACCTGTTCTGCTCCCCTTGCACTCTCCTGCCAAACCTGAACCTCCATTGACTGAACCCAGTCTGCTTCCCTTCCCCACCAAACCCAGTCCCCCAGTATGACAGAGTATCTCGCCTTTCTAATTTTATAAAAACAACAAGAAGTCCTGTGGCACCTTAAAGACTAACAGATTTATTTAGGCATAAGCTTTCCTGGGTAAAAAACCCACTTCTTCAGATTCCTGGAGTGAAAGTTACAGCTGCAGGCATTATATAGTGATACATGAGGAGAAGGGAGTTACCTCACAAGTGGAGAACCAGTGTTGACAGGGCCAATTTAATCAGGGTGGATGTGGTCCACTCCCAATAATAGATGAGAAGGTGTCAATTCCAGGAGAGGCAAAGCTGCTTGTGTAATGAACCAGCCACTCCCAGTCCCTATTCAAGCCCAAATTAATGGTGTTTGCAAATGAATGTTAGTTCTGCTCTTTCTCTTTGAAATCTGTTTCTGAAGTTTTTTTTCTTCAAGAATAGTGTCTTTTAAATCTGTTATTGACTGTCCAGGGAGACTGAAGTGTTCTCCCACTGGCTTTTGTACGTTACAATTCCTGATGTCCGATTTGTGTCCATTTATTCTTTTACATAGGGACTGTCCGGTTTGGCCAATGTACATGGCAGGGGGCATTGCTGGCACATGATGGCATATATCACATTAGTAGACGTGCAGATGAATGAGCCCTTAATGGTGTGGCTGATGTGGTTGGATCCTCTGGTGGTGTCACCAGAGTAGATCTGGGGACAGAGAAGGCAACGAGGTTTGCTACAGGGATTGGTTCCTGGGTTAGTGTTTCTGTGGTGTGGTGTGTAGTTGCTGGCAGACTCCTTGTTGTTTTTGTGGATACAGACTAACACGACTACCCCCGATACTTGACACCATGCAAGGCTCTAATTTTATTAATAACAAGAATTGGATATTATAAAGGTAGAATAAAATGTAGTAGATTTTGATATGAAAGAATGAAGGAAGGAAGTGACAGTGTATTGCGTATAATGTATGTGATTTAAGATCCATGCTATGTTGTGCAAAGTGAAAACAATAACAGTATCAACACTGTCAGGTTATTCATTTATTTGTATTAAATATGTAGACTAAATAATGAAATGAATAAATTTTCAAGCCAAACGTGTATTAATTCTAATGTACAAGGCCATATTATGCAGTATTCATTTTTGAAAGTTTATAATAAGCGATGCTCCAGGGGGAGGGGAGAGGTGAGGGGGCAGAAGGTGGAAGCTTCGCCTAGAGCACAAAATATCCTTGCACCAGCCCTGCATGTCCCCCTCGAGCCTTTGGAGGACCTGGGCTAAGGGTGGTGTTCTCCTGTGTTCCTCCCTTCCTCCCCAATGCCGCCCTTTTGCCGTTCCTCTCCACGCTGGGGAGGCCCCTGTCCGTCCTCAGCCCCTTTCCATTGGGCTGTAAGGATCCCACCCTCCGCCACGTTTTGTCGTTCCGCCGGCAGGTGCAGGTTCAAGTGCAGCCAGCGGCACATGACGGGGCGGTTTTGGAGAGGTCCTTTCTGGTGCTCCATCAAGGGGGAGGCCCAGTGCTTTCTCTGCCAGGTGGCGGGGCACGTCCAGAGAACCTGCCCCCTGGCCCGGCTTGGAGGGGCATCTGAGACCCCCGATACCCGGGAGGGCGTCGGCTCTATCATCGCCGGCGGCCCTGATTGCCCAGTCCCTGGGGTCACCCCTCCTCCATCTGTGACCATTGTCAACTTCGCTCAGGTCTCGGGGGAGGCCCCCTCAACGTCCCCAGATGAGTGAGCGGGCCCCGCCGCAGAGATGAGTAGTAGACCGGGGCCCCCGGAAGAGCAGGTGGCAGGGCTGGTAGCAGGACTCGAGCGGAGCTTGCCTCAGGGGAAATCTGTCCCTTTCCCTGTTGTCCTGCTCTTGTCTTCCCTTACCCTCCCGTCATCTCCCTCGCTCCCAGGCCCTGACCCAGCTGGCCAGCCCCCCTCTTCGGGGAGCTGGGAACTTGTGCGGAGGAGACACCGCAAGTGGGAAGCACGGGCCCAGCACCCCACCCCCCGTTGGCGAGGGGGGAAGGGACCCCCTGTAAAACTATGAAGGGGGTTGCTGGTGCTGGGCCTTCCGTTGACTCCCCTGCTGCCGTTCATCGTTTGGAGTCTGCCGAGGTTGCTGCAGCCACGGGAGCAGGTAGTACCATCTCTGCTATGGAGTCCATCCCTGAGGGGGTTACAGACGGTGCCCCCGCTGTCCCGTTGCCATCGGTTCCCCCTGTGGGTGCCGCAATGGCTACTGCCCCAGCTGCTGTCGAGGGGGAACCTGTAGAGGCAGGTGGGGACTTTGCTTCTATTTTTGCTGAGATCGAGTCCCTGGCCTTGACCCCAACCACCAAGGGGGTGGATGCCCCCCTTTTAGAGGGCCTCAGTACGGGCAATTGTAATCTGGCGCCCACCCCACTTCCCTCCGCCTCAGTGGTTGCCCCCGTTTTGGCCTCTGCAATGCCCCGGGCCCTGACCACCTGCCTGGCTGCGAATGGTAATCCAGCTGACGCCATTGCGGTGACGGCCAACACTGAGTGTTGAGTTGGGTGGCGCGGCACTGGAGGGACGGATGCTGCGGCAGGGCTGTGATCCCTGTGTGCCCGTCTCGATGGGCCACAGGGCTGGCAGAGGGGTCCAATCGGGAGACGCCCCCAGGGTCCGTGACCCCGGTCCCTGCCACGCAGAGGAGCGAGATGCGCTCTTTCTTGGAGGACACTCGTGGCTCCACGGATAGAGTGCATCTCGCTCTTCAGCACTGGGGCGAGTTCCATCTTGTTCTCCAGACCGTGAGGGCCATTATGGGGGAGAGCAAAGGGACCGGGAAGCGGGATGCTGCGGCTTACCAGTGGGCCCGCGGCTTCCGTGATGCCCTGCTGGCTTTCGGGGTTGGTCACAGTTTACTGCAGGGTCCAATGGGTGCCGCTGGCGCCCCAGACCACAAGGATTATCCCCAGCCCTCCTCATGTCGCCGTCCATCTTTGCCACTTTGAACACCCACGGCTGTAGGTTGCGTCTCCACAGGTGCTCTCCTTCTTTCAGGAGGGGGGGTACTCAGTTATTTTCCTGCAGGAGACCCACACGGACCCAGCCACCGAAGCGAGCTGGCGGCTGGAGTGGGGGGACAGGGTCTACTTTAGCTACCTTTCGGCCCATCAGGGCGGGGTGGCGACCCTGTTCTCCCCGCACCTACAGCCCGAGGTGCTGGGGATTACTGAGGTCGTGCTGGGTCGCCTGCTGCACCTCTGGGTTCAGGTGGAGGGGCTGACATTGCATCTTGTCAATGTCTATGCCCCGGCATCCGGCCCGGTGAGAGCATGCTTCTTTCAGCAGGCATCCACCTTCCTCAATACTTTGGATCCTCACGAGTGCCTGGTCTTGGGCGGAGACTTCAATTACACCCTCAAGGAGCGGGACCGCACAGGGATCGAGCCGAGCCCAGCTGCTGCAGACGTCCTGAGGGAGATCGTAGTCCATCACTCCCTGGTGGATGTCTGGCATGACCACCACCCAGACGATGATTCTACATTCACTTTTGTGCGGGTGGAGGATCAACAGTCGAGCCACTGCCGGTTGGATCGCATCTATTTCTCTCGATGTCATCTCTCGCAGTGCCACTCCTCCAGCGTTTGGCCGGCCCCATTCTTCGACCACCGCTTGGTAGCCGTGATGGCCTCTCTTTCTTCAGAGAGGCTGGGGCCGGCCTATTGGCATTTCAATAACAGCCTGCTGCTGGAGGATGTGGGATTTGTGACATCCTTCCGGGAGTTTTGGCTGGCCTGACAGGAACAGAGGCGTGCCTTTCCCTCAGCATGGTGGTGGTGGGATGGGGGGAAGGTGCACGCCCGGCTCTTCTGCTGTAGCCACACCCAGGGCACCAGCTGGCGGAGGGAGGTGGTGATAGAGCAGCTGGAGCGGGAGGTATTGGAGTGGAGGAGCATCTGGCCACCAGCCCCAGAGAGCCACCCCTCTGTGAAGCGTACCGAGAGAAGCGGGAGGAGCTCCGGGCCCTTGACAATCTTCGGGCGCGGGGTGCCTTCTATGATCCCGCTTCTTCTATGCCCTGGAGAAGAAGAGGGGGGCGAAAGAGCACATCCTCTGCCTTTTGGCAGAGGACGGAGCTCCCCCTCACGGATCCGGTGGAGATGTGCGGGAGGGCCAGGGCCTTCTATGCTGGCCTTTTCTCCCCCGATCCAACCGACGCCAATGCCTGCGGAGTGCTTTGGGATGGACTCCCAATGGTCAGCACGGACCCCGGTTTGTGGGGTTTCTCCAGGTGCTGTACGCCTCCAGAGTGCTTGGTCAGGCTCAACTGGACACTGACCGCACCTGTCAGCTTTGAGCAAGGGGTGCGTCAAGGCTGCCCGCTGTCGGGTCAACTGTACACTCTGGCCATTGAGCCCTTCCTTAATCTCCTTCGCAAGAGGTTGATGGGGTTGGTGCTACGTGAGCCGGAAGTGCAGCTGGTCCTGGCAGCGTACACCGACGATGTGCTCCTCGTGGTCCAGGACCCTGATGACCTGGTGCAGGTGGAGGCATGTCAAGCTGCTTATTCAGCGGCCTCCTCTGCCTGGGTCAACTGGGTGAAGAGCTCTGGCCTGGTGGTCAGGGCCGGGTGGCAGGCGACCCCCCTCCCCTCCACGCACTTCAAGCCATCCGGTGGAGCATGGGTCCGCTGCTCTATCTTGGCGTTTATCTTTCTGCCACACATCCGTCTCTGCCGGAGAACTGGCATGGTTTAGAGGGCAGGGTGACTGGGCGGTTGCGAAGCTGGACAAGACTGCTCCGGTGCCTCTCTCTCCAGAGGAGAGCACTGGTGCTTAACCAACTGGTCCTGTCCATGCTCTGGCACCGACTCAACATCCCGTGCTCTTCCCCGGTGTTCCTGGCCAATCTCCAGAGGTTGGTTCTGGAGTTTTTTTGGCCGGGACTGCACTGGGTCTCTGCAGGGGTCCTCCACCTGCCCCTGGAGGAGGGAGGACAGGGCCTGACATATATGCGCATTCAGGTCCATGTCTTTCACCTCCAGGCTCTGCAGAGACTCCTATATAGTGCAGGTGGCTTGGCGTGGAGCATATTGGCACACGCCTTCCTCTGCCACCTGCGAGGGCTTCGATACGACCGGCAGCTCTTTTTTCTCCATCCAGGAGGTCTTCCCTGAGACCTCTCCAAGCTGCTGGTCTTCTACCAGGACCTCCTCCGGACCTGAAGTCTGGTTTCAGCAACCAGGTCCTTTGCAGCCACCGGGGGGGTGGATCTCCTCGCGGAGCCCCTGTTCCACAATCCCCGTCTTCGTGTGCAGGTGACGGAGTCCTCCTCGGCGTGCCGGAGGTTGGTCCTGGCGGGAGTCACCAAGATTGGAGACCTCCTGGATTACGACCTAGGGGATTAGGTGGATCCCCAGGCGCTCGGTCAGTGCATGGGGCTCTTCACCCTTACGACCCCACGGCGCATACTCCAGGAGGTGGAGGCAGCCCTGTCTCCCGTGGCTTGGTCTTTCCTCGAGCAGGTCCTGCAAGAGGGTGCGCGCCACCCGCCCTTCACTCCAGACCCTCCGGATCTTTTCATCGGCCCTCTACCCCATGAGTCTTCCCGGCCTCCTCTTCCCCCGTACCTCCAGCCGGCTGCATGTCATGCAGCCGGTTCATTTCCAAACCGCACCAAGAGACCATCTATACGTGCTTGTGCTGCACACGCTTCACTACCCCACCCTCGTGTTCCGCCCAGACGCCAAGTGGCGGGACCTTTTACCAGCAGCGGCAGGTGCGGAACCCCGGTGGACCAGTTTCTATTCCACCTTAGTCCCGTGGCCTGCCGGGGATATCAGCTGGTGGCTCCCGCATGGAGCTGTGAGCATGGGTGTGTACTTGGCGCACTTTACCCCTGTCCCTGAAGCCTGTCCCTTCTGTGGCATGAGGGAGACCCTGGTGCATGCGTACCTTCAGTGTGCCAGGCTGCAGCCCCTTTTCTGGCTCCTCCAGATCCTCTTATTGAGGTTCTGGCTGCACTTTTCCCTGCACTTATTTCTCTATGCACACCCGATCTGAGGCCTCACAAAGTCGCGGGACCACCTTGTCAATCTCCTCCTAGCCATGGCCAAGGTGGCCATTCGTAACACCAGGGAGGAGAGGTTGGCAGAGGGGAGGGTCTGCGACTGTGGGGCCATTTTTCATTCTTTCATCCATTCACGTATCTGCGCAGAGTTCCTCTGGGCAGCGTCCGCCGGCTCTCTCGATGTCTTCGAGGAGCAGTGGGTGCTGTCCGGGGTTCTCTGCTCGGTGTCCCCTTCTGGTTCCTTAGTTTTGGCCCTTTGACCCCCACTGTTCCTGTTGTTGCCTTTGTTGTTCCTCGAACTCAGTGGGGTTCTGGGTTTAGTAGCCCCTCCCTAGGCTGGAGGCATGGGTGAAAGTAAAATACAGCTCTTACCAGTACGGGTCCCACTCCCCCCACGCCCCCCGGAAGGGGCGGGGCCAGGGATGGAAGTAAATTACATTTCTTACCAGTACAGTCCAAACACAAGCAACCCACCTCTCTTACATACTTCATGGATCCCTCCCATTGCATGATTTAGATATAGAAAATAAAGCTATTTTCTACTACCAGTACTGTCTGTACTAAAACTTTACTATTGGAATAAGCCGGAAAAACTGAAAACTCACTGTCACATTTTCCTCCTTGTCCTCCCTCCTCCTCCTCCAGCCAGGCTGCCCGACGGGGCTAGGCTCCCTGTTCCCCCAACCCCCACACTCAGCAGGGGCTCCCCTCTAGCTTGTAGCAGGGGGACTGGCTGAGGGAGAAGCCTCCCCAGGTAGCCTGCTGCTGCATAGGAACAGTTTAAACGTAGCTGTTCACTCCGCTATCTGAACCGTGTGATTAGGGGCTAATTCTGGCATCCTTGTTAATTTCACTCACGGTTGTTGTGGGGACGGGGACAGTAAGACCAAGGCGGGGCAGAATACAATAGCCATTTGGCCGCAGAGCTTAAATCCAGAGCTAATAAAAGCCAGTGGAAGGGGAAAACTCGTTGTCACCTCCATTTCTCTTCTCCGTCCTCCTCCAGCCCGGCTGCCGACAGGGCTAGGCTCCCCGTTCTCCCAACCCCCGCACTCAGCAGGGACTGCAGCGGCTCCCCTCTAGCTTGTAGCAGGGGGACTGGCTGAGGGAGAAGCCTCCCCAGGTAGCCTGCTGCCTGCATAAGAACAGTTTAAACTTAGCTGTTCACTCCAATTCGGGGCTATTTCTGGCATCCTTGTTTATTTCGTGTGTGTGTGGGGGGGGGGGTGACCAAAGCCAGGGCAGTTCTTTTCTGCCCCCTGGATGAGGCGATCTTCAATAATATAAATTGAATATAAATGAACTGCCCCAACCAAGGGTGAAATTAACAAGGATGCCAGAAACAGCCCCTAATCCCAATTCAGACCCCTGGAATGAACAGCTATGTTTAAACTGTTCCTATGCAGGAAGCAGGCTACCTGGAGAGGCTTCTCCCTCAGCCAGTCCCCCTGCTCCCTGCTGCAAGCTAGAGGGGAGCCCCTGCAGCCCCTGCTGAGTGAGGGGAGGGTCAGGAGAACAGGGAGCCCCGTTGGCAGCCTGGCTGGAGGAGGAGGGAGGAGAGAAACTGATGTGACAGTGAGTTTTCCCCTTCCACTGGCTTTTATTAGCTCTGGATTTAAACTGTGCAGTCAAATGCCTATTGTATTCTGCCCCTGCCTTGGTCTCACACACCCCTCTCCCCCTCTCCCAGCAACAATCCTGAGTGAAATTAACAAGGATGCCAGAAATAGCCCCTAATCCCCTGGTTCAGACTGGAGGGTGAACAGCTAAATTTAAACTGTTCTTATGCAGGCAGCAGGCTACCTGGGGCTCAGCCAGTCCCCCTGCTACAAGCTAGAGGGGAGCCCCTGCAGCCCCTGCTGAGTGGAGGGTCATGGGAACGCAGAGCCTAGCCGTTGGGCAGCCTGGCTGGAGGAGGAGAGGGAGAGAAACAAACAAATGTGACAGTGAGTTTTCCCTTTCCAAGCTTTTATTAGCTTTGAGTTTGAACTTTTTGTTATGCAGCCAAAAGAGGTGAAAATAAACCAGTACTGAATGCTCCACTTATTTGCCAGTACACTACTGCACCTTTTTTTAACTGGTACTCCGGCATACCGGGACGTACTGCCTTACTTTCACCTCTGGCTGGAGGAGGGGCTTTCAGCGCACAGAACTCAAAAGGAACACTCTCCTGTAGCCATCTGGCCTGACCCTGTCAATTATCCCCTCCCTCGGCTCAACACCACAGGGTTGGGCAACTTGGGCCGTCAGGCAGTGTACCCGTGACAAGCCATCTGCACTGCCATGGTGGCTTCCAGCCTGGTGTTGTATGGTGAATTGAAAAGGCTGTAGGGACGGGAACCATCTGGTCACCCTTGCGTTCTTCTCTTTATTTCGCTGCATCTATTGGAGGGGTGCATGGTCAGTCACAAGGGTAAACCGTCGTCCCAGAAGGTAATAACATAGTGTTTCCATGGCCCATTTCACAGCAAGGCACTCTCTCAAAATCACGGCATACTTCTGCTCTCTTAGGAGGAGTTTCCTGTTGAGGCAGAGCATTGGGTGTTCTTCGTCTCTGACCATCTACGATAGGACAGCTCCCAATCCTACTTCAGATTTATCTCTTTGTAAAATGAATTCTTTGTTGAAGTCTGGGGCTATAAGCACGGGGTTACTGCAGAGGGCTGTCTGTAGGTCCGTGAATGCGTTCTCTGCAGCATCAGTCCATTTCACCATGTCCGGACCCCGGGCTTTTATCAGGTCTGTCAGGGGACTCGCTCTGGTAGCGAAATGGGGTATAAATCGCCGGTAGTAGCCCACCACACCCAGGAATGCCCAGACTTGCTTTTTCTGATTTGGCCAGGGTCAATTTTGGATAGCTTCTAGTTTGTTTAGTTGGGGCTTGACCATGCCCCTTCCTACAATGTAGCCAAGGTATTTAGCCTTAGCTAGCCCTAAAGCACACTTGGCTGGGTTGGCTGTGAGGCCAGCCCGTCTTTTTTAATAATTGGAGATATACCAATCTCCTAGAACTGGAAGGGACCTTGAAAGGTCATTGAGTTCAGCCCCCTGCCTTCACTAGCAGGACCAATTTTTGCCCCAGATCCCCCCCTCAAGGATTGAACTCACAACCCTGGGTTTAGCAGACCAATGCTCAAACTACTGAGCTATCCCTCCCCCCTTAGCGTGTCCAGAACTGCTTCCACCTTTTCCAAGTGCATCTCCTAGTCAGGGATATGGATATTTTATGTCATCCAGGTATGCAGCTTGTCCATGAGACGCTGGAAGGTGGCAAGTGCCCCATGCAGTCCAAAACAGATCCTCTGGTGTAGAGAATGCCGTCTTTTCTTTTGCATCTTTGCCAAGAGGAATCTGCCAGTATCCCTTTGTTAAATCAAGGGTTGTCAAAAATCAGGCATTGCCCAGGTGGTCAACTAACTCATCAATGTGGGATATAGGGTATGCATCAAATTTGGATATCTTGTTCAGCCGGCGAAAGTCATCACAAAATCTAGTGGTGCCATCGGGTTTGTGCACCAACACAATTGGGCTCGACCATTGACTGTGGGACTCTTCAATGACTCCCAGCTCCAACATCCTTTTTACCTCTGTCTTGGTCTCCTCCCTTTTTGCCGCTGGGACCTGGTAGGGCCTTAAAGTTACCTTTGCCCCAGGGTCTGTGATAGTGTGGTAATATGCTTCGGTGGTCCAGCCTGGTTTGGCTGAAAACACGTCCTGGTATCGGTTGATCATCTGTTACCTCCTTCTTCTGGTTCAGTGTCAGATCAGTGGATATTCTGATCTACTCCTGCAGGTTATTTCCCTGGATCGGGATCTCTTGTGCCACTACACATGCTTCTCGCTGGTGCCAAGGCTTTAAGAGGTTAATGTGATAAATCTGTTCTTGTTTTCGGCGTCCTGGCTGCCGCACCTTGTAGGTTACTTCACCCACGGGTTCAACCACCTCATAGGGCCCCTGCCATTGGCCCAAAAGCTTTCTTTCTGCTGAGGTATCAACACCATCACCCGATCACCTGGTTGGAATTGTCGGACTTTTGCCTGGTGGTTGTAATGGGTTCACTGGGCCTCCTGCACCTTTTCCAAATGTTCCCGTACTATAGGGGTGACCCGGGCTATCCGGTCTCGCTTGTGCAGTACATGTTCAATTATGTTTCTCCCCTCATTGGGTTCCTCTTCCCAGATCTCTTTGGCGATATCTAGTATGCCACGGGGGTGGCGTCCGTGTAATAACTCAAAGGGGAAAAACCCAGTTGAGACCTGAGGTACCTCCTGGATGGTGAACATAAGGTAAGGTAGTAGGGTGTCCCAGTCCTTCCCGTCCCAACTTACCACCTTCCTTATCATAGCCTTGAGGGTTTGGTTAAACCTTTCTACCAATCCATCGGTCTGCGGATGATACCCTGAGAACTTCAGTCTATGTATATGGAGCAGCGTACAGAGGTCCTTCATTAGCTTCGACATAAATGGGGTTCCTTGGTCTGTTAATATCTCCTTTGGTAGCCCCACTCGGGCTAAGATCCCCACCAGCTCTTTGGCTATCGTTTTAGAGGCCATGTTCCACAGGGGGACAGCTTCTGGGTAGCGAGTAGCATAGTCCAAAACAACAAGTATATATTGGTGGCCCTCAGCCGTCTTCTCCAGGGGTCCCACTAGATCCATGGCTATTCGCTCAAAGGGGACCTCTGTGATGGGAAGGGGTACTAAAGGTGTGTTCAAGTGGGGATGGGGACTGTGCAGCTGACACTCTGGGCAGGACGCACAGTACCTTCACACTTCTTCGTGTACTCCAGGCCAGAAGAACTGTCATAGGACCCGTGACAGGGTCTTCTCTACCCCCAAATGCCCCCTAAAAAGATGACTATGAGCAAGACTTAATACAGCGTTCTGGTGTTTTTGAGGTACTAGGATCTGCTGTACCTTCTGCCCCTGTACTGGTGCAACCTGGTATAAGAGATCCTTCTTCATTATGAAGTAAGGTCCTGGTCCCTGGGTTTAAGAACCCCATCTATTTTGGTCACCTCTTTCCTAATGTTGTCTTCAGCCTGGTCCCGTCCAAAATTTCCTCTCCCAGGGCTAATTTCTGTTGCCTCTACTGGTTCAGAAGCGTTAGGGTGGAAGTGAGACTCGGGTGCTTCTCTCTCCTGGGTGGCCTCCTGTTCAGCTGCTCGGGTCCGTCTACCTATGAGAGAGACCCTCTGGCTTTGGGTCAGTATTTGGGTTCCCAAGGCCTTAGCTGCTCTTCTTTCTCTTTTCATCTTTCTATCCTGTCTGGGAGTGGAGAATAAATTTGGGGATATTTCAGAGAAGATTGGGGGTTGACAGTCCACTGTGGATGCCTCACTAATTTCAGGGTTCCCTTCTTTCTCCAATCCTCCTACTGGGGGTAAGTCTCCAAACCCTGGGAAGTCCCTCCCTATGAGCACTGGGTATGGGAGTTTAGGGACTATACCTGCTGCTACCTCAGTAGTGTTCCCTTGGATCTCGATTTTTACTGGGATGGTCGGATAGTGACTAACTGTCCCATGGACACATGTTATCCCCGTAGGTTTAGCCTGCGGCAACTGACTACACTTCACAAACTTCCCTGAGATAAGCGTGGTAGCACTCTCCGAATCAACCAGTGCTGTGGTCTCTACCCCATTTAGCTTTATTGGTCTGGTGTACGTATGTGGGGTTAGTGAGACCTCCACAAGGTGGATTAGGGAGTATGTGTCTGCCCAGTTCCCCAGGTTACACTGCATCGGCTCCTCAGCATTGGGACACTGTGCAGCTATATGTCCCCATTCTCCGCAGGCATAACATCTGTATGGAGCCCTAGGCATTCCCCAGTCTCTTGGTTTGGGCAGTCTAACGTTATGATCTTCTTCCCTCTCAGTGCTCCGACTCTTTGTGGCCTCTGGTGGGCCTTCAGCCCCTCTCTTTTTCCCATCTAGGCCCTCCTGGTGGCCCAGTCACCAGAGCTTTAGGGCTTAGTGCTGCCAGTTTAACCTGGGGTGCCTCTTCCTTAACTGGTCAAGTCAGCTCCCTCGCTGTCCTTCACCTCTCTACCAGGGTGACAACCTCATCATAGGTGGAGGGTTCGTTCTGGCTTACCCAGGCATGAAGGTCTGGCGGTAGTCCCCTCATGAATTGGTCGATGGCCAGAACCTCTAGTGTCTCTTCTGGACTCCGGGACTCAGTTCGCAACCACTTTCTTGCGAGATGGATGAGGTCATACAATTGGGACCACAGGGTTTTGTCTTCCTGGTACCTCCACTCGTGATACCGCTGGGCCCGCACTGCGGTCGTTACCCCAGATCTGGCCAGGATCTCTGCTTTCAGCTGGGGGTAGTCTGCTGCAGCCTCTTCAGGCAGATCATGGTAGGCCTTCTGGGCCTCCCCACACAGGAATGGGGTGAGGATGCCAGACCACTAATCTCGAGGCCAGGCTTCCCATAGGGCTGTCCTCTCAAAGGCCAGGAGATATGCCTCTATATCATCCTCCCCCGTCATTTTCTGCAGGCAATTGCTGGCCCGTATGTTCCGTGTCACATCATGGCTGTCGTTCATTTCCATAAGGGCCTTCACTTGATTTACCAGTTCCCGCAACATAGTATGGTCTTGAGCAGCCTGGTCCATCAACAAATGATTGGTCTCCTGCTGCAGCCTCACTGCCTTCTGTTGGGCAGCTGCCTGGACAGGGAAAGCCTCCTGCTGGGCAGCTGTGGCTTGTATCAGTGCCCACACTACATCTTCCATTGTGGAGGGGAAAAAAAAGTAAACCTGCTCCTTTATTATTTTTTTTTAGCACTCTCCTTCTTCTGCTGCACTGTGCACACCAAGTCCCACTTTTAACACCAGTTCTGATTAAGTTCCTCCTTTACCTTGGTGGGTCCTGTACTTACTGGTGGATTTGCTCGCCTCACAGATTCACCATGTGGGTCGGGGAAACAACCCAGAGACCTTCCCCTCTAGTGGGGCCCACAGTCCAGGTCACCTCCTCCTGTGTCTGATCAGGAGTTGGGAGGTTTGGGGGGAACCTGGGCCTGCCCTCTACTCCGGGTTCCAGCCTAGGGCCCTGTGGACTGCAGCTGTCTAGAGTGCCTCCTGGAACAGCTGCGTGACAGCTACAACTCCCTGGGCTACTTCCCCATGGCCTCCTCCCAACACCTTCTTTATCCTCACCACAGGACCTTTCTCCTGGTGTCTGATAATGCTTGTACTCCTCAGTCCTCCAACAATATGCCTTCTCACTCTCAGCTCCTAGTGCCTCTTGCTCCAAGCTCCTCGCATGCACACCACAAACTGAAGTGAGGTCCTTTTTAAACTCAGGTGCCCTGATTAGCCAGCCTGTCCTAATTGATTCTAGCAGTTTCTTCTTAATTGGTCCAGGTGTCCTAATTAGCCTGCCTGCCTTAATTGGCTCCAGCAAGTTCCTGCTTGTTCTGGAACTGCCCCTGTTACCTTACCCAGGGAAAAGGGATCTACTTAATCTGGGACTAATATATCTGCCTTCTAACACCCTCCTGTAGCCATCTGGCCTGACCCTGTTACACTACTCATTCAGACACGAGAGGCCTTGGGAGGAAGACAAGGAGCCCAATTCTCCATGGCTGGCACAATGTGGTGCCACACTTGTGTTTGGTTGTGAAGCACTAACAGTTCATAGTGGAGCATGTCACACACACTCTGTCCCCCTGTAATGGCTGACCGCTAATAGAGTTGCACTTAATTCAAGTGGAAGAGACCCATGATTTTAGTGCTGAAGGTACAAACCCAGTGTGGGTCCTATGCCTTCTCCACTAAGTCTCCATTATGTGTGCCCAAGTGACTGATATTTCCTCTCCTACCAAATCTTGCAGTGCCCCCATGGCACCCGTGGCATGTGTCCCTGTGTAACTGCTGCACATTGTTTGCAGATTCCTAGCCCTCAAATTCCAATAACCTCTCTCTGCATGCAGAACCAGCAGCCATTTTGTTCTCAGAGGTTGAGCAGCTTGTTACCGAGGAGAGAGAGAACTGTAACCTCTCGTGGGAACTTTAATTCTTTCTTATGAGTTTCCAGGATCTAAAATAAAAGCCACATTAGATTGAAAGTTGTGGGTTTCTATTTGGATCCAGAAAAAACATAATGATGTATAACATAATTTGTATAATGAAAGCAGCTGGGACTTCCAACCCGGGATTGGACTCCTGTTGTGTTAGGTGCTGCACAGACTAGTAATAAAGAAGACAGTCCCTACCCCAGATAGATCCCAGTGCCAGATGCAGCAAAGCAGGCAAATGGGACACAATTTGGTTAAGAAACAGAAATGAAATCTCAGCTCACCATGCACCTGCCTGGATGTGATTTGCAGGCATCACAGCACAGGTAGGTTTTTAGGAGGCAGTGCAAAGAGGATAAGCATAATTACTTACAAATTTCAAGGGATTTCCCCCTGCCCCTGGAATCAGAGGCAGCGTGGGAGAGTTCCCAGAGGGGCTTGAGGGAAATGCAAGTGAGCGAGGCTGCTTTCATTCGCCAACTGAAGACAGGGTCAACAGCTCAATGGTCTGGTAGAGCTGATAGAAAGGGCAGAGCTGCTATAGGAAGGATGTTTCTGAATCCCCTGTGCTGTCTGTAGATGTCACAGATCCAAACAGCATAAAGGCAGCTGCACAGAGAGTGGAGGATCATGTGCAAGGACATGGACTGAATCTCCTGATATACAACGCTGGCATCACACGGGTAACCACCATGGAGAACGAGAACGTTGAGACCATGGCAATTGTATACCTAACTAACACAGTTGGGCCCCTGCTGGTGAGCCAGGTAAGAACACACCTGACAGCCAGGAAACTCCTTTGACACTGAGCCAAGACTGCCCTGGAATGAGCTGAGACGCTTGGCTAGGGCAAATTTTTGATTCATTGTTTAAAAACAAGGTGGTCTGCAGTTTCAGACTCAAGAGAGACTCTCTAACATCCCCTAACACTGGCCACCATCAGGATTTGAACCTTGAGCACCAAAGCGCAGTGTTCTACCACTTGGGCTAATGAAATAACTCCACTAGCTGGTCGCAGTAGTAGGTTGTTATCCCCTAGTGCCTCAGTCAGTATAATCACATGTTCTCTTCTGGTTCAAAGGATGTACCAGAGGGCCATGCAGCCATAAGGGTGACAGCCAGATTGTGCCCTGCCAAGGAGCCCCTTCCCCATGATGCTCCTACCCAGAGGCTGGGCACAGGCCCAGACCATGTGCTCTAGGAGCACAAGGATTGTGCAGGGCTAGTGCCTGCAGCAGGGATCACCTCCCGTGAAGGAGCAGAGCAGGCTCCCTTCAGGGAGAGCACACTCTGACCCATAGGAGAGTTTCCCAGTCATCATATTCCCAAGAACTATGGGATGCACCAACCTGCCTGAATCACAGACTCCATCTTCAGAGCCTCCCTCTCCCTGACCCTTAACATCACTGATGGGCTCCTTCCCTGGTACAGCAGTGTCACCCCTGTCGTAACACAGTCATTGGTATCTCCCTCAGGAGTTCCTGCCATTGCTGAAGAAGGCTGCCCAGCAGAGCACCCAGACAGGGCTGAGCTGCAGCAAGGGCACCATTCTCAACATGTCCAGCATGGCTGGTTCCATAGCACTTGTTACATCATTGGAATTTCTGCAAGAACCCAGCTACCGCTGCAGCAAGGTACAATACGGGACCCCTCTCACTTCTTTCAAGTGTAACTAGCTCCCACTCTGTATCAGCGCTGCTGCTCCTTCTATACTCCTCAGTCTCCTGCCCTGCTTCACTGCAGAGCTCCTGCCCCAGAACCTCCCTAGCCCCCTCCTGCCTGGCTTCGTGCTACAGATTTAAAGATACAGTGCATGTGTCCCTGCATCTCCCCCTTCATAGTCAACCTTTAGCCAGAATTACTCTTTAACAACAAATCAGAGATCTGGACATATTACCAGCTTCCAAGCTCATCCAGCTTTGGTCGCCATTGGGCAGTGAGGAAGGTTAGGTTCAGTGGGATCCTCTCACCACTCTGAGACTGCCGGGAATGTTATTGCTACAAGGGTAACAGGAATTCAGCTGGGTTTGGAACCAGCTGCTGGTGCCATGTTCCTTGTGTACTGAATCCCTTGATGAGTCTCAGCTGTGTAGGATCTCAAGGTGCAGATACAGCCAGTGCCAACAACTGGGCTTGGCCAAGGATTTTCCTCCTTTCGTTTTATCAGGATTGGGTCTCCTGGTTTCCGCTTGGCTGAGCATTCCAGGCTATAAAAGGATAAAACCAGAGATTTCTGGGATTTGGTATCTCACAGCCTTGTACCCTTTACTCAGGGGCAAGAAAGATTGAAGATTTATTGTGAGGTGGGCAGTTTGCTTTTGATCTGTTGCTAGAGTTGTCAGCCCTCCAGGATGGGCCTGGAGTCTCCCAGAATCAGCATTGATCTTCCAGTGACTATTGAAAGCAATCCAGGAGATTTGAATGGGATATTTTAAGAAAATGACATCATGTAATGTTGGGAAAAAAAATCTCCCGGAATAGCTTCAGTCAGAGTTGTAACCTTATCTGTCGCCCCGAGCAGCTGAGCTGGGTTTGTCCGTTGAGTGAAGTGGGAGCTGCCCTTTAGTTCAGCAGTACTGCTTAGGTGTGAAGCTCTGTACATTCCGCCCAGTGCTATTTATCTCCTCTCCTGTCAGCCCAGATGACTCCCCTCCACCCTTGCATATCAGTACTGTGGGGTTGAGGGGATCATGTCCTGTAGGGAAGATGCCCCTCTGTCCTGTGCTCTTATCTCTGCTCATGGAGTGTCCCACCCACAGGCTGCTCTGAACATGGTCAGCAAGTGCCAGTCCTTGGAGTACAAAGACTATGGGATTCTCTGCACTTCTATCCACCTGGCTGGGTGAAAACCAGAATGGGAACAGAAAAGGTAGGGGTCATAACACGTTTATAATCCCTTGGTTAGGGTGACTGGCCACTTCCATCCACAGCACATCAGGGAGGCCTTACAGTCTTGGTTCTGCCACAGATTCATCTGTACACCCAGATCGCAACTACGTTAAACTGGAGGGAAGACTGGAATACGTATCAATACTATAAGGGTAAACCATTCCAGGGATGTTGTAATTATCCCCAAAACAAACATTACGAACCCAGGAAATAAAAATTATGGTTAAACTTAAAGTTACTATAACCATAACCGTATCTCCAGTTTAACGTGGCTTTTGTTTGGGAATTCTGTTTGGTTTGTTAAATTACTAGAATTTTCATATATAAACATAAACCCAGAGAAAGTCACCCTGTGATGAGATTTCTATGATTTGAAGATATGTATCCACCTGAAATCTTCTCGTCATTTTACCTCTGATGGCCAGATTCACCAGTACACTCTGCCTGCTTTACCCCACTTGGGAGCAGCACAAAGCAGACAAAGCATACTGGCCTGTTTCCCCTAGCTCCTGACCCCTGCGTTCCCCTGCAAAGCCCAGTCTCCTCCTCTCTCCTCTAAACAACCCACAGCACAGTGTGCAAGAGCCAGGGGGTTGGCCACAAGGGCCCAGATCCTCAGAGGTATTTGGGCACCTAACTCCCACTGATTTCTAAAGCTGCAATGTCCTGGCCAAAGTCCAATGTGCGGGGGAAGTACATTCAGCTGAGCTAAACTCCCCCTGCAGTTTAATCTGGATAGAGTGGGCCTGATTTGCCACTGCCCTGCACCTTGCACATTTGTACCAGTGCAAAGTGGGCATTGATAACTACCACATCAGAACGCTAACATTGTACCCCTCTTTGCCTAGGTGTGACCGAGTATTCTTACTGGACGCAGTTAAGCATTGCCATGTGCCACGCCAGAAGTGATCCATAAATAGCGTATAGAAAATTAGTCATACTGCTTTACTGCAAAGGCCTTTAATGCTTTGGGATGATTCTATGGGACTGATCCAAACCCCACTGAGGCCAATGGAAAGACTCCCATTGACAGCTATGGGGTTTTGATAAGACTCTATAAATGCACAAGTGTGAGGAACATCAACTCTCATTTTAGTACATTATTATTTATTCATGTATTTTGGTAGCACAGAGCCCACAGTCCCATTGTGGTAGGCGTTGTACAAATATCCGCAAAGACAACTTACCCTGAAGACCCTACTGAAGCTAAGAGGATGATAAGTTGAGGGAGGAGACTTGGTCCTGAATACACCCACTGCTAGGAACATAGTAACTGTAATGAGTTCCCCCCGGGGTGCTACCTGGAACTGGGGTACCACTGAGCCTCTGACCCACCAGCCTGGGCTCCCTCTCACACTGTGCTGCTGTGACAAGTTGCAAAGCCCTCCAGCCTGCACTTTCACCAGCATTCACACAGGTAGGGACACACCCAGCTGCAGTCACAGGCAGGGTCTCTAACCACCAGCTTCCCAGCCTAGGCCCCAGAGCAGTACATCCTGCCCTGGTCAAATCTGGCCACTATATGGGTTTAACACCCCATCCGCCTCTCTCTCAATGTCAAGAGGACCATGCACACTGGTGGAAACCAAGCTGAGATTTTCCCCAGACACCTTAGTCAAATGCACACTGGTTTGGATTAAACATAAAACAAGTTTATTAACTACAAAACGGTAGACTTTAAGTGATTATAAGTGATAGCAAACAGCTCAAAGCACATTACCTAGTAAATAAACAAAATCGCAAACTGAGCTTAATGTACAGTACTAGAAAGGTAGGATATGAATTAGCAAATTCTCACCCTGCGTGATAAACAGGTTGGCAGATTCCTAAAGCACAAGCTGCCTTGGCTTTGCAGCTTGGGTTTCCCAAGTTTTCATACACAGGCTAGAAATCCCTCAAGCCTGGGATCATCATTTCCAACCTGTTCAGTTTTGTTCCTCAGGTGTTCTCAGTGTGTTGTCGGGAGAGTGAGGTCCCATCATGATCTCACTTTCCCCCTTTTATATCTGCTTCCCACTTGCTGGAAAGCTCTTTTGCTGTGATCTGGGTCAAACAGTTCCCATTGTGTCGTGCTATCTCTGAGAGGTTTCTTTTGTTCACAGTTCCTGGGGTAATCCTTGTGCTTGTGTGCATTTCCTCAGTAAGCCATTAACATTGTTTGGCCTTTTTACTATTGCAGCTGAAACGCTGCTTGTGGGTGTTTTCAACCTCACAACATGTTTCAGCAACATGTACACAGCCAAACTTTGTAACTTCACATACGACGATAGCACATACACTCCAACGAGATATTAACATCTAGCAGATCAAGACTTAGAACAATAAGAATCACAAAGCATCCTTAGTACAAAACATATCCTGATTACATGACAGTGGTGAATATTGGGGTGCCAGGGTGTCACAGTAACAATGGCCTGAAAGATGCAGTTTTGCCCTATCTAACAGCATCACTTTAACCCTACAGGCCCCACAGACCGTGGAGCAAACCACTCAAGCAATCCTGAAGATGCTTTCCACGCTCTCTGAGAAGGAGAATGGTTCCTTCCTGGGTTGGGACGGACAAATCTATCCCTGGTGAGACATGAGCTTGCCAGGTGTGATTAGATCATAGAGGTGCCTGCAGTGTTACCTGTACCTGACACCCCAATAAACAACCTGAGCTGAATTACAACCCATTTCTGGAGCCTTTCTCCTCTGCTGCTCCCTGATGCAGGTGGGAGATCCATTCAACACTGCTATGCTGTTACTGAGCCATCTAGAGACTGAACATTCAGGTACCTCAGTGGGCACAGCTGGTTCTAGAGGTGGGCAAGAAGGGCAGTTGCCCTCGGTACTAACTTCCAGGGGGCACAAAACTTTTTTTTTTGGCTCCCCTCAAACTGGCTGGCTTTGTGTGTGTGTGTGTGTGTGTGTGTGTGTGTGTGTGTGTGTGTGTGTGTGTGTGTGTGTGTGTGCGCTTACATGCACACTTGGTTTCTCGGGAGTAGGTGGGGCCAAAAACTTTGGAAACATTTTCTGCCCTGGCTGGCAAAACAGCTAGGGCCACTCCTAACCTTGGGCCCAGAGGTGGAAAACATGAATTGCAGGCCCGTCATTGTGGATGACACATGCGTGCCAGACCATGTGAGTGTTTCTGTGTGATGTCCCGGCTCTGCACAATGAACCTTGGACATGTCACAAACAATTAGACAGAGAGAATGTTTGTCAAGTCTGTATTTTGCTGAGAAACCAAAGATCCCAGTCCCACTGCATTAGTGCTGGGATGACTCACTGCAAACCATGGAGAGCTGCATGGGTTGCTCTTCTAGCAAGGATCTAGGAGTTCTAGCCACTCACTTTTCTTTGCTGGCTCGAGTAGGAAATGTGTGCAAGCTCATGGTCAGGTTTCTTCTATGGCCATTTGGGCATGTGGTAAGAGGCATAGGTGGCAAGTTATATGGGCCCGTGGTGCCTGAGCTCCTCCAATATTCAGGAATGTGGGCCTGGCTCCACCAACGTTTAGGCTTATATTTTCAGAGCCATCCTGTCCGTAAGACAGACTGGGGCAACTGCCCCGGGCCCCTTACTTTGGGGGGCCCACGCTTCAGGGGGATGCGGGGTGCAGGGAAGTCTGGGGGATTAGCGGGTGTCCTGGAGCTGGCAGCAGGCAGTGACCCAGCCCCAGCCTGCCCCGCTCTGTCCCACCTCTTCTTGTCCCTGCTCCACCCCAAGACCCGGCCCCACATCTTTCTGCTCCTGCCTGTTCCCAGTCCTGCTCCATTCCCACCCCCATTCCACCCCCATTTCTCCAAGTTCCCGCTCTGCCTCTTTCTGGCTTCTGCCCCCTTCCCCGAGCGACACCAGAGCCGGGTCCCTCACTGATGCTGGTGCCATGCCCCCTGCTAACCGCGCAGGCCAACTGGGACTCTGAACACCCCTGAATCATGGGGTCCCCCAAAGCACGCCAGGTCAGTTGCCTCAGTTCATCCTATGGATGGGATGGCTCTGCTTGGACCTGTTCTGTGCACCACCCAACATTATACAAACCTGGTGCCAATGGTGAGCGGACTCCCACTTCAGCCATCCTGCTGCCCCCCACTCAACTCTGAGTTCAGGTTGGGATAAACGCTCCTGCTGGGCAAAACCTAATCAAACAGCATCTAATAGACTGAAACTCAGCAGCAAGATATGGACCACATCCTCACACCAACATCCTCAGCACTAACAATGCCCTGAAAGTCCTGCCCCAGTGTGCACTGGGCTCAGGATAGACCACGATTGATTCTCAGGGGGACACTGAATGGAACAGGTATGTTTGCCTCTTGTTCCTTTGCCCATTTAAAAATTGCCACAGCATTCTCTTTTGGTGGCTGATAGCAGCCGGTCTCAGGGTGTGCTCTGATTAGTTCTTTTGCATCTTGATTACAAAAGTTTACATGGAACACTTTTATCCTAGAACAGAGATTTGAATAATAGCTGAAAGCTGTTGCTGAGGATGCTCCAACTCCTAGAACTGCTAGAATTTCTCTGGTCATTTCCCAGAATAAGGTGTAAATTAACCCGGCAAGGTGAGTGCACTCACTGATCCTCACCGCGTTGGCTGCAGGAGTAAACTGGCTTTTAATTCCGGTAGCGATGACTTAGGCAGGAAGGGAGCATCTGAGAGGCCAGCAAAACCCATCTCTACAGAGGAGCAGCCTTTGCCTCCCACATTGCGAGGCCTGGCTAAGGTCCACTCTTCATCCCAGTCCCCCTGTTCAGGGACTACTCCATCTGTGCAACCTGAGGCTCCCCCTCTCCACACCAGCCCACAATGCTAGCAGGGCTCGCATGGGATCTGGATAGAATAATCCATGCCTGATCTGCCTCAATCTGGGAATCCCTTGACATAGGCCCTCAAGCAGGGATAGGCCTTATAGCAGTGGTCCCCAAAATGTGGGGCACGCCCCACTGGCAAGGGTGCGGATGAACTTTTGGGGGGGCATGGTGAGGCCAGGCCAGCCTCCCCGGGGGGGCAGTGAGGGAGCACTACCCAGCCTCACTCTGCCCCAGCTCTGCTCTGGCTCCACTCCCAGCCCCGCTTCCAGCCCAGGCTGGCCCACCCCCAGCTATGGCCCTGGCCTTAGCCCCTGGCTCCCGGTCCAGCCCCGTCCCTGTCTGTACTCTTGGTGTTTGGGAGGAGAAACTTTCCACATGGAAGACAAGAGCTCTGAGTCAACCATGCTGCTGGTTCATGGCATCTGTCTGTAACAGGGGCCTTCCTCCACGCCCAGCCTCTTCCTTGCAGAAATGACACAGACTCCACTAGGTGTGCGCTTAGTGACACTTCATTTCTATTTCCCTTCGCCAATATCACCACAGTCCCCCATGCTCCCACCTATTTACAATCCTTGCCAAGCTTTAGGCCTTTGCAGCAGGACCTGGGAGGAACAGAGATCTTCCTACTCTGAGCCTCATATGGCTAGGCTCAGCTAGCCCTGTTTTGTTTGCTTGATTGTTTGTTTGTTTCGCTCCATCTCCTTGCATGGCCTTCCTGTGCCTCTTTTATCAGCTGTGGGCTGATGGGGACAATTGAGTTCTTACCCCACAAGCCTGATTAGATCATTACCCCAATCATTAGCCTCTAAATGATTAGAGTATCAGAGGGGTAGCTGTGTTAGTCTGGATCTGTAAAAGCAGCAAAGAGTCCTGTGGCACCTTATAGACTAACAGACGTTTTGGAGCATGAGCTTTCGTGGCAGGTTTTTCGTGATGCATCCGACGAAGTGGGTATTCACCCAGAAAGTTCATGCTCCAAATCGTCTGTTAGTCTGTAAGGTGCCACAGGACTCTTTGCTGCTTTTAAATGATTAGAGTGAGTGCAGCCTCTACTTACTCCCTGCATTCTGCCACACTGTCTTATGACTAACACATTCCAAATAAAAGCCACATTTAAAGACTGCAGCATGAACCACACCAAGGTCTAAAATACCAGAAGGAAGGGAGCAGCACATAGCTTTAATTCTGCCTCCTAAAACAAATACATTACAGTCCTTGATTACAGGATTACTCACTGTGGTTAAATGTGTGGCTGCAGAGCCGTAACTAGGTATTTTTGCGCCCGAGGCAAGAATATAAAATTGCACTGTCCCCCAGGGCCGGCTCTTCGGCAGCAATTCAGCGGTGGGTCCCTCAGTTCCTCTCAGAGGGAAGGGCCTGCTACTAAATTGCTGCCGAAGAATGAGTGAAGGGGCGGTTTTAGAGCCTGTGATTTTGAGGGGTCAACTCATGATTTTTGACTGCTTGGGCTGGTGATGTTGCTTCCAAGATGGTCTTTGGTTTCAGTCCAGTTCCAATCCAGAGAGGGACTCACAGACTGAGAGAAGAGGGAGGTGCTGGATATCAGCAGCGGCCACTAGGGATCAGCATGTGTCCTGAGAATGCTGGGAGTTCAGGTTTGCAGGGCAGGATCGGGGTGGCAGGTTTGTAGAAATGTTGGTGGTGCCCAGAACCTGCGCCTGCCCAAACTCCCCCTCCCCAAGGCTCTATGAATTTGGGTGAGGAAGGAGGTCTGGGGTGCAGGCCCTAGGCTGGGGCAGGGGATTGGGGTGCAGGCTCTAGGAGGGAGTTTGGGGATGGGAGGGGTGCAGAGGGATGGGTACTGTGGGGAGGGCTGTGGGTTGTGGCTGCAGATGAGGGGTTTGGAGTCTGGGAGGGCTCAGGGCTCAGGCAGAGGGTCAGGGTATGGGCGGGTGAGGGCTCTGGCTGGGACTGAGGATATGGTGTTTGGGGTGCTGGAGGTGCTTAGGGCTGGGGCAGAGGGTTGGGGTGTGGGAGGGGATGAGGGCTCTGGTTGGGGCTGGAGATGAGGGGTTTGAGGTGCTGGCAGGGCTCATGGCTAAGGCAGAGGGCTGGAGTGTGGAGAGATGAGGGCTCTGGCTGGGACTGGGGATAAGGTGTTTGGGGTATGGGAGGGGCTCAGGGCAAGAGTAGGGGTGAGGGCTCTGTCTGGGGCTGGGAATGGGAGGTTTTGGGTGTGGGAGGGGCTCAGGGCTCGGGGCAGAGGGTCAGGGTGTGGGGGTGAGGGCTCTGGCTGGGACTGAGGATATAGTGTTTGGGGTGCTGGAGGTGCTTAGGGCTGGGGCAGAGGGTTGGGGTGTGGGGGGGGATGAGGGCTCTGGTTGGGGCTGGGGATAAGGTGTTTTGGGTGTGGGAGGGGCTCAGGGCTTGGGGCAGAGGGTCAGGGTGTGGGGGTGAGGGCTCTGGCTGGGACTGCAGATGAGGCATTTGGGGTACTGGAGGGGCTCAGGGCTCGGGCAGAGGGTTGAGGGTGCGGTGGGGGGTGAAAGCTCTGACTGGGGGTGTGGGCTCGGGGGTGGGGCAGGGCTGGGGATGAGTTTGGGGTGCAGGCAGGCTGCTCCGGGACAGGGGCCAGAGACGAGGACTCCCCCCAGCCCTTTCCCTGCCGACAGCAGCGAGCTCCGGGGGAGGAGCCCCCCTTTCCTGCCCCTCCAGCAGCACACTCACTCCCACCACTGTCACTGCATGTGCTCTCTAGGGTCCCTCTCAGGTCCAGGAATCTCCCCTGGCTCCCCCGTGGTGGGTGCTGGGGGTGCTGCGTGCGCCTCCTCCCCTGCTGTTGCCCCTGACTGTAGCCTCACTGGGGGTGAGGGATGGGGCTGCCTCCTTGCCCAGCGTGGGGCAGGAGCGCTGACTGCGGGCAGGGGGACCCCCTGTGCTGCCGGAAGGTCCCATTGGAAAAGGGAAGGGTCTGAGGGGGAAGGGCAGGCCCAGTCAGTCTGCCCTGGTAGTGAGCTGGGGGGCGCTAGGACCCTGCAGCAACTGCTGCTGCTGGGTGGCAACATGGAGCTGCTCCGCTCCGGTCTGGGAAGGGGCTGGGGGAAGCAAGTTGTGGTTGGGGGCCACTCAGGGGAGGCGCGAGGATGCGGCAGGTGGGGCCGGGGAGGGGAGGATCACTTGGGTTATAAATATCTCTGTGCCAGTGGCTTTTTTTTCCTCCACCATTTTTTGTGCCCCTCAACTTTTTGCGCCTGAGTCAAGTGCCTCACTCGCCTCGCCCTTGTTACGGCACTGCGTGGCTGCGTGCATGTGTTCATTTGTGTGCTGTCCCACTCTGTGGGGATTTGCAGGGAGGGGATAAGGGGGTTCCCTAGCTTGTGTTTTTTTGTCATGTTAGATCACAATTCCTACAGATTCCAAATGTCCTGGTGCCCTACGCAGCTGCGTACTTTGCGTATGGGTAAGAACGGCCCTGCCCACCATGGTGTCATGCCCTCACAAGAATCCCCTGGGGACTTAGCTACATTCTGCCTCTTAACAGCATGGCCCCCAGCCACTGGGCTCTGGGTCACACTGGCATCATTGCTAGGCTGGCCTCTGGGTCTCTGCCTGTTGCTCCGCCGTGGGGATAATCACTAATCCTACCATCAGCAGCCCCACCACAGCCCATGGACCTAACGTCTAGGGCAGCAGTTCTCAAACTGCGGGTCAGGACCCCAAAGTGGTATCTGTCTGTTACAGGGCTATCTTAGACTTGCTGCGTGCAGCTCAGGGCCAAATCTGAAGCCTGAAGGATACAGCCCTGGGCAGCAGGGCTCAGGTTATAGGCCCCCCTGGCTGGGGCTGAAGCCTTTGGGCTTCGACTTTGACCCTTCCCTGCCCAGGGCAGTGGGGCTCAGGCTTTGGCTCTCCCACCCAGGACAGTGGACATCAGGTGGTCTCAGACTTCGGTCCCCCCCTCCTGGGGTCGTGTAGTAATTTTTTATGTCAAAAGGGCATCACGGTGCAATGAAGTTTGAGAACCCCTGGTCTGGGGAAGGTGCTGGAAGGTTTGTGGCAGTTGGGGGTAGAGACATCACTGGGGCTGAGGGAAGGTTCTGGAAGATTCTGTGGCAGTTGAGGGTAGGTGATGTACCTGGGGCTGGAAGAAGGTGCCATGGCAGTTGAAGCAGGGGCATCACTGGGGCAGGCACTGGAAAGTCCTGTGGCAGTTGGGTCTAGGGGTGTCCCCAGGGCTGGGGGAAGGTTCTGGACAGTTTTGTGACAGTTGGGGGAGGGGCATCAACTGGGCTGAGGGAATGTTCTGGAATGTTCTGTGGTAGTTGGGGACAAGGTCAGCACTGGGTTGGGGATGGTTCTGTGGCAGTTGGGGACAGGAACAGCTTTGGGGTGGGGGAAGGTTCTGGAAGGCTCTTTGATAGTTGGGGATGCGGCATTGCCAGACTTAGGGGAAGGTTCCATGCCTGTTGTGGGCAGAGGTATCACCAGGCCTGGGGGAAGGCTCTGTGCCTGTTGCAGAAAGGGGCATCGTTGTGGGTTCTGGAAAGTCCTATGGCAATTGGGGGAAGGGGTGTCCCCAGGGCTGGGGGAAGGTTCCAGAAGGTTCTGTGGCAGTTGCAGGAACACCGATGGGGCTGAGGGAATGTTCTGTGACAGTTGGGAACAGCAGGAACTCCGGGACCGGGAGAAGGTTCCAGAAGGTTCTGGGGCAGTTGGGGACAGGGAGTAAATGGGACTTAGGTAACTGATGGGCAGGATCTCTTGGGAAGCTAATATGAGGGGGAAAGGAGTCCAGGAAACCTAGCTGTATTTTAAAGAAGCCTTATTGAGGGTGCAGGAACAAAGCATCCCGAAGTGCAGAAAGAATAGCAAATATGGCAGGCAACCAGCTTGCCTTAACAGTGAAATCTTTGGTGAGCTTAAACACAAAAAGGAAGCTTACAAGAAGTGGAAATTTGGACAGATGACTAGAGAGGAGTATAAAAATATTGCTCGAGCATGCAGGGGTGTAACGAGGAAGGCCAAAACACAACTGGACTTGCAATTAGCAAGGGATGTGAAGGGTAACAAGAAGGTTCTACAGGTATGTTAGCAACAAGACAAAGGTCAGGGAAAGTGTGAGACTCTTAATGAATGGGGGAGGCAACCTAGTGACAGATGGTGTGGAAAAAGCTGAAGTACTCAATGCTTTTTTTGCCTCGGTCTTCACAGACAACGTCAGCTCCCGCACTGCTGTCCCGGGCAACACAGTATGGGGAGGAGGTGAGCAGCCCTCAGTGGTGAAAGAACAGGTTAAAGACTATTTAGAAAAACTGGACATGCACAAGTCCATGGGTCCAGGTCTAGTGCATCCGAGGATGCTGAGGGAATTGGCTGATGTGATTACAGAGCCATTGGCCATTATCTTTGAAAACTCGTGGCGATCGGGGGAGGTCCTGGATAATTGGAAAAAGGCAAATATAGTGCCTATCTTTAAAAAAGGGAAGAAGGGGAACCCAGAGAACTACACACTGGTCAGCCTCACCTCAGTCCCTGGAAAAATCGTGGAGAAGGTCCTCAAGGAAACCATTTTGAAGCACTTGGAGGAGAGGAAAGTGATCAGGAACAGTCAACATGGATTCCCCAAGGGCAAGTCATGCCTGACCAAACTGATTACCTTCTATGATGACATAACTGGCTCTGTGGATATGGGGAAAACAGTGGATGTGATATATCTTGACTTTAGCAAAGCTTTTGGTCTCCCGCAGTATTCTTGCCAGCAAGTTAGGGTATGTCTACACTACCAGATTAGTTCGTTTTAAGTTAATTCGAATTTTTGGAATCGACCTTACAAAGTCGAATTTGTGTGTCCACACTAAGGACACTAATTCAACTTTGTGAGTCCACAGTAACAGGGTAAGCGTCGAAATTGGAAGCAGTGCACTGTGGGAAGCTATCCCACAGTTCCCGCACTCCCCGCTGACCATTGGAATTCTGGGATTTCCCCCCAATGCATGCTGGGGGAAAAACTGTGTCGAGGGTGGTCTTGGGAAACTGTCAGAATTCAACCGTCCCTCCCGCCGGCGGGAAATCAGTTCGCGCAGTTTTCCTGTCAGTGACAGCGCGGATGCCACAGCACTGCACTGCGACCATGGAGCCCGCAGCGATTATCGCTGCACTTATGGCCGTTGTCAACTCCTCACACCTGATCGTCCACCTCTTCCACAGTCAGATGCTGAGAAATCGGGCGAGGAGGCAACGGCAGCGCGGTGAGGACAGGAAGTCACAGAGTGGCACAGACCTGTCACAAAGCACGGTACGCCGCGCCGTGGAGATCATGGTGGCAATGGGTCATGTTCATACTGTGGAACGGCGATTCTGGGCCCGGGAAACAAGCACGGACTGGTGGGACCGCATAGTGCTGCAGGTCTGGGATGAATCACAGTGGCTGCGAAACGTCCGCATGCGTAAGGGCACTTTCCTTGAACTGTGTGGCTTGCTGACCCTTGCCCTGAAGCACAAGGACACCCGGATGCGAGCAGCCCTCACTGTGCAGAAGCGAGTGGCCATAGCCCTCTGGAAACTTGCAACGCCAGACAGCTACCGGTCAGTAGCGAACCACTTTGGCGTGGGCAAATCTACCGTGGGGGTTGCTGTGATGCAAGTAGCCCATGCAATCGTGGAGCTCCTGCTCTCAAAGGTAGTGACCCTGGGAAACGTCCAGGTCGTCATAGCTGGCTTCGCCGCGATGGGATTCCCAAACTGCGGTGGGGCTATAGATGGGACTCACATCCCTATCCTGGGACCGGCCCACCAGGCCAGCCAGTATATTAACCGCAAGGGATACTTTTCAATAGTGCTGCAAGCACTGGTGGACCATAGGGGACACTTTACCAACATCAACGTCGGATGGCTGGGCAAGGTTCATGACGCGCGTGTGTTCAGGAACTCTGGTCTGTTTAGACACCTGCAGGAAGGTACTTTCTTCCCGGACCACAAAATAAATGTTGGGGATGTGCAGATGCCTACAGTGATCCTCGGGGACCCAGCCTACCCGCTAATGCCCTGGCTCATGAAGCCCTATACAGGCGCCTTGGACACTGACAAGGAACTCTTCAACTACCGGCTGAGCAAGTGCAGAATGGTGGTGGAGTGTGCTTTCGGACGTCTTAAGGGGAGATGGCGTAGCTTACTGACTCGCTCGGATCTCAGCGAAACCAATATCCCATTGTTATTGCAGCTTGCTGTGTGCTCCACGATCTGTGTGAGAGCAAGGGGGAGACCTTTATGGCGGGATGGGCGGTTGAGGCAAATCGCCTGGCTGCTGATTACGCTCAGCCAGACACCCGTGCAATTAGAAGAGCCCAGCGGGAAGCGCTGTGCATCCGGGAGGCTTTGAAAGCTAGGTTCCTCAGTGAGCAGGGTAACCTGTGACTGTTCTGTTTCTTTACAGAGAAGCTGAACCTGCCCGTTTCTTTACCCAGTTACTGTTGACTCTCCTCTGCATTTGCATATCCCGTTTTCCCCCTTCCAACACACGTGTAAAAATAAAGTTAATTGAGCATTGTTAAGTAACAACCTTTTCTTTACTAATGACTTCGCATTAAAGGGTTGACACAGGGACGCAGACTGTGGTGGGTAGGGTGTGCAGGGATGCAGAGACCGCTTCTAGACTCTAGGAATGATAGGTTACTGCTCCTACAGCGGTCTCTGGGGGGAGGACGGTTACAGGTGGGTGTGCAGGAAGGGGTGAGGGGTGTAGGCTTTGGGACGGAGTTTGGGTGCAGGCTCTGGGCTGGGGGTGGGGGCGTAGGAAGGGGTGAGGGGTGTGTGGGAAGGGGGAGGAGGTATAGGGGGATGAGGTCTCTGGCTGGGGCTGAGGGTTTGTGGCATTGTAGAGGCTCAGGGCTACGGTAGAAGGGCAGGGTGAGCGCAGCCTGCCTTGCCATTTGTGGATGGCAGGCGCTAGGACCCTGGGGCAGCGGACAGCATTTCTGCGGGTAGCCGCTCTACTGGCAGGCAGGGACGCAGCGCGGCGGGGGGGGGAGGGGCAAAAGGCCGGGGGAGGGGTGGCAGGTGGGGGCAGGGAATTGGCGGGACGGGGGGAGACCCGCGTGGGCCAGAGCCCGATCCAGGCAGGGCCGGAGGAGAGACCCACCTCCAAATATACCTGGAGCAGGGCACCTGCCACCTATGAACAGAACATCAAAAACATCTCACAGACTGACCAGGGTGCCTAGTGACTGCACTCTGTGTGTGACCTGCTGTTGATCCTGCCCCCATGTCTGTATCCTGGTAATGGTGACTGTCCTATGCAATTACCAAACCCCTCCCCCACTTCACACAAAGTCTGGTGCAAAGAAACATGACGGAAACAGTAATTAACAGCAAACTACTTTTAATACTCAACAACACAGTAAGGGAAGGACTTTTCAAAATGTAGGGACTGAGAGCTTTTGGGTAATTTAGCACTCTGCTGTGGTGCAGTGACAGTTTTCACGGCCCCTGGTGCCCCTCCTTCTTGTTATTTTGGGTGAGGGGGGTATTGGAGTTTGTGGCGGGGGAGGGCGGTTGCAGATACAGTGCAGGGGGGCTCTGTCCTCCTGCCTGCGGTCCTGCAGAACATCCAGAAGGCGCCTGAGCATGTCCGTCTGCTCCCTCATTAGTCCAAGCAGCGTTTGAGTCGCCTGCTAGTCCTCCTGACGCCATCTGTCCTCCCGTTCGCTGTGTGAGCGCTGCTGCTGAGTGAGGTTCTCCCTCCACTGGCTCTGGTGGTCCACCTCGGCTCTGGAGCAGCCCATAAGTTCAGCAAACATCTCGTCCCTTGTCCTTTTCTTACGCCGCCTAATCTGCGCCAGCCTCTGTGAGGGGCATGGTGGAGCAGGTCGGGATACAGTTGCACCTGTGTGATGTGAAAAAGAGAGTGAATTCCTTACAAAGATACATTTTTTCAACAAAGAAACATAGTCTACTCAGTGTCTGTGAACAAGAGCATGCACAGCACCTCTCTCATGCGCACTCACTCAGGGAAAGTTCGATTTTTCTGAATTCGCTTTCATTGCCTGGGGTACTGCACTGCAGATCAGAGAAGCGGGGCAGGAAAGAAGAATCCGTGGAGCAGCCAGGCATGGTAAGCCAAACACTTTTGGCTGCTTAAAAGTGAAGTACAGCTCTGTCCTCTTGCTGCAGGCAATCCTGAAAGCATAAACTCTGCCCCTGTTGCACCCCCTCGCGGCTGTTCCCTGGGAAAGATCCCTGTATGCTGCCACTCTGTAGCCTCCACCACGTGGCTGTAAAGTGACGCTTCTTGTTATGCAAAGGAATAGTGAAACACTACCATTACTAATAGTACACAAATTACTCTAATTACATGCAGGAGTCCGCGCGCGAGATCACCCTGAGGAGAGTCTCACGGACAGAGAGAGAGCGCATACTGGAGGAAAGCCACTACAAGCCAGGGGCCTATGCTGCCATGCTCGTCAAGGCACTGGTCCCCAAGTACCAGCTGATAGCGTGGCGCGGAAAAGTGTGCTACCTCGGGGCACCCAATAAGCCAGCTCTGCCCAGGAACCTCCTGCATAGGGTTTCCGATTACCTCCAGGAAAGCTTCCTGGAGATCTCAGAGGAAGATGCCTGTTCCATCCCCCTGTATATAGACCTTCTGTTCGCCTAGTGTATTTTCCTGTTCAGTTAAGAAATAAATGTTAACTTGTTTAAAGCACTTACCGACTGATCCTTCTCCTGATTCAGGGTCCGTGGTAACGGCTGGGGAGGGTTGGTAGGGGATCTCAGTGAGGGTGATGAAGAGATCCTGGCTGTCGGGGAAATCAGCGTTGTAAGCGCTGTCGCCTGCCTCGTCCTCCTCAAACTCTTCCTCATCTTCCCCGTCCGCGAACATCACCAAGGAACTGGCCGTCGACACTATCCCATCGTCAGAGTCCACGGACACTGGTGGGGCGGTTGTGGCAGACCCATCGAGAATGGCATGCAGTGCCTCGTAGAAGCGGCATGTCTGGGGCTGGGCTCCGGAGCGTCCGTTTGCCGCTTTGATTTTTTGGTAGCCTTGTCTCAGCTCCTTGACTTTCACGCGGCACTGCATTGCATCCCGGCTGTATCCTCTGAGTGTCATGGCTTTGGAGACCTTCTCGTAGGTCTTTGCATTCCGTTTGTTGGAGCGCAGCTCCGAAAGCACAGACTCCTCGCCCCACACAGCAATCAGATCCAAGACTTCCTGGTCAGTCCATGCTGGGGCCCTCTTTCTATTCTGAGATTGCCTGGACTCCTCTGCTGGAGAGCTCTGCATCTTTGCCGGTGCTGCTGAGCTCGCCCCGATGTCCAACCAGTACATGAGATTCAAAGTGGCCAGACAGGAAAAGGAATTCAAATTTTCCCGGGGCATTTCCTGTGTGGCTGGTCAGAGCATCCAAGCTCGGCCTGCTGTCCAGAGCGTCAACAGAGTGGTGCACTGTGGGATAGCTCCCCGAGCTACTAAGTTCGATTTCCGTCCACACATAGGCTAATTCGACATAGCAATGTCGAATTTAGCGCTACTCCCCTCGTCGGGGAGGAGTACAGAATTCGAACGAAAGAGCCCTCTATGTCGAATTAAATGGCTTCCTGGTGTGGACGGGTGCACGGTTAATTCGAATTAACGCTGCTAAATTCGAATTAAAGTCCTAGTGTAGACCAGGCCTTAAAAAAGTATTGATTGGATGGATAGACTATAAAGTGGATAGAAAGCTGGCTAGATTGTCAGGCTCAACAGGAAATGATGAACAGCTTGATGTCTAGTTGGCGGTTGGCGGCTGGCAAGTGGAGTACCCCAGGAGTTGGTCCTGGAGCCGGTTTTGTTCAACATCTTTATTAATGAGCTGGATGATGGGATGGATTGCACCCTCAGCAAGTTCGCGGATGACACTAAGCTGTGGGGAGAGGTAGATATGCTGGAGGGTAGGGATAGGGTTCAGAGTGACCTAGACAAATTCGAGGATTGGGCCAAAAGAAATCTGATGAGTTTCAATGAAGACAAGTGCAGAATCCTGCACGTAGGACGGAAGAATCCCATGCACCACTACAGGCTGGGGACCAACTAGCTAAGCAGCAGTTCTGCAGAAAAGATTACAGTGGATGAGAAGCTGGATATGAGTCAGCAGTGTGCACTTGTTGCCAAGAAGGCTAACAGCATATTGGGCTGCATTAGTAGGAGCATTGCCAGCAGATGGAGGGAAGTGATTATTTCCCTCTATTTGGCACTGGTGAGGCCACATCTGGAGTATATTGCATCCAGTTTTGGGCCCCCCACTACAGAAAGGATGCAGACAAATTTGAGAGAGTTCAGCGGAGGGCAACAAGAATGATTGGGGGCTGGGGCACATGACTTATGAGGCAAGGGCTTGTTTAGTCTGCAGAAGAGAAAGAGAAGAGTGAGGAGGGATATGATAGCAGCCTTCAACTACCTGAAGTGGGGTTCCAAAGAGGGTACATCTAGACTGTTCTCAGTGGTAGTAGATGACAGAACAAGGAGCAATGGTCTCAAGTTGCAGTGGGGGAGGTTTAGGTTGGATATTAGGAAAAACTTTTTCACTAGGAGGGTGGTGAAGCACTGGAATGGGTTAAGAGGTGGTGGAATCTCCTTCCTTAGAGGTTTTTAAGGCCCGGCTTGACAAAGCCCTAGCTGGGATGATTTAATTGGGGACTGGTCCTACTCTGAGCAGGGGGTTGGACTAGATGTCCTCCTCAGGTCCCTTCCAACTCCGATATTCTATGAATATATCTTTTCTCTTCTTCTTTCAGGCTAAGGTTATAAAGAAGAATGACCCTCTCAACCATAACCATGTATATAGTTCTTTTATACATTGTACATTGGTCAAACCGGACAGTCTGTACGCAAAAGAATAAATGGACACAAATCTGACATCAGGAATCATAACATTCAAAAACCAGTGGGAGAACACTTCAACCTCTCTAACCACTCAGTGACAGACTTGAAGGTGGCAATTTTGCAACAAAAAACTTCAAAAACAGACTCCAAAGAGAGACTGCTGAACTCGAATTAATATGCAAATTAGATACAATTAACTTAGGTTTAAACAGAGACTAGGAATGGTTGGGTCATTACACTAATTGAATGTATTTCCCTATGTTAAGTTCTCCTCACACCTTCTATGGGTCATCTCAATTATCACTTCAAAAGTTTTTTTTCTCCTGCTGATGATAGCTCATCTCAATTGATTGGACTCTTCCCGCTGGTATGCGTACTTCCACCTTTTCATGTTCTCTGTATGTATAAATATCTTCTGTCTGTGTGTTCCATTCTATGCATTCGAAGAAGTGAGCTGTAGCCCATGAAAGCTTATGCTGAAATAAATTTGTTAGTCTCTAAGGTGCCACAAGTACTCCTGTTCTTTTTGCGGATACAGACTAACACGGCTGCTACTCTGAAACCAATATTTCTTTTAAGAATCCCTGCTATACTCCTTCAAGAGAGCAGTACTATGTCAATTAGGGAAAATGAAGATTGGATATGTTAGACCAACTACAATAAAGCAAGACTCCAAAATCAGGAAAGACCACGGAAGAAGGCATCTCCATCGCCTACTATGGAGACAACAACAGATTCTTCTCCTACTACCATATCCCTAAGGGACTGGAGACGTGGAAGAGGGATGCGATTTGGAAGAGAAATAAGAGATGAGGAAGGGCAATGGGCCACATTATCTGCACATAAATCAAAGGGATTTTGCTATCTAGCTGTCACCAAACATCTGCAGAATTCAACTCAAGTTTTTGGCCCTATATGCAAATCTCTCCTAGAATGTGTATTTTAGGTTCCCACAAGCACTGTTTCTAACTGGTCTAGGGACTTCACTAGATGTACTTTAATAAATATCATATCCCCACCCATGGTTTTACCTGGAGAAATGTCTTTGTCTGTTATAATGCATCATCAAGATGCTCAGATAAAATCCAGGAATATCCATATAAAGTCCCCTAATCATAATGATGTGGTGCTGAACTTGATTTGTACTTACCATGAGTTTGACTACAATATTTATGTTGATAGATCTGGTGATGTTAACTATTGACTTTTGTATGTATAAAAAAGGAAATGGTAATAGGACACCAACGTTGCCATTTGATATTAATGCCTTGGGATTGTTAGTTTAAGAATCTGCTTTATATGTTTGTAGTAGTTGTGCTTATCGCCATAACTCCTCCTAGGAGGGGATTGTTGGGTTCTGTTCATTTTGTATGTTTTGTATAATTTCAGGAACCCAAACTGGTTCCCAAAATGGAGTTTGTGCCAATGGGACCCAGCTGATCAAAGTTTTCCCGCCTTTTATTTCTCCTCAGAAGTGGTAAACAACTTCTGGATAGAACTGTTTGTTACTACCTTTTCCATGGGGTTTCCCAGAACGGGTTTTCTGCTCCTTCTACGGAGTTTCCCAGGTAAGGTTAGATAAGTCTGTCCTGAGCCCTGCTCAGGGGCTGTCCATCCGAGTGACAGCAAAGGGCTGTTGCGGTCTGACTTGCACTTGCCTATGCATCCTAGTGGTAGAGGGGGGCTAGGGTTTTCTTTTCACAGCTCTGCTTCCATTTGGACATGCATTTGCCATCAGCTGCAAGGAGAAGAGAAGGACAGACAGCCACATCACACTCACCATCATCCATCTTCAGCTGCTGTTCCTGAAGTACCATCTACTCTTCTTCAGACCCAGAGGAACATCATGGGACTCCCTGGAGCTCCTCATCGATGGCTTTCAACTAGCCAGAGGACTGAGGTCCCAGGCAACAATCAAAACTTAATCTATAGAAGAAGATTTCTATTGAGGGATTTACTTGCCTGTTTATAGGGTTTATTTTGGGGGCATCACTGTATTGCATAATTTTACTGTTTACTCCCTCCTGGGTTTTTTTGCCCTATTCATTGTACACCAATTCTTCAATATGCTTTATTTGTTTTTCACCTTATCCCAACTGACTCCTCTTTATTCAAGGTGGGATGGACCCCCTTATGGGAAAATCAAACCTACCACTTGACAGAGGCTGGACAGGGAGGGTTGAATCTAAGGAAACAGGAAGCCTAGGCCCATGTATATTCCTTTGCCTTTCTGTCCTTTCCTCTAACACAGCACAGGAGGACACTGCTGCGCTCATGGCAATGGGAGTGGGGGTTGGCCAGGCTCTCCTGGGATTGCCCTGGGACGGGGCTCATGGCTGGCACTCCGCTGGGGGGACGCTATTTCCAGCTCAGATGGGCTTGATCATGCCATCACCCCGTTGAGCCTGGGAACATGGTTCTGTCCTTCCCCAGCTGAGCAGCTGCGCCTGGAGAGAGGGGGATGGACAGTGGTGGATGATAAATTGGGGTGAGGAGTGAGGAGGAGCTGGGAGGAAGATGGGGCAGTAAGGGAGCAGGGGGTGACTCCCTGCACAGCCTGTCCCAGCCCTGCCTCCCCCTACCTGTGCCCAGCTCCCGCTCACTCTGAGGTGCTCTTTTGTCTAGCTGTCCTGCTCCAGTACAGACCCGTTTACGCGCAGATGTCAGGAGTCAAGCCGTCAAGACCGTGTGTCATCGGCCTGTGGGTTAAGAGGGTCATGCTGAAATATCTTAAGATATCTATATATACATGTATAATTATCTAGGATGATATATGTATTCACAGCATCCCAAATACTGCAGGCCTGTTAATGGCTCTTTGCAATAATATAAATTCAAATGTGTAATCTAATAAAAACATTATTATTACTACACGGGGGTGAAAGTAACTCAGGATGCTTGCCGGTACGGGGCGGGGCCTCGGGCAGAAGAGGCGGGGCTGGGGTCAGTATCCCACAGCCAGCCCTTCTAGGCTGCTGGGTCCACGTTGCCCAGGGTTCCCGTGGCAGTTTAAAAGGCCCGGGGTTCCGGATGCCACTGCTACAGTAGCGACGTCCGGAGCCCCGGGCCCTTTTAAATAGCTGGCCCTGGGGCAGCTGCTCCCTTTGACCCCCCACTCATCAGCGGCCGAGGGGGGCAAAAGGGGCAGGGTCCTTTGCCGCGGCAGCACTTTAATGTTGTTGTGCCCCCCTCCCCGTCGGCGGCCGAGCAAAGGCCATCCGTAAAGGGCTGCCGTGGCAGCGCTTTAATGTCCCTGCCCTTTTTGCCTCCCCCATCGGCGGCCCCATCGGTAGGGTCCCTACCAGCAGGGCCACTGATGAGGGGCGGGCGGGGGAGGGAAGGGGCAGCAATGTTAAACAGGGGTGGCTCTAGCCATTTCACCGCCCCAAGCACGGCGGCACGCAGCAGGGGGCGCTCTGCCAGTCGCCAGTCCCACGGGAGGTCCTGCAGAAGGTCTACTGGAGCCACCTGCCGCCCTCCCGGCAACCAGCAGAGCGCCCCCCGCGGCGTGCCGCCCCAGCCACGCGCTTGGCGTGCTGGGGCCTGGAGCCGCCCCGATGTTAAAGTATGTATCCTCAAAGCGGTGCTGCAGCAAAGGACCGTCCTTAAAGCACTGCTGTCCCTCCCCGCCCACTCCCCCACCCCCGTCGGTGGTAAAGTCATACAACACGTTTCCGCTCCGCACTTCCTGTCGAATTCTATGTCAGTGAGTTAGTGAGCAAATCTGTAGCACTACATAGCAAGTTCCTGTACCATGTGTTAACGAGTCTCGCATGTTAAATAGGTAGCACTGGGAGGCATGGAGCTACTGCGTGATAAGCGGATTCCCATGTAAACGGGTCGCACGTAAACGGGTCTGTACTGTACTTGAGTCCTGACATTGCTCCGGCTCTGTCCCGGGCTTCCAGTGGCCTCAACCCCTGTGCTTTCCTGCCTGCCTGCAGCGTCCCCATGCTGACCCACTGCTGAGTGCCTCAGCATCTCCTGTGCGACAGGTAAAGAGTCCCAGCTCCCCTCCCCTCTCCTCTCCTCCCACCAGGTAGCCTGGGACTAGCCAGGACCTCTCCCTCTTCCACTCCCACTAGGGCCAAGGGAGGACCCTGCCCTGCACATTCGGCCCTTGGATCTACCGAGGTATTGGAGTCTGTGACAGTCATTAGAGATGTAAGCTGCAGGGCCCTCTAAAGTGCTGTGCTCTAACTGCCACACGCAGACCCTGCTGGCAGGGCCGGCTCCAGACCCCAGCGTGCCAAGCGCGTGCCTGGGGCAGCATGCCGCGGGGGGCGCTCTGCCTGTTGCCGGGAGGGCGGCAGGCGGCTCTGGTAGTCCCGCGGCTCTGGTGGACCTCCCGCCGGCATGCCTGCGGATGCTCCACTGGAGCCGCGGTACCGGCGACCGCCAGAGCGCCCCCTGCAGCCTGCCGGCGTGCTTGGGGCTGCGAAATTCCTAGAACCGCCCCTGCCTGCTGGCACTCTCTAAAAGGTCTCTAGTCTCAAACTGCTGCATGTAGACCCTGCTTGCAAGCTCTAAAACAGGGGTTCTCACACTTTTTTTGCTGGGACCCCCCTTTGAAAATATTTCTGGTTGTGATGACCCCATTCCATACCAGGCCACCCTTATTTCTGTGCTGCTACTTGTAGTGGTGCTGCCTTCAGAGCTGGGCACCCGGCCAGCAGCCAGCACTCTTGTGACCCCCTCCCCAGAATAGTCTTGTGACCCCCAGTTTGAGAAACGCTGCTCTAAAAGGTCCCTAGTTCTCAAACTGCCACGTGCAGTCCCTGCTGGCACGTGCTAAAAGGTCCCTAGTTCGCCAGCAGGGTCTACAAGGGGCAGTTAGACGCAATACTTTAGAGAGTGCTCTACAGTTACCACAGCCTGTGGCTTGAGGTTTGGAGCCAGTGCCCCAGACGCTTAGGAAACCTCCACTGTTTCACCTCCTGCCAGATCTTGACTGCGCAGTCTGTGCATGGGCCCAGGGTGCTGAAGATGCCCTGCTGCTAAATATGAATTGCAAACGTAGCAAATTAATCACAGGCTGCTACAGACCCGCTGTGTTTGAGATTTGTAATGACACACTTGTGTGTGCTTGTCTAATTTGGCGGGGTGGTGCCCCTCTGCTCTCTAGAAACCAGCAGCCACTGGTGATGGAGCCCAGGGGAAAGGCCTATCACTCCTTAAGGCTGGTTCCTGGGAGAGCTGCATGGGGGTTACCTCTGAGGAAAGCAGGCTGCTCCCTGGATGCAGCTTGGCAGAGGAGCCAGGGTTAGAAAAGAAGTGTGTTGTTCAGTGGCGGATTTAGAGTAAATGGAGCCCTGTGTGCAGCCTCTTTTTCAGCCCCTCCCCCCCCCCCCCCCCCCAGGACCCACCCAAGAAAAAAGAACATTCTCTCTTATCTCTTAAGAAGTGACGCTCGAGGAGGGGATGTAATGGGTTAGGAACCGGGGGGCAGGGGGAGGGGGGGCTAAATCTAAAAACAAGCAGTGGGGTGCTTACACTGTTTCTTTTCTGAAAATCTCTCAACAGCACGACGGTGCCTTTCTAGAGGACCCAGAGGCCCTGGACAGCGTTGCATCAAAGCAGCGAAGATGAACTGGGCCCATCTTGGTTTTGCTCAACGCCGATACAAATTGTTGAAGAGGACTCTGAGGATGAGGGCTATGAGGAGTTTAGGAGGTGGCTTGGCATAGAACTAACTGAGCCAGTGCCACATCGTGAGCGTAAAAAAGTCATGCGGACTATTGTATGTGTTGCTGTTTATGCTGTCCTTAAACACTGCCTTAGGGAAAAGCTTTTCGAAGATTGTGAGGGCTGTATCATAGATGTGCCAGCCCCATGACTATGTGACTTGGCCTTCAGTGGATACAAACTGCAAGCTCCAGGGCCTGTGTGCTGAGCTGTGTTTGGAAAGCTGATTAAACACTGTTATTGCAATAGGCTATGCTATGCAGTGTCTGTGCCTAACCCAAGAACATTTAGCGCAAGGGGTGACATTGATAAATGCTGTGCAATTTAGTGCAGACCCTGATCGTGTTTTAAAGAAAATAACTAAACCAGAAGATGCCTGCTTACAGCGTTATATTGACCGTCTAGTCCACACAAAAAGTTACAGAATCCTGCTTAAGAAAAAGACTATTTGTAAGAAATCTAAAAGGATTAAGTTAGAGAATGGTGAGGGGACAAACATGCAATATAAAACTTGGTAGCTGTAAATTAAAAAAAAAAGGCTATTGAAAAGGGCTTTGTGACTCTGTGTTTCTGTTAGAAGGCCTTTGGCCCTTAAGTGAGCTAAAAGTTTTAATGAAGCATCTTGGTTTGTTTTCAAGGAGCTGTATGTCTTTTAAATAAAAAAATTAATTGCTTGTGAGAACCTATCTCTTGTGGGGTTGTGTGTGTGTGTGTGTGTGTGTGTGTGTGTGTGTGTGTGTGTGTGTGTGTGTGTGTGTAAAAGAGAGTCATTTACAACAAAAAAGCTGAAATGTATGTTGTGGGAGGGAAATAATCCTAAAAATGTGCTTACAATAAAACAAACAGGGCTTGTTCAGACATGTGTTTGAGTACAATAGAGTTGACTTATCCTGTTGAACTGAATGAGTTTAACCACACACACCCTCACTGGATAGCCAGGTAACTATGATTACTTACCCTTGTTGCCGTGGGGTTAAATTTGATGGGAGTGCACCCACAGTAAGGGAGGTGGCTGGTGTGTTCAGATTAATATGAAATGAAATAAAATCTCAGGAATTCACAAATGCTATTGGACAGTTTAAATATAACCCCTGGGTTTGGTAGAGCACTATTGGACAGTTTAAATATAACCCCTGCAGTTGGTGGAGCACGATTGGACAGTTTAAAGGACCCAGGAGTTCGTGGAATGCTATTGGACAGTTTAAATATGGCCCAGGAGTTGGTTGAATGCTATGGGTCATTGTTTCTAGAAAACATCCTCACCCCGAAACTTTAAGCATGAAAGAAACATGTTTAAAAAAAAACAAAAAACAAAAAACCCCACCAAACATCAAGTGTCTTTAAACCCCTCACCTGGGGTGTTTTATTGGGTAACATGACTATGAAAATCATTGCAAGCTACACATCTGGGATTTTTGAAACATGTTTTGAGCAAGGTTAGGCATGCCCAAGAATTTAAATGTATTTTTTACAAACTTCATTACCATCCGGTCATTTTTCACTAAGTCATTAGAATACAATTTTAAAATCCGGTCAAAAGATAAACCCTTGCTACGATGATGTAAGAAAACCATGCAGTGATAGCCGCAGGTGACAGAGTGGGGGTCTTGTAATTGTCTATTGTGAAACACAATGTCTGTGGCATTTTTGTTTAAAAATTTCATAATGCTTTTAGGAAACAACACACTGTTTAGGGGGGTGCCCTTATGAGTCAAAAAACTCTCCATGGTTACACTCCGCCATATACAAGGCGAGCCAGTGTTCGCCTGTGTGGATGTGTGTTCACCACCAGACCTAGGGGTCTCTGAGACAGCTTTGCTCCAGGGAGCCAATTGCAAGGGAACACATCTAAGAAATTCTTTTTCGTGTAAGTGTCCGTTGATAAGACACGTGAAAGCTGCATGGTGTCCATGTTCACATATAGTCAAACAGAACATTTCTCCTCTGATTTATCTCTGTGACATTGTCAAAAAAACCCATACACAATCGTATTGACAGTGACCGTTAAAGCCTTCCCAAAACGTATTTCTGCTCTCAGGTTCCCGGTTTTAATCAGGGAATAGTGATCAGCGAGTTCCTGGTCGGGAGACAGCTCAAAGGCAAACAAGATGTAACCCTGTGCAGACTCCGCACAGTCGATTAACAGAGAACGATCTTTCATGTGTTTAGCAGCCGTCTTTACCAAATTCATGTATTATCTCACGCAGCGTCCTGCCTCGAAGTCCAGTTGCAGAGGCTTGGTCGGTATCTGTTCACCATCCACATACAAGGCCACAAAATTAATATCGTAATGTTTAAAATGAAAGGGATTTTTAGTGTAACTTCCGCTAAAGGCATCATTATCCACAAACCCTAGGACAAGCATTGGTAACTATCCCAAGAACAGGTTCTCCTGGTTACTGACCCTGCTGCCCGCAGGGATGCTAAACACTTTCATTCCCACACAGTCCATGGGGTATTTAGCATTAGCACTAAGCAGGGCCTCCTCATGCCCCAGATGGACACTCAGGGCCACCCGTACTTTTTTCACAAAAAGGGACACTGATACAATGCACAGTTTAAAGCCTTCAGCAGCACTGTCCATTAAACAGAAAGCATCTTTACTGTGTGTCAGTTTAATTTTCGCATCCACTCCGTTCAACAAAAGTTTTTCTTGAAAAAACAGGTCACTGCGTAGATGGCCCGGCAGCTCTACCATTCTGCTCTGGGCTATCAGCTTTGCACACCTCACAAACCCTAGATTCCCTCCATCAACTTCTGTTTCTTTGTGTTGTCCGGCAGTGTCTTTGTAAAACAGGCTGGCAGAAAATTGTGTGGTGAGGGTGTCGTCGCTGTAATTGAGCACCGATTCTATAAAAGCCCTGTAAGGGTAACAGTTGTTGCTTTGGCTTATGAGGCGGTCTCCCAGCGTAACATCCAACTGACTGAAAATAGAGGCCACGGGGTAATTCACCAAACCCACCTCGGTGTCCATGGAGAGTTCAGTTCCGTCTCCTTTTACAATCTTGCAACACAGGTACAGCAGGGTGTTGTTTAAAACCATATAATCTATGCCATTCCCTGCTATAAAAAAGTCAATGGGGGCAGACTCCGTAACGGTTGATAGAGGCGGCACCTCAATGTAGATGCTTTTCTCGATGCTAGTCTGCATAGGGGCTATTTGGAACAAGCCTAGTTCGGATTTGGTGCACTCTTCAGACCACAGTAAACAAAAGCCATGTTGATTAAAATATGTCTCTTTTACCAGGCAGAGAGCACGTCTCGTCTTTCACCCAGGCTTCCTCTTGGACTTTCACTTATGGACGGCCCTGCATGTCAAAGCCCTTCTTTTAAAGGGTTTTGGGGGACCTGTGCGTCGTGAGTATGACGTATTTCTCTTTCTCTTCCTCCTTTTAATGTACATCAGCCTCGATCCTTCCTGTGAAGCTGTATTCCCCACCTTCTCCAGAACAGCCCAGGAAACATAACCTATCATGTCTTTAGCTATGTTTTGAGTGGCGGTTTTTAAGTGGGGTTTAATAATCTCTAGCCCTCTCCTCAAAAGCGGGATGGCTTTTCGAAAGAGGCTACGAAATATTCCACCCACACCAGCCCCGTACATCACAGGGGCCCCATGATATCCAGAAAGGGCGTATCCAGCCTGGGCTTTGTAATAGTTCCTGTAGATGGTGGGGGGCGCCATAATTTTTTAGGATCGCCATAATAGTGTTTTGCTTTTTAGACACCTCGCTCTCTCCACGGATGTGGATGCAGCTTGACGATCACCTTGCTGAAGCGAAATGAGACGTGTCTGTTCTGATCTGTCTTTATTTCAATGGTGATGGTGTCGATGTGGTGTTTACTGACAGGGACCTAATGAGGTTTATCGTAGGTGATGGTAACAAACTCGTTGTTCCTTCCTTGGACAGGGATGCAGCGTAACAGGGGAACAGAAAAGTCCCCCAAAAACTGGTGTTCTACAATATCCGTGTACAGATACAAGTTATTAAAACCCCCTGTGATGTATGCCAAGAAGGCGAATTTTTGGATGTTGCGTCTGAGGCCCAGACCCAGAATGTTAGCTAGCTCCCTGCCAGTAAAAAACATATACATAAAATTGGTAGATTTAAGTCTAACTTTTCTACCCACCGGGTCGTAGTTCATGACCACCTCAGGCGGTCGGGATGACGAGCCATGGTGCTGTTCATATGCTCCAGTAATTCGGGTATGCTCAAGAAATAACCTAGTCGTAGGATGAAATTCCACATCATATCTCCAAAGGTGATTTCGAAAGGGGTGTCTTCGTTGATAGTATTCCAGCTGTTCGGGTATTGTATTTTCACCAACCCCACCTCCCAGGCACCCAGGAGATGCAAGGGCTTAATTAGCCATATTGTAAAGTTTGAGATGGTGTTTTTGGGAAAAACTGCAGAGCTAGCATTGCTGGGCAAAGTAATATAAAACTCATTTTTCTCTCTCTCTCTCTCTGTCTTTGTAGGAGGTTTTTGGTTCGTGTCTAAATGTTACAGAGTTGAGAAGCTTCCACCCAGCTGTTAAACTTATCAGGCCACCCCAACCATTTCATCAGTAGCTGCTTTTTTCTCCCTTTTCCTTTCTCCGCTGGAACTTTTTCAATCCTGTAAATCCTGTCTCATTTGGGGTTTACTTTTTGTAATTCTTCAGGGTAAAAAGATCCAGTAACTGCCTCACCCTCATAATCTTTTAATCGGTATACAGGTCTCTGGCCTCTGGTTAAGGCTTCATCCACTATGAATACCTCACTGGTAAATGTCTGTTCATAACCTTTTTCAAAAGTGCCTTTGGTTTTAGATAGTCTCACATGGTCACCTTTTCTAAAAGGGGCAACAACTGGTTTTACTTTAAAACCATCTCCGTAAACTGTTTTCCATACCTTCAGAGAATTTGAAGGGTTAACATCAGTGGGTCTGGTACGTATAGTTCTGTGAAAGATTTGGTTGTAACTCTTTATAAAATCAGGTAACACGTCAATGTAGCAAAAGGTGTTGTGGGCTGTAAAATATCTCCACATCCTAGTTTTTAAAGTTCTGTTAAATTGTTCCACAACCCCTGCTTTGACTTCATTATTAGTAACAAAATGGTGAACTCCATGCCACTTTAACAATCTGCTTAAAGGTTTGTTTAAAAATTCTTTTCCCCGATCAGTTTGTAATTTTTGAGGCACGCGACCTTCGCTGAAAATAGTTTTAAAGGCCTTGAATACCTTACCACTCATCTTGTCTTTTAGGCCTAAGCCCCAGGCATATTTGGATAGAATGTCTATCACTGTTAAGATGTACTTAAAACTGCTGTTGAGTTTGGAGAACCAGTGCATATCCACCAAATATACCTGCCATTGCGCATCCACATCTGAAACAATGGTCTTGTTTCTTTTAAAACATATTCGAGCCGGTTTGTGTAAAGTGTAAGCATCCTGGTCTGAAAGCCAAGCTGTTACCTGTCTTCTATTTAAAGTTTTACTATGCTTTCTGGCCATTTGAAAAAGAGGGTTCATCCCGCCAAAGCTCCCAACTTCCCCAGGGGTGTAATATATTTTCTTTAACAAAGCCGTCTGTGTAGACATGACTGTTACTGGTACCATCTTTTACTACCATGAGTATGAAAGGGGACACATTCATATTTACATTTAAATACGTTTTATTAATCGCCTGGTTTAACATGACCTTTTACAGTCACCTGTAAAAATGGACGCCACGACCCCTACCATAAGGGAGTCTGAGCTAGTTCATTCTTCCATTTTGTCCTTTTTGACTTGAAATCTGTGTCTCACACTTGAGTATAAACAGCTGATGCACAATATATTTACTCCCACAGGTCTACTGATGTGTAAGTTCTCAAAGGCCTCTAGAAAGGCATCGTTGAGCTGTTGAGAGATTTTCGGAAAAGAAAAAGTGTAAGCACCCCACTGCTTGTTTTTAATTTACACAAGCCCTGGTTCCTAGCCCCATTACCTTACCCTCCTCGACCATCGCTTCTTAATCATTCATTTACCTGAGTGCTGTCTTTTCTGTTTACCTTGTCCGCCGGTGACTCCCCCAAGCCGTGATCTCCTTCCACCTCTAAGAGGGTGGACAATGAGAGGCCGTTACACTCATCGGAGTGCATCACAAGAGTTTCGGGGTCTGGTTCCAACGTATCCATCAACAGATGAGTCAAAGAGTCCTCCTCCTCCTCAGAACTGTCGCTGATGTAGCGCTTTCTCCGCAGATGGTCAAAGACCCTCGGGGCTAAAACAAAGTCCGAAGTTCTCACGGGGGTGGTGAAAGAGTCCATATTTCCTCTCAGCAGCCTTTTCATGATTTCTAAAACATGTGTCCTTGGTAAGAGATGGCTTCCTCTGTCCGGTGCTGGGACTTATGGGGTAATGGTGCTGCACTCTAATTGGCAGAGGGCCTTGGGAGGAGTTCTTAGAGGGGTCACACGACCCACTTCCGGACAGGTCACTCCGCCCTGGAACTCTCCATGATTGGTCAAAATCTCCTATTGGGATGGTGCTATTGGGGCAAAACCCATTCTAATTGGTAGAGGGCAGCGGGAGGAGTTCTTAGAGGGGTCACACGGCCCACTTCCAGATGGGTCACACTTGCCCTGGAAGTCACCCTGATTGGTCAAAATCTCCTCTCGGGCGGTCCTTTCAGGACAAAACACATCCTGATTGGTAGAGAGTGGGGAAGGAGTTCTTAGAGAGGGCACATGACACACCTTGCTTCCGGTCATGTGGCCGCCTTGACCCCGGAAGTAATACCCCCATGGGGCAGGACTTCCGGTGACAGGTGGAAGGGAATAAGTGGTCAAGGGGTGGGGCTTAAGGGGTCAAGGGGTGGGGTTACAGTTTGATTTCCAGTAGGGCCCTTATACTACTTCTGTCTATGCTGTATTGTGTGAATTCAGAGATCAAAAGACCATCTTAGCATTTAAGTGAACTGTAAACCTAGGATATCACTGTATTCATCTCTTTTTGAAATGTATAGCAAATCATTTGCAAATGGTGGAAAATCAGGCAATTGCCTTAGAATCATAGAATCATAGAATATCAGAGTTGGAAGGGACCTCAGGAGGTCATCTAGTCCAACCCCCTGCTCAAAGCAGGACCAATCCCCAACTAAATCATCCCAACCAGGGTTTTGTCAAGCCTGACCTTAAAAACCTCTAAGGAAGGAGATTCCACCACCTCCCTAGGTAACCCATTCCAGTGCTTCACCACTCTCTGAGTGAAAAAGTTTTTCCTAATATCCAGCCTAAACCTCCCCCACTGCAACTTGAGACCATTGCTCCTTGTTCTGTCATCTGGTACCACTGAGAACAGTCGAGATCCATCCTTTTTGGAACCCTCTTTCAGGTAGTTGAAAGCAGCTATCAAATCCCCCCTCATTCTTCTCTTCTGCAGACTAAACAATCCCAGTTCCCTCAGCCTCTCCTCAAAAGTAATGTGCTCAAGACCTCTAATCATTTTTGTTGCCTTCCGCTGTACTCTTTCCAATTTTTCCACATCCTTCTTGTACTGTGGAGCCCAAAACTGGACACAGTACTCCAGATGAGGCCTCACCAGTGCCAAATAGAGGGGAATGATCACATCCCTCGATCTGCTGGCAATGCCCCTACTTATACAGCCCAAAATGCCGTGAGCCTTCTTGGCAACAAGGGCACACTGTTGACATCATATCCAGCTTCTCGTCCACTGTAACCCCTAGGTCCTTTTCTGCAGAACTGCTTCCTAGCTGTTCGGTCCCTAGTCTGTAACAGTGCATGGGATTCTTCCGTCCTAAGTGCAGGACTCTGCACTTGTCCTTGTTGAACCTCATCAGGTTTCTTTTGGCCCAATCCTCTAATTAGTCTAGGTCCCTCTGTATCCTATTCCTACCCTCCAGCGTATCTACCACTCCTCCAAGTTTAGCGTCATCTGCAAACTTGCTGAGAGTGCACTCCACGCCATCCTCCAGATCATTAATGAAGAGATTGAACAAAACCGGCCCCAGGACCAACCCTTGGGGCACTCCACTTGAAACCGGCTGCCAACTAGACATGGAGCCATTGATCACTACTTGTTGAGCCAGACGATCTAGCCAGATTTCTATCCACTTTATAGTCCATTCATCCAGCCCATACTTCTTTAAGAATACTATAGGAGACCGTATCAAAAGCTTTGCTAAAGTCAAGGAATAACACATCCACTGCTTTCCCCTCATCCACAGAGCTTGTTATCTCCTCATAGAAGGCAATTAGGTTAGTCAGGCATGACTTGCCCTTGGTGAATCCATGCTGACTGTTCCTGATCACTTTCCTCTCCTCTAAGTGCTTCAGAATTGATTCCTTGAGGACCTGCTCCATGATTTTTCCAAGGACTGAGGTGAGGCTGACCGGCCTGTAGTTCCCCGGATCCTTCTTCTTCCCTTTTTTAAAGATGGGCACTACATTAGCCTTTTTCCAGTCATCCGGGACCTCCCCCGTTCTCCATGAGTTTTCAAAGATAGTGGCCAATGGCTCTGCAATCACATCCACCAACTCCTTTAGCACCCTCGGATGCCTTGTGTTAATTCATGTAGCTAATTACCAGTGATGGACCTACTTCAAAGTTGCCCTGATTATTTATTGTTCACCTAAAGACTTCAACCTGTCAAAGAAGGCCTGGAATTGTATAAGAGATCCTTGGGTCCTGATCCCATCATCTCAGATCTGCTTGAGGTTTTATGCAGGGGAAGCCTAAGCCACAAGACTGAGATCCCAGTTCTGACTGGACTGCCCTGAAATATAAACATTGGACTATAACCTTTGAACTATTTCTGAAAGAACTCTGTGCATCTACAAAGCTCACCATATCTGCTATGAATCTGAATCTCAGGATTGACTCATATCTGTATGTATACTGTTCTTTTAATCTCTTTCTCTTTTCTTTTCCAATAAATTTTAGTTTAGTTAATAAGTATTGGCTATAAGCATGTATTTGGGTAAGATCTGGAATATTCATTAGCCGGGGAGGTAATTTGTTTGATCCTTTGGAAACAGAATGAATAAGATATTCATTAATTCTCATCAAATCTGACTTGGGTGACTAGGTGGAGGGTTGAGGCTGGGTTACTTTAAGAGAACTGTGTTGTTGACTTCTGAGTAACCAGTGAGGTATAACAGAAGCTGTTTTGTGCTGGTTTGGTAAATCTAAGTATTGGAAAATCCACCAGCTTTGGGGATTGCCTGCCCTATTCTTTGCAGTTCACCCTAATTGAGTGACCTCAGCTGGTTCCCCTGGGATTCTGGTCACAGCTGTATGGACAACTTGGAGCACTTTAGCCTTGGATGGGGCTTTGAGAAGACAATCATTCAGGTACAGAAAGATGATGATGCATTGTTTTCTTAGGAAGGCAACGACCACTGGGAAGACCTTGAAAAAAAACGTGGAGCTGTGGATAGTCTGAAGGGTAGTACCCTGTATTGGTAGTGGTCGTAGCTGACAATGAATTGTAGGAAGCGTCTGTGGTGTTATGTATGGTGTTATGGAAGTATACATCCTGTAGGTCAAAAGCCAAGAATCAATCCCCCTGTTCCAGTGCTGGGATGATGGTGGAGATGGTGACCATCTTGAATTGTTGTAGTTTGACAAACTTGTTGAGATTGCGGAGATCCAGGATGAGTCACCAACCGCCAGACTTCTTCTGAACCAGGAAGTGTGGGGGATAGAAACCACATCCTCTGTGTTGTAAAGGGACTCGTTCTATGGCTTCTAGTTGTAGAACAGGGTCAGCAACCTTTCAGAAGTGGTGTGCCGAGTTTTCATTTATTCACTTTAATTTAAGGTTTTGCGTGCCAGTAATACATTTTAACATTTTTAGATGGTCTCTTTCTATAAGTCTATAATATATAACTAAACCATTGTTGTATGTAAAGTAAATAAGGTTTTAAAAATGTTTAAGAAGCTTCATTTAAAATTAAATTAAAATGTAGAGCCCCCCCAGACCGGTGGCCAGGATCTGGGCAGCGTGAGTGCCACCGAAAATCAGCTCGTGTGCCAAAGGTTGCCTACCCCTGTTGTAGAAGATGTTGTACCTCCCACTCTAGTATGAACTCATGAGAGGGGTCCCTGAAGAGGAACGGGGAGAGGGGTGGTGGGATAGTATAGCTAGGAAGGGGATGGAGTATCCTTCCTTTACTATTTCAAGGACCCATTTGTCCAAAGTGATGAGCATCAAAGATGTTAAAAATGGAGCTAGTCAGTTGCCAAACTGTTGATGTTGTGGTGGTGTTACAGATGGTAGGGATGACTGGAGCAGGTGGGAGGTTCTTGGGACCTTGACCACACTTTCAAAATTGATGTTTATTGGAAGGTGTTTGGGATGGTGCTCTTTGTGCAGGTGATTGTCTACGCCTGTTGGGAGGTCTGGGTCAATGACACTGGTTATCATACTGCCATTGTGGGTAGTATGGTTGAGGTCAAGAGCATGTGGGAAGCTGATATTTCCCTGATCTCCTCTTTGGCTGTGGTATGTCTATGTTGAGGGACTTCAGAGTGGCTCAGGAGTCCTTTAATAAATTGTTGTCAGTGTGCTCGGAGAAGAGATTTTGTCCCTCGAATGGGAGATCCTCGACTGTAATTTGCATCTTCTTAGGGAATCCTGACATGTGCGGCCATGGAGGCCTGCAAGACCGTGTGGGCTCTTAGGTGATCTTTCGCTATCAGGGGCAGGAAATGTTCCTCTTTTGCCTCTGGCAGGTCCTGGCAAAGCTCCTCCAGCGTAGGATAGTTTATATAATTGTATTTGGCCATGAGGACCTCGTAGTTGGAAATTTGAAACTGGAGGGTAGCAGACAAATACGATTTTCTGCCCAAGAGATCCAATCGCTTCCAATCTCAGTCAGGATGCGAGGATCGGGATTGGTATTGACGACCTTCTCTTGTACTGCATTTACCACAAGAGAATTTGTGGCAGGATGTGAAAATAAAAACTCAGCGTTTTTTGCTGGTACATAATATTTTCTATCCGCCCATTTGCATGTAGGTGGGATAGAGGCTGGAGTCTGCCAAAGCAGGTTCACAGGTTCAAGTAGCGCACTGTTAACAGGTGTAAGGGGACCCTTAGTGGGAGTTTTTGGTTGGCCAGCACCCAGTACCAAAAGGAAGGAGAAGGGTTGCTAGGAAATCAGGGCCCTGAGACTAGCAGTCCCCAGGGGCAATGGGGAGAGGCCAATGCTCCAGGTTAGTCTGATTGACAGGCCAGGCAGGCTAATGAGGGAGTCAGGAGGCCGTGGGGTCCCATCCTCTGTGTGAGCTGGGGCTACCTAGGCCAGAGTGGTGCTGAGCTAAGGAGAGAGCAGCAGCAGGCCGAGGGGCCAAAGAAGCAGCCCAGGGAGCAGACCCATGCTGGGAGCAGAACTGCAGCAACCAGAACCAGGGAGTCCAGAGAAGCAGCCCAGAGAGCTGCACAGGAGGCAGAGCAGTGGCAGAGCTGAGGCAGAGTGGAGATGAAGCTGGATCAGTCCAGAGCCCAGCCACTGGGAAAAGCGAGGGGGGGGCCTTGGGCAGAGGGCCCAGTGCAGGGAGACCCCACCAGCCAAAAGGTCTTGCAGGCCAGACTTGGAAGGGGATTGTAACCCTTACAGGGAGGGGCAGACACCTGGAAGAAGGGCCCTGATATCCAGAGCTAAGAGGCATGTGGCCACCACAAGAGCAAGCGTCTGACTCGCAGCACCCCTGAAGCACAGTCAGGGCCTGGGAAGGAGACCTGGGACTTGTGAGGAACAGACTGTAAACTTTTTTCAGAGTGGTAGCTGTGTTAGTCTGTATTAGCAAAAACAACGAGGAGTCTTGTGGCACCTTAGAGACTAACAAATGTATTTGGGCATAAGCTTTCACGGGCTAGAACCTACTTCATCAGATGCATGGAGTGGAAAATACTGTGGACTGTCCTTACATTCCAGAGACTGCTGGTTGTGGTGTCCCCATGCCACAGAGCGAGGTTATGTGTTTTCCTTTAACCTTTCCCATTTTTTCCTTATTTTTTTAAAAATTGATTGCTGTTTATTAAATGGTATTTGCCTGAACTACATGCAATGATCGGTGGGACAGGGAAACATCCAGAGTGGAGAAAGTACCCTTGAGTGGGGACACTGTAGCCCCTGTCCTAAATGACCATGATGAGGTTGGGGGTTGAGCCCCCAGGAATCCTGGGCCCAGCCTTGTCGGGGTTATGAGGATCCTGCCACACAGGAGAGTGGAAGGGGAGCCCTCGAGATCAGGCAGGCCTCTGGGTAAAGGGAGGGGAAGCAAGGATTTAGATCCTTTCGCTGGCCAATTCCACCGGGGTCGTGTATAAGCCAGGAAAGTTCCCCACAATAGTGGGACCAATCCCCTGCAGTGTGGTTTTCATTCATCCCCTGCTCCCTGTCCCTTGACTGCCCCCCCGCCCCCGGAACCCCCTACCCCTTCTCCAACCCCCCAGTCCCCTTACCGTGCCACTCAGACCAGCGTGTCTGGCTCCGCGCAGCACCAGACACACTGCTGCATACATGCTGCCATGCTCCCCCGTGGAGCCCACAGCCCCGCTACACACACACCCAGCACCTGCCTTCCAGATTTGAACACCTCAAAATTCAGGAGTGCTCAAGCTCAGTTTGGGCAGCTGTTACTTCATTTCTCCCAAATCAAATATACTGCTCCACTGTAACTTGCTGTAGAAAAAGTAGGATAAAATTGAGCAAGAAATGCTTTCCAGTGGTTATTAGGACTGGAATTGGTATTTTCAACAGCCATTGCCTTTTTTTTTGTTTGTTTGTTTAAAAGGAAGACAGTGGTATCGCATTGGCAAATTCCCCATAGAAACAAAGAGTAGAACAAAAGAATAATAAAGGCACCTCAACTTTTCCTCATTTATGGAGGACAGTCTTATAATATGCATCCAGATATCCTCCAATCACACAAGCTGAAAATTGTTCCACTTTACTGCAGCTCTGTAACCATATGGGAACCAATCCTGTCTGTTTTGTGCACGTCCAAAATTCCTGCTGAATGACCCGCCTGGGAGTGAGTTACCAGTGACCCAGGGCTGCGGCGGAAGGACGGTGCAGGTGGGGGGGAGCCCAGGGCTGGGGCTGCAAGAGGTGTGTGGGGGGGGCACTGGTGGTGGGGAAGGGGGGAGCCCAGGGCTGGGGTGGCAGGGAGGTGGGGGGAAGGCACTGGTGGGGGGAAAGGCGGAATCCCAGTGCTGGGGCGGCAGGGTAGTGCGGGGCGGAGCCCAGGGCTGGGACGGGGGCAGCCAAAAATTTTTTTTGCTTGGGTTGGCAAAAAACCTACAGCCAGTCCTGGCTCCCGGAGTTCACAACAAAACAAAGAGAGGCATCACAACAAAACAAGGAGAGGAGCCTTCACTTAAAAGGATTATGGGGAGTTTCTGGAGGTCAATCACTGAGTAATAAGGTTACTCCCCGTTTACATTGGAGCACCAGCGTCTCAGCCACTCCGCAGCAGCTGTTATTCCTCTCGGGGAGGTGGAGTACCTGCAGTGCTGTAGCCATGGAGCTACAGCACTGTATGTGCCTTGCCAGTGTGGATGGGGAGTGAGTTACAGCGCTGTGGGCAGCTTTTTTGCGCTGTAACTCTCAAGTGTAGCCAAGGCCTTAGTGGGAATATGGTAGGTATATAAAATCATGACCGGTGTGGAGAAAGTGAATAAGGAATTTCCTGGTATCTTGAATGTCTCCAGGAAGACTTCTTATGTGGATTGGAGCATTCCAAGATGCATTGTTCCTTAAGTGCTTCCTGACTGGAGCGGGAAAGAATCCGTTGATTGTCCTTCATGTAGGAATGAATGATACGGCTAGATTCTCACTGGAACGTATCAAGGGAGACTATGCCAGACTGAGGGAGACGCTTAAGGAAATCGAGGCTCAGGTGATCTTCAGTGGGATTCTGCCGGTTCCTAGAGAAGGGCAACAAAGATGTGGCAAGATTATGGCGATCAACAGATGGCTCAGGCAGTGGTGCTATAAGGAGGGCTTTGGGATGTACGGCCACTGGGAAGCATTCATGGACAGAGGACTGTTCTCTCAGGATGGACTTCACCTGAGTAAGGAGGAAAATAGACTTCTAGGATGGAGGCTCGCCCAACTGATTAAGAGAGCTTTAAACTAGGAATTTGGGGGAGATGGTTGGGAGATATCCAGGTAATCTCCACGCCGGAATTTAACCTTGAGAGGGAAGAAAACAAAGTAAGAGAGGATACAGCCGTGGGCAGAAGAATTGACATAAGGAGGAAGGGTAGTGTAGATACCAGTCTAATAGGTGATGCTGATGGTAGAATGCCTGTGCCTAACCGGGTAAAGAATGTCAGTGAAGCCAAACGGCAAAAATTAAGATGTCTGTACACTAATGCGAGGAGCCTAGGTAACAAAATGGAGGAACTAGAGCTACTGGTGCAGGAAGTGAAACCGGATATTATACGGATAACAGAAACATGGTGGAATAGTAGTCATGACTGGAGTACAGGTATTGAAGGCTATGTGCTGTTTAGGAAAGACAGAAATAAAGGCAAAGGTGGTGGAGTAGCATTGTATATCAATGATGACGTTAACTGTAAAGAAATAAGAAGTGATGGAATGGATAAGACAGAGTCTGTCTGGGCAAAAATCACATTGGGAAAGAAAGCTACTAGAGCCTCCCCTGAGATAGTGCTTGGGGTGTGCTACAGACTACTGGGTTCTGATTTGGGTATGGACAGAGACCTCTTTAATGTTTTTAATTAAGTAAACACTAATGGGAATTGTGTGATCATGGGAGACTTTAACTTCCCAGATATGGACTGGAGGACAAGTGCTAGTAACAATAATAGGAATCAGATTTTTCTGGATGTGACAGCTGATGGATTTCTTCACCAAGTAGTTGAAGAACCAACAAGAGGGGATGCCATTTTAGATTTGGTTTTGGTGAGTAGTGAGGACCTCATAGAAGAAATGGTTGTAGGGGACAACCTTGGTTCGAGTGATCATGAGCTAATTCAGTTCAAACTAGATGGAAGGATAAACAAAAATAGATCTGGGACTAGGGTTTTTGGCTTCAAAAGGGCTAACTTTAAAGAATTAAGGAAATTAGTTAGGGAAGTGGATTGGACTGAAGAACTTGTGGATCTAAAGGTGAAGGAGGCCTGGAATTACTTTAAATCGAAGCTGCAGAAACTATCAGAAGCCTGCATCCCAAGAAAGGGGAAAAAACCATAGGCAGGAGTTGTAGACCAAGCTGGATGAGCAAGCATCTCAGAGAGGTGATTAAGAAAAAGCAGAAAGCCTACAAGGAGTGGAAGATGGGCGGGATTAGCAAGGAAAGCTACCTTATTGAGGTCAGAACATGTAGGGATGAAGTGAGAAAGGCTAAAAGCCATGTAGAGTTGGACCTTGCAAAGGGAATTAAAACCAATACTAAAAGGTTCTATAGCCATATAAATAAGAAGAAAACAAAGCAAGAAGAAGTGGGACCGCTAAACACTGAGGATGGAATGGAGGTTAAGGATAGCCTAGGCATGGCCCAATATCTAAATAAATACTTTGCCTCAGTCTTTAATAAGGCTAATGAGGAGCTTAGGGATAATGGACGAATGACAAATGGGAGTGAGGATATGGAGGTAGATATTACCACATCCGAGGTAGAAGCCAAACTCGAACAGCTTAATGGGACAAAATCGGAGGGCCCAGATAATCTTTATCCAAGAATATTAAAGGAACTGGCACATGAAATTGCAAGCACATTAGCAAGAATTTTTAATGAATCGGTAAACTCAGGGGTTGTACCATACGACTGGAGAATTGCTAACGTAGTTCCTATTTTTAAAAAAGGGAAAAAAAGTGATCCGAGTAACTATAGGCCTGTTAGTTTGACATCTGTAGTATGTAAGGTCTTGGAAAAAATTTTGAAGGAGAAAGTAGTTAAGGACATTGAGGTCAACGATAATTGGGACAAATTACAACATGGTTTTACAAAAGGTAGATCGTGCCAAACCAACCTGATCTCCTTCTTTGAGAAGGTAACAGATTTTTTAGACAAAGGAAATGCAGTAGATCTAATTTACCTCGATTTCAGTAAGGCATTTGACACGGTTCCACATGGGGAATTATTAGTTAAATTGGAAAAGATGGGGATCAATATGAAAATTGAAAGGTGGATAAGGAACTGCTTAAAAGGGAGACTACAACGAGTCGTACTGAAGGGTGAACTGTCAGGCTGGAAGGAGGTTACTAGTGGAGTTCCTCAGGGATCAGTTTTGGGACCAATCTTATTTAACCTTTTTATTACTGACCTTGGCACAAAAAGCGGGAATGTGCTAATAAAGTTTGCAGATGACACAAAGCTGGGAGGTATTGCTAACACAGAGAAGGACTGGGATATCATACAGGAAGATCTGGATGACCTTGTAAAGTGGAGTAATAGTAACAGGATGAAATTCAATAGTGAAAAGTGCAAGGTCATGCATTTAGGGATTAATAATAAGAATTTTAGTTATAAATTGGGGACACATCAGTTGGAAGTAACAGAGGAGGAGAAGGACCTCGGAGTATTGGTTGATCACAGGATGACTATGAGCCGCCAATGTGATATGGCCGTTAAAAAAGCTAATGCAGTTTTAAGATGCATCAGGCGAGGTATTTCCAGTAAAGATAAGGAGGTGTTAGTACAGTTATATAAGGCACTGGTGAGACCTCATCTGGAATACTGTGTGCAGTTCTGGTCTCCCATGAGGATGAATTCAAACTGGAACAGGTTCAGAGACGGGCTACTAGGATGATCCGAGGAATGGAAAACCTGTCTTATGAAAGGAGACTGAAAGATCTTGGCTTGTTTAGCCTAACCAAAAGAAGGTTGAGGGGGGATATGCTTGCTCTTTATAAATATATCAGAGGGATTAATATTAGGGAGGGAGAGGAATTATTTAAGCTTAGTACCAATGTGGACACAAGAACAAATGGGTATAAACTGGACACTAGGAAGTTTAGACTTGCAATTAGATGAAGGTTTCTAACCATTAGAGGAGTGAAGTTCTGGAACAGCCTTCCAAGGGGAGTAGTGGGGGCAAAAGACATATCTGGCTTTAAGACTAAGCTTGATAAGTTTATGGAAGGGATGGTATGATGGGATAGCCTAATTTTGGCAATTAATTTTGGTCTGTGATGAGATGTTAGATGGGATGGGATCTGAGTTACTGCAGAGAATTCTTTCCTGGGTGCTGGCGGGTGAGTCTTGCCCACGTGCTCAGGGTTTAACTGATCGCCATATTTGGAGTCGGGAAGGAATTTTCCTCCGGGGCAGATTGGCAGAGGCCCTGAAGGTTTTTCGCCTTCCTCTGCAGCATGGGGCATGGGTCACTTGCTGGAGGATTCTCTGCAGCTTGAGGTCTTCAAACCACAATTTGAAGTCTTCAATAACTCAGACATTTCAGAACATTTGGAGGTCGGCCATCTTGCAAATGAAAACCAAGGTAGAGATCTACAGGTCGAATGTCCGCTCTGTGTTGCTTTATGCGGCGGAAACATGGAGGACCAACAAGAAGATAGAAAGTCGGCTTCGGGGTTTTGAAGGAAGGTGTCTTAGGCGAATTCTTAACATACACTGGCCGCAGCGTATCACCAATGTTGAAGTGAGCCGATTAACGGGCATTAACAACATAGTGGATGAAGCCAAACAACGAAGATGGAGATGGTTGGGGCATGTGTTGAGAATGGGTGCTGATAGACACCCTCATATTGCCCTACGATGGACACCACAAGGAAGAAGGAGGAGAGGTAGACCATTGGGGACGTGGTGAAGGACCATTGAAGAGGAAATGAAAGGCATGGGAATGAAGTGGGATGAAATTTGCTGCCTCGCTCAAGAACGAAATGAATGGAGGAGAATGGTTGACGCCTTATGCTTCACTGGGAGTGAATAAGAGGAAGAAGAAGAAGAACTCAGACATAGGTTAGGGGTTTGTTATAGAAGTGGATGGGTAAAATTCTGTGGCCTGCTTTGTGCAGGAGGTCAGACTAGATGATCATAATGGTTCCTTCTGACCTTAAAGTCTATGAGTCTATGAGTCTATGAGACTGGGTACTTAACTTTGCGAAGTCCTTTCTCCAGGAACTGACCAAATGCTCTACTAAGGTTATTTAGAAATCAAGCTAGTTCACGGCCAATATTCATAACTTTGAGTACAAAAATGATACATGCATACAGATAGGATTAATAGCTTCAGTAGATCATAACCTTTACACAGATATGTTACATGACATGTAGCACAGAACATATTCCAGTTATGTCATATATATTCATAAGCATATTTCCATAAAGCCTTATGGGGGGCGCTGTCACATTATGTTTTTTTTTTCTAATGTAAAATCCATTCTTCATTCCACCTCAACCAACCCATTCATCTCCCCACATTCTTCCCTGAACCTAACAAGAACAGACAAGAGGTGGCATTCCACACCCTGGAAGTCAGAAGGGCACTAGCCTTTTATCTCGAATGGACCAAATCATTCAGAAAAACTCCTAAATTGTTTCTCTCCACTATGGAATGGTCTAAAGGCAAACCCATATCTCAGCAGAGACTTTCCAAATGGATTTAATTCTGCATCCAGCTTTGCAACCATCAACATGAGCTACAACCCCCCATTATGGATCAGAACACATTCCATAAGACCAGTAGCCACATCAGTAGCCTTCTTGTATGATGTGCTTATCACTAACATGTGTAAAGCAGCTACTTGGACATCATCTCACACATTCATATAACACTATGTCATTGACCAGGACTCAGCATCTGACATTCGGCTTGGAAACATGGTCTTATTGTCCATTCAGACCTAACTCTGAAGCCCCTCCTTCCCCCAAGGGGCACTGCTCTACAGTCACCTAAAGTGAAGCACCCACAAGGACATCACTCAAAGAAGAAGAAAGGTTACTTACCTTGTGCAGTACCTGAGGTTCTTCGAGATCTGAGTCCATGTGGCTGCTCCACTAGCTATCCTCCTCCCCTCTACTCTGGAGATCTAACTAAGTCATCTGTGGTAGAGAAGGAACTGGGGTGGGGTGGCTGTACAGTGCTAGTTAACTGCTGTAGCAGGTGCGAGATGGGGACAGCACATGTGCAGCCCAGACAGGTACTGCTGTCGAAATTCTCTGACTAGAGATGCAGGGGCATGCAATCGCCTAAAGGTGATCACTCACAGGGACACACATCTCGAAGAACCTAAGCTACTGCATGAGGTGAGTAACCCTTTCATATCTTTCTATATGTGGAGAATGTCTCTTATTCTATTCTGAGTCCAAAATAATGTGGAATGCTTAGTATACTCAAAGAGTGTACAGAGTATGTCCTCCAGATTAGAAGGTTATAAGGATTTTGTTGGTTTTCATTGTAAATAATTGTTGCACTCTAGAAGTAATAGAAATTGTCTGGTGCAAGGTAGGATAAATATTGAAAGATAGAAACCAGGATATAATTGTGAGATATTAAGAGAAATTGCTTAAAAGGGGGGATCCCAATAAATAGTAGGAGCAAATTATGAAATACAGTCCTTGAAATGAATCAAACTTAAAAAAGCTTTGACAAGAAAAGGATTAAGGAAATTTGTTATACGCCAGTGCCATCTATGGCATACCAGTAGAAGCAGCGGAGTGTGAATAATTTCCCCATAACCCTTAAAAAGTAAAAGCCATTAAAACCTGACCTGCCTATAAAAAAAAACAAAAAAAAACAGGAAAATATGGGGGCAATTCCTCTGTTTTGCCTGCAATCAGCAAGGGTATTTGTAAAAGAAAGGAATCTTTTAAGCGACAATCAATGCCACCCTGAAAGGGGTAGAAAAATGTTTTTTGTCTTTCAGAAAATCAGAAAAAGATAATACCAGCTACAGAACAACCTATTACAAAAACAAATGAAAGTTAAAAAAAACATACTGCATATAAAAAACATATGAAATGTACCGAAATGCAGATATTTAGAACATAAAATGTTTTGGGTAATATAAAAAAAATTAAGATTTTGATACATCTGTTAAAGCAAAAAAAAAAAAAAAAAAGATAATTTTTTAATACCTATCAATATAACTGGATGCAGTATGTCTCCAGTACGGTAAAACAAAATTTGTTAAGTGAAAAAATTGTTGTTAAAATTGCACACCAACAGGCTCTGGAAGCAAAGATATGGAAAGTTAACCCACTCCACAGATTGCACCTGGGATCCTTCTGGCTACCTCAGACCTCAAGCCAGTGGGCTGGGGAGGAAGGGAAACTATTGGACACTAGAGGCTTATCCATGCCTGTTGCTCCAAAGCCCTGTAGTGAAGACATCTCGCTAGGATCCTGTATGTGGAATAAAATTAATAATTAGGCCAAAGTATTGTATAACGGGCAATGTGTGTGTTAATTATTGAAAAGAAGTGTTTTAAAAGGATAAAAGTGTTAGCAACCCACCAGTAGACAAATGTACATGTAATGTAAGTACTGTGTTTACCAATAATCACATTTACTATTTGCCACAACCAAAAAGTCTCAGCCTACTGTAAGCACTGATTTAGCTGAGTTCTCTATCAGTCTTAGCGCATTAAATGGCAAACAGTTACCAATTATCTGTTTAAAAAGGTAAAAAGGTAACATAGTTCCTAAAAACAAACAAACAAAACAATGTGGGAAACAGAACCATTCATATTATCTGGATGGTCTCCCACAACTACTGGCATACTAATGTTACTACCCCTAATTGTTTTTGGTTTTAAATTGTATGTGTTTAATTGAAATGTTTAAAATATGCTGGTGGATAAAACACATGTATGCAAAGCTAGAGCCACAGGCCCAAATCACCTCCCAGTATTTTACTACATAAGAAGTGACACTGGCGATTAATAATCTTAGTGTCAAAAGGGGGATATGTAGGCGCTGGACTTTATAATGTATAATTTGATTTCATCCTACCAGCCACCCTTTTTGAATAGCAGAAAGAAATGACCCTCTGGGACTATAAGATTCTGTTTTCCCATATGCATTACAAATTGGGCCCTCTCTAACTCTTTGTTTTAAGATTTAGGTAGTAAGAGACAGGATTCTCTATTGTGTCTATGTTAAGTAAATTAGAGAAACATTGAAGGCCTGGGTCTCAATGTAAATTGTCTTGGTTATTAATTGTAAAACTTAGCAAGGTTTAATTTGCAATGCCTTTTTGCTCAATATAAAATACTACTGTTTGTATTCTCAATCTGTTTGTGTGAATGAGGAATGAATGCATCAGGAAAAGATAAGGTGTGAAGGCCATTGTTATAGCCAGAGTCAAGGAAAGAAGCAAAAAGACTTAAAGAGTATCAAAGAATCATCAGGCACTGCTTACTACCCAGACGGCTGTTAAACTGTCTGGCATCCGCAGCATGAATACATGCTTTGCCGTGTAAGAATGCACCACCCCCAGTGAACCAATCATCACCTCAGGACCACGCAGAGTCAATTTTGACTCCAGAAGATGACGTAGAGAAACAGCCTGCAATACCTTACAATCTACGTTCTCGTAAGGGTTGCCAGAAGCAGACAACTACCTAAAGCAAGGCCCAAGAAAAAGCAGTAGTGAGCCTAGCGCCTGCTGCCTGGTGGACATAAAACTGTTACTACAGTTCCCTCAGTTGAGGTTGTCAGAACCAAAAGGGCCCTGCCTCCAACATGTGGTGCCTGTTCCTCGGCTGTTGGTGTCTGAAGGTCTGGGGAGTCCACAATGACAATTCTTTTATCCAGCAGCAAGTGTGGATAGCTCAGACCCTTAATATTTCTAAATGCTGGGTCTGCAGCCACATCCCAGCCCATTCTCAAACTGATGTTCCTGTCCTGGCTATCCCACTCAATTCCCCAGACCTCACTGGAGGACCTTGTCCGTTTAACACAATATGGAACAGTAATGACACCTGGGAAGAGACTATTGGCAGTTCCTTTAACCCACTTGGGGGAGTAATACACCAGGCAAAAAAAAAAAAAAAAAAAAAAAGGCTCCTGAGGTTAAAAGAAGTAGTTAAAATAATGGCAAATAAAACTGGAGAAAGTTTAAGAGCCCTGGCCAAAGAAACAGGGGCAATCCGACAGGTGGCCTCCAAAACCGTCAGGCATTGTACATAGTGCTGGCGGCCAAAGGAGGGACCTGTGTTCTCATTGAAAAACAATGTTGTGTGTTTATACCTGACGATACCAATGAGGTAATAGATCACGCTAGCCACTTAGAACAAATCGCATATCTTCCCCATGAAGAGCCGAGTTCTTTATGGAAGTAGCTAAGTAACCTGTTCAATTTCTCTGGCATAGGAAACTGGTTGTTTCAGGGAGCCCTGACTATCCTGTTTGGAATTGTTAGGTAAAAAGCAAGTCCTACTCACCTCTCCAGCACCCGAGTTTGTGCGGAGTTGGTGTAGGGCTCAGAAATCTGTCAGAGACCAGACAACAATTCGTTGATCAACGGGCTCACACCATCCTTAGCTTAAGAGAAAAGCTTCGGAGTAAGTGTGGCAAGTTTATTAGGGGTGAGCATCAATGTTTATACACAGAAGTAAACAAAGTGATTAACAGATCATAATGGTCATGCATAATCAATGAAGATTCTACAGGATAAAACAGGTTAAAATGTAAATTAGAAAAGACAAAGGAGGAGATGGCTACTTGTTGGGAGGGGGAGGTGTCATGAGTAGTTCGCAGGTCAGAACTTTTGATTAAAAGTTTCAGACAGAGACATGTAGTCTGAGTTAAGTTTCAGTGCATAAAGAGTTCAGACTCAACAGAATCCTAATAATTTTTGTATGTTTTCAGTTAGTCTCCTGTTGTACCCAAAATTGTGTAAGGCATGCCACTCAGGTGACTGCCCCAGAACAGAGTGCTAATATGATAATTTTAAATATTGCTGATGAACAAAGAGATAAAGAATGGTTAATATGTGGAACCCAGTAAAATTTTGGTCATGGCGTAAGCTTGACCAAAAGGAGGGATTGTGAAAGTAGAATGAATTATATTGTAAAAATAAGAATGGATTAAAGAAATGTTGTATGTACCTTTAAGCAGAAATAAGAAATGTTGAAATACAGGTGCCAGGAAAAGAAACATTAGGCATAAACAATGGTGCTAATGGCAAAACATTAACAGAAGATGGGTAAGGAAATAAGATATGCATGCCTAGCCCAGGTAAACTTATCTGATTCTGCTTCCTTTGTTATCTTGTTAAGTTCTCACCCTTTTATCTGTATAAATAAGATAGTTTGTGTCTTGCATGGTGCTCACATTATCTGGGTGTCATTAGCAGAGCGCTGTGCTAATAAAACAGAGTGGTCTGACAAACTGTGAGTCCTGAGTCTAACTTTGACAGGAGAAACGAAGGGAGCTGAAATCTGAGACCCCACTTGGCCCCACTTCCAACAGGAATCAGAGGATGGCCACTTCAACGAGCCCTGAAACTAGGGTTATAAACTGAGGTCACCAGATATTCAGTGGAGTTGACTGAACCCAACACAAAAAGCTGCAGAATCCCAAGTGTGACAAACCCTTGGGCTAGTTGTGTGGTAGGACTCTCCCCCATCCGAGGGTTAAGAGGTTATGAAGATGTGGTGAGATTTCATTTAGTCCTTGACTTTAACAAAGCTTTTGAAACTGTCTCCCACAGTATTCTTGCCAGCAAGTTAAAGAAGTATGGGCTGGATGAATGGACTGTAAGGTGGATAGAAAGCTGGCTAGATTGTCAGGCTCAACGGGTAGTGATCAATGGCCCCATATCCAGTTGGCAGCCGATATCAAGTGGAGTGCCCCAAGGGTCGGTCCTGGTGCCAGTTTTATTCAATCTCTTCATTAATGATCTGGAGGATGGCGTGGACTGCACCCTCAGCAAGTTTGCAGATGACACTAAACTGGGAGGAGTGCTATATACGCTGAAGGGTAGGGATAGAATACAGAGTGTGATAGACCCAGGCCAGTTGGGAACAGCACAGTAGTAGAAGGGAGATATACTGGCCACTGGATAAGCAGTTTTCTGTTCCCTGAGTGACCAGAGCAGGGGCTGTTCCAGGCTAATGAGAACACCTGACTCTAATTAACCTGCAAAGAGTCGGGTGAGGCTGTTAAGCACCTGACTCTACTTAAGGCCCCTCTGATGCTATAAAAGGGCTCACTCCAGTCAGGCTAGAGGTAGCCAGGGAGCTAGAGGAGAGGAAGTGCATGTGAGGAGCTGGGAGCAAGAGGCATGCAAGAAGCTGAGAGTGCATAGGAATACCACTGGAGGACTGAGAAGTACAAGCGTTATCAGACATCAGGAGGAAGGTCTGGTGGTGGGGACAAAGAAGGTGTTGGGAGGAGACCATGGGGAAGTAGCCCAGGGAGTTGTACCTGTCTCGCAACTGTACCAGGAGGCACTCTAGACAGTGGCAGACCACAGGGCCCTGGGCTGGAACCCGGAGTAGAGGACGGGCCCAGTTCCCCCCAAACCTCCCAACTCCTGATCAAACACAGGAGGAATTGACCTGGACTGTGGCTTCTACCAGAGGGGAAGGTCTCTGGGCTGTTTCCTGACCCATAGGGTGAATCTGTGAGGCGAGCAAATAAAAAAAAAATTGGAGATATACCTATCTCCTAGAAATGGAAGGGACCTTGAAAGGTCATCAAGTCCAGCCCCCTCCCTTCACTAGCAGGACCAAGTATCCTGCCAATCCGCCAATAAGCGCAGGACCCACCAAGGTAGAGGAGGAACTTTGTCACAAGAGGGACCTAGACAAATTAGAGGATTGGGCCAAAAGAAATCTGATGAGGTTCAACAAGGACAAGTACAGAGTGGTGCACTTAGGATGGAAGAATCCCATGCACTGCTACAGACTAGGGACCGAATGGCTAGGAAGCAGTTCTGCAGAAAAGGACCTAGGGGTAACAGTGGACGAGAAGCGGGATATGAGTCAACAGTGTGCCCTTGTTGCCAGGAACGCTAACGGCATTTTGGGCTGTATAAGTAGGGGCATTGCCAGCAGATCGAGGGATGTGATCATTCCCCTCTATTTGGCACTGGTGAGGCCTCATCTGGAGTACTGTGTCCAGTTTTGGGCCCCACACTACAAGAAGGATGTGGAAAAATTGGAAAAAGTCCAGCAGAGGGCAACAAAAATGATTAGGGGTCTTGAGCACATGACTTATGAGGAGAGGCTGAGGGAACTGGGATTGTTTAGTCTGCAGAAGAGAAGAATGAGAGGGTATTTGATAGCTGCTTTCAACTACCTGAAAGGGCGTTCCAAAGAGGATGGATCTCGACTGTTCTCAGTGGTAGCTGATGACAAAACAAGGAGTAATGGTCTCAAGTTGCAGTGAGGGAGATTTAGGTTGGATATTAAGAAACGCTTTTTCACTAGGAGGGTGGGGAAGTACTGGAATGGGTTATTTTGGGAGGTGGTGGAATCTCCTTCCTTAGAGGTTTTTACGGTCAGGCTTGACAAAGCCCTGGCTGGGATGATTTAGTTGGGGATTAGTCCTGCTTTGAGCAGGGGGTTGGACTAGATGACCTCCTGAGGTCCCTTCCAACCCTGATATTCTATGATTCTATGATTTATGTGAAAGACTGTATTTCTCCTTTTATTCTTTAATAGAAATAGCTATAAGTTATCTTGCTGAATCTATACTCCCTAGTGAGACCTCAAGTAACCATATTTTAGATTTTAGCTCCTTTATGAATCCAAGCAAATTGGCCCAAGAGAGATTGAAAACAATTGTTTTAAGGCAATTGCTTTTAATATTCTAAACTTGTCCCTTTTCAAAGTGCCTTAAAGACAAGTGCACCCATGGAAGTGTGATAAATCTGTTTAGGTACTAAAGAATTGAGAACTGATGGTAATAAGAAATTGTGGCAATTTGCATTGTTCTTTGTGTAAATGCTGAGCCTCAGCTGGTTGTGTCTATGTCTGAGTGATGAATTGTTGATTAAATATTAATGTGGTTCTGGGTGAATTAATACATTGTTAGTTGGTTAAGAGTGCGAAAGTATCATGATTTGAGAAATTCTGTTCAGGTTAAAAATTGACCTGAAAAGAATCCAGCATCAAACAAATAAGCTAATGCTCCCTGGACTCAATACAGAGGGGTTATCCCAGTGAATTCCATTATATATTGGCAAGCCCTAACTTGTTAGATTTCGGCATAAAAATCCAACTGGCACCAGAACAAATTCACAAATTGAACCCCCTTACACTTACAGTGATTGGGACCATGATGTACCCACAGGTGGTGGATATAAGAACATAGGCAGCAGGTTTGTATAATTTTTGGTGGGGCCCAAAATGGTGGTGCCCCCCCGCTCCCGCCCTGTAAGCCGATATAAAATGAAGCTATAACGCGTCAGTGCCACAAGATTACAAGGGTCAATTAAAAGTGGAAAGTCAGAAGCAGCACTTGCCTACTTCAATATACAGTATTATATTTTGTTGCACTTGTTGTGATGAAGTGGGAATGTTAATATTTTCTCTGAATACTGTGTGGGTGCCTCAGTTTCCCCTGCAAGATGCCAACTGAAGGTGTTGGGGACAAAGAGATCAGGTGGCCTCCTTGTCCGGAAGAGACACAGAGGCCAGAGGAGGGAGTGTCAGTTTGGAGCTGGCTGGGGAAATGGGGAGAGACCCAGAACTTGGTTCTGGGCTCCCCACCCCCTAAGATAGACCTGACAGAGGGGTTCTGTTTTCTGTACCAACAAGCTCTGTTTAAACTGTGTTCCCGTCATCTCATAGACTCATAGACTTTAAGGTCAGAAGGGACCATTATGATCATCTAGTCTGACCTCCTGCACAATACAGCCCACAGAATCTCACCCACCCACTCCTGTAACAAACCTCTAACCTATGTCTTAGTTATTGAAGTCCTCAAATCGTGGTTTAAAGACCTCAAGGTGCAGAGAATCCTCCAGCAAATGACCAGTGCCCCACGCTGCAGAGGAAGGCAACAAACCTCCAGGACCTCTGCCAATCTGCCCTGGAAGAAAATTCCTTCCCGACCCCAAATATGGTGATCAGTTAAACCCTGAGCATGTGGGCAAGACTCACCAGCCAGCACCCAAGAAAGAATTCTCTGTAGTAACTCAGATCTCATCCCAGACCATTGGGCATATTTACCTGCAAACCTTCTGTTTTACTGTCTGGCTGAGAGTCACATCTGACTGCGGAGTTGGGGTGCAGCGACCTCTGGTTGCCCCAGGACCCACCTGGGCAGACTCACTGTGGAAAGTGCATGATGTGGAAGGGCAAGCTGAATGCTCTGAGGTCAGACTCAGGAAGGTGTAAGCTTCTTGCCCTGGAGACAGTATGCTCCGAGAGAGGAGGATCCCCCAAAGGCCTGACTGGCTTTGTATGGAGTTGTTCCAAAGCATCACAGCATCCCCTTCCACACCATGTACTTCCCAGAAGTCCGCACAGGCACTGACACTCCCTCCTCTGGCCTTTGTCTCTTTTCCAGGCATTAGGAGGCCACCCGATCTCTCTGTTTTCCAACACCTTCAGTTGGCACCTTGCAGGGGAAACTGATTTGGGAGAAATGAAGTAAAAGCTGCCCAAACGGAGCTTGAATTTTGAGGTGTTCAAATCTGGAAGGCAGGTGCTGGGGGTGGGAGAGGGCTGTGGGCTCCATCGGGGAGCATGGCAGCAACTGTCTGGAGCTGCATGGAGCCAGACACGCTGGTCTGAGTGGCACAGTAAGCAGTTTGGGGGTTGGAGAAGGGGTAGGGAGTTCCGGGGGGAAGTCAAGGGACAAGGAGCAGGGGGGGTTGGATGGGGCAGAGGTTCGGAGGGGCAGTCAGGGGACAGGCAGCAATTGGATAGGCATGGGAGTCCAGGAGGTTTATCAGGGGACAGGTAGAGGGGTTCTGGGGGGAAGTTGGGTGGGGTCTCAGGAGGGGGCAGTTGGGGACAAGGAGAAGGGAGGCTTAGATAGGGGCTGGGATCCCAAGGGACAGTTAGGGGCAGGGGTCTCGGGAGGGGGTAATCGGGGGACAAGGACCAGTGGTGCTTAGATAGGGGGTGGGGGTCCTGAGGGGCAATTGGGGCAGGGGTCTGGGGAGGGGGCAATCAGCGGCCAGGGGCTGGGATTCAAAGGGCTCTGGGCTGCTGGCAGCCACGGGGAGCCCTGAGTCCTTTAAATCCCAGCCGCGGCCGGGAGTCAGAGGGCTCTGCGCTGCCCGCAGGCTTTGCGGCGGCGGCTGGGATTTAAAGGGCTCAGGGCTCCCCGCGGCTGCCAGCAGCCCAGAGCCCTTTGAATCCCAGCCCCTGGCCGCTGATTGCCCCCTCCCCAGACCCCTGCCCCAATTGCCCTTCAGGACCCCCACCCCCTATCTAAGCACCACTGGTCCTTGTCCCCCGATTACCCCCTCCCGAGACAACTGCCCCTTGGAACCCCAGCCCCTATCTAAGCCTCCCTTCCCCTTGTCCCCAACTGCCCCCTCCTGAGACCCCACCCAACTTCCCCCCAGGACCCCACCCCCTACCTGTCCCCTGATAAGCCCCCTGGACTCCCATGCCTATCCAATTGCTGCCTGTCCCCTGACTGCCCCTCCGAACCTCTGCCCCATCCAACCCCCCCTGCTCCTTGTCCCTTGACTGCCCCCCGGAACCTCCTACCCCTTCTCCAACCCCCAGACTGCTTACTATGCCACTCAGACCAGCATGTCTGGCTCCGTGCAGCTCCAGACAGTTGCTGCCATGCTCCCCCATGGAGCCCACAGCCCTCTCCCACCCCCAGCACCTGCCTTCCAGATTTGAACACCTCAAAATTCAGGAGTGCTCAAGCTCCGTTTGGGCAGCTTTTACTTCATTTATCCCAAATCAAATATACTGATCCACTGTAACTTGCTGTAGAAAAAGTAGGATAAAATTGAGCAAGAAATGCTTATTAGCACTGGAATTGCTACTTTCAACAGCCATTGCCTTTTTGTTTGTTTGAAAGGCAGACAGTGAGATTGCATTGGCAAATTCCCCATAGAAAGAAAGAGTGGAACAAAAGAATAATAAAGGCTCCTCAACTTTTCCTCATTTATGGAGGACAGTCTTATAATATGCATCCAGATATCCTCCAATCACACAAGCTGAAAATTGTTCCACTTTACTGCAGCTCTGTAAGCATATGGGAACCAATCCTGTCTGTGTTTTGTGCACATCCAAAATTCCGGCTGAACGACCCACCCTGGGAGCGAGTTACCAGTGACCCAGGGCTGGGGCGGAAGGAGGTGTGGGGGGGGGCACTGGTGTGGGGAGCCCAGGGCTAGGGCAGCAGCAGGGTGGAGGGAGGGCACTGGTGGGGAGGAAAGGGGGAAGCCCAGCGCTGGGGTGACAGGGGGTGTGGGTGGGTGGGGGGAGAGCCTAGGACTGGGGCAGCAGGAGGGTACGGGGGGAGCCCAGGGCTGGGAAGAGGGACAGCAAAAAACCTAGAGCTGGCCCTGCCCACAACCCCCAGCTGTGTCCTTGTGTGTGTCTGTCTCCATCATCCCTGGCTGTGTCTGTCTGTCCCACAACCCCCAGCTGTGTCCTTGTGTGTGTCTGTCTCCATCATCCCTGGCTGTGTCTGTCTGTCCCACAACCCCCTGGCTGTGTCCGTGTGTGTCTGTCTCCATCATCCCTGGCTGTGTCTGTCTGTCCCACAACCCCCAGCTGTGTCTGTGTGTGTGTCTGTCTCCATCATCCCTGGCTGTGTCTGTCTGTCCCACAACCCCCAGCTGTGTCCGTGTGTGTGTCCGTCTCCATCATCCCTGGCTGTGTCTGTCTGTCCCACAACCCCCAGCTGTGTCCGTGTGTGTGTCTGTCCCACAGCCCCCTACCCGTCCCCAAGCTGTGTGTGCGTCTGGCTGCCCCCAGAGCTCACCGGCTGTGTCTGTCTGACAGTGACTGACCCTGCTGCTGCTCTGCCCAGCGCTGAGAGCCGCTGCCTGTGGCTCCCTCCCCCTCCCTGCTGTGGAGGCGCAGCCAGGCAGCTCCGGCACCGCCCCCGGCAGCTCCCATTGGCTGGCGTTGCCGGCCAATGGGCTGTGAGCCCAGTCAGCCCCGGAGCCTCTCCGGGGCTGGGGAGAGCTGCCGCTGAGGTCAGAGCGCCCACCTTGCTGGCGCGGGGACCCCCGGAGCACAGGGCCTGGGGCCCAAACATTGGTGGAGCTGGGCCCACCCTCGGGATTATTGGTGGGGCCTGGGCTCCACGGGCCCATAGAACTCGCTGCCTATGTATAAGAAATATTCCTGAAATAGTTGCTGATTTTCAGAGTGGGCTTTCTGAACTGCACTGGGACCATTAATGGGATTCATGTGCCTATCGTTTGCGCACCACAAGGAGTACATTAGCATGGGAGGTGGGTGGAGCCCCCCTTAAGGAAGACTCCGCCCCTTTCGCCTGAAACCCTCTCCCCCCCGCGGCCAGAGCACCAAGCTCCCCTGATCCCCCTTCCCACAGCCTGAGCTCTGAGACCCCATGCCCCGCCCTGCGGCCGGAGAAGTCCCAGCCCCCCCACGGTGACCGGAGAAGTCCCAGGCCAGCCAAAGCCCTGAGTCCTCTCCCCCCGCGCCTGCCAGGAGCCGCCCAGGGCCAGCTGGAGCCCTGAGCCCCGCCCTCCGCGCACGGAGAGGAGCCCCAGCCCAGCCGGAGCCCTCCCAACTGCACCTCGCTTCCCCAAACCTCAAGTCATCCTGCGGGAACAGCTCTTTTCTCTTCTGGAAGAAGAACCTGAGCTTTTGATATGTGCCATGCAGGTTCTGGGGTGGCTGAGAAGGTGGTATGTGCTACTGAGCTTCCTAGGTTCATCAGTAATCTCCATGTCCTCGGTCTTTTTGGCATGTTTTGTGGGCAGTGCTGGACAAAAGTAGCTGAATGAGCAGGGTACATTTATCCATTCCACGTGCTACTGTTTTCCAGTGACCATGGTCCAGCTGCTCTCTGAATTGTCCAAAGAAGGATGTGCTACAGGGCGTTATAGCAATGAGGTGATTCAGACCAGGGGTCATCAGCAGGAGCTGGAGGCTGCACTGAAGCCTGCAATCTGGTAGCCATGAACTCAAATAATTGCTCTAACAGTTGCTTCTGCTGCGATCTGTCTTCCTCTCTCAACCGGCAGTTGTGTTCCATGAATCTGTCTGCCAAGCCAATCTCTCCTCGTGCTGTGCAGCCTCTGTATCTATTTCCACCCTGTGAACATCCTTAGCCTTTTGGAACTCCAACTGGGCCCTCTTGACCTGGATGTTCCAATTAGTTTGAAAAGATATCACCTGTAAATGATATTATCTCACCCGTGTCTCTCTAATTAGTTTTATCTAGCAGCTTATCTCCCATCAGCTCATCTCCGACTCTCTTTTTCTTCCTCCACAGCAGGTGGTCCATACATCCAGGCTCCTGGTGCTATGTATTTGCCCTGTGGAGCTGGAAAGGCCTTGAAAGGAGGGAGACAGAGAACATTCTTGTCTGAGCATGGTGCAAAATACATTTCACAGTTTATAAAAGGGGCTACTTTAATTCAAGGTCGAAAGATTATACTTATGATCAGTTGGTGGCAGGGCGGGGGAGGAAATGTATGAATGTATGAATTTACAAGCTGCAGTTGTTCAATCCTGCCAGGCAGGACAAGCTCTGGAGAACATTGATATTCTGGAGGTCCCTGAATAGAAACATGAAGCATGAATTTCTGTTCCAGACTATCAATGGACAAACATCTGTGTATGATAAGGAGCTATTTCCATGTCTAGTGACCGACCGGCACTTCTCAAAATGGAGGGGTTTTGTGTATTACAGAGGAACTCCTAATAAGTATGCCCTACCCCTGAAAAGAACCGACTGGCTGGACTTCCTACTCCTGTGAGTTTACTTTCATCACAGCCAGCAATGGGTGAACATTTGTGGTAAAATCAACAAGATGCAGAATTAGCCTGGAGACGCAGTCCAGTCTCCTTCCAAGCACCCTGCAACCATGCAAATGCCTGACTGCAAGCCAGCCATGGGGACTCCTAACACAGACAGACTGACACTCTCCACTTCAGTTTGGACTCATGCATTAAAGCCAGCGATGGACTAAATACACACTCCAGTTTTGTCTGGACTCATTACAGCCAGGTTTTGGGATGACTCATTTTACAAGCAGCCCAGAACTGTGCGTGCATAGCTGAGGGGCATGGGAGGCTATGAAATGTGGAGTGGCAACCCATACATATACCAATCACAGGGCCGGCTCTAGACCCCAGCGCGGCAAGCACGCGCGTGGGGCGGCCCTTTCCCGGTGGGGCGGCAGGCTGGGCCGGTGGACCTGCCGCAGTCATGCCTGCGGGAGGTCCACCGGAGCCCCAGGACAACCGGACCTCCCGCAGGCATGACTGCGGACGGTTCGCTGGTCCCGCGGCTCGGCTGGACCTCCCGCAGGCATGCCTGCGGCAGCTCAAGCGGAGCCGCCGGACCTGCGAACCGTCCGCAGCTGCGGGAGGTCCAGCCGAGCCGCGCGACCAGCGGACCCTCTGCAGTCATGGCCGCGGGAGGTCCACTGCTCCCGCGGCTCCGGGGCGCCTCCCAGACATGACTGCTTGGGGCGGCCAAAAACGTAGAGCCGCCCCTGACCAATCAGCACTAGTAACAATTTCATATAACTGTTTTTTCATGTTATCCATTGTGAAGCGTACACGGGAAGAGGGGAAAGGCAGGGATGTGCTAGGGTAATTGCACAGGTCCCACCCTGAACAGAAACACACACAAATCCCAGGTTGTATTAATAATTTAATAGGCCCATAAACCAGAAACCCTAACAACAAACATGGTAGCAGAAATTTACCAGGCTCTGGCTTTGGCACTTCTTCTGATGCCAGTGCAGCAGACTGCTCCCCAGAGCCATCCCTACATAGTTCCTCAAGCATGGGCCCAGGATTTGAGTGTGATGTTGCACTCTATATGAATTTATGAAAATATGCTATTGAGTGTGAATAGAATGTAACTGGAATATGCTTCATGCAAAAGGTCTCTTGTAAGGTATCTTTACAAAGCTTAGAATCTACTGAGTGTGGTCATCCTATTTGTATGTATGTATCATTCTTGTATCTGAAACTAGAAATATGAAATATAACTCTGAGGGCCTATTGTAATTATGCAAAGTGTGGGCCATTAATAGTGGTTTGGAATCTTGATGGCTCCCATCAACCAGGACAATTAACTGTGGATGGCTCTGTTTGCTTGCAGGCCTTCCTGTGAGTCAGGCTGGGAGGAATGAAGGCTTGGGGTCTCACAGGACATGTGACCATGTCACCTGGTACTGAAATCCATCTAAAACCTGGTGCTTCCTTAACCATTTAGAAGGAGGGGTGAGGACCCAGAGAAACAAAAGATTCCCGCCTTGTGCCAAAGCTATATAAGGAGGTGGAACAGAACAAAGGGGGCTGCAATCATGAGAAATCCCCTAGCTATCACCTGAGCTGGAACAAGGGCTGTACCAGGGGAAAGGATTGTGCCCAGACTAGGAAGGTGTCCAGTCTGTGATAGAAGCTTATTGAAACATCTGAGGGTGAGGTTTTATCTGTATTCAGTTTTCTTACTGTACTAGGCTTAGACTTGTGTGTTTTATTTTATTTTGCTTGGTAATTCACTTTGTTCTGTCTGTTATCACCTGGAACCACTTAAATCCCACTTTCTGTATTGAATAAAATCACTTTTTACTTATTAATTAACCCAGAGTCTGTATTAATACCTGGGGGAGGGGGGTCAAACAGCTGTACAGCTCTCTCTAACGGCGTTATAGAGGGTGAACAATTTACGAGTTTATCCTGTATAAGCTTTATGCAGAGTAAAACAGATTTATTTGGGGTTTGGACCCCATTGGGATCTGGGCATCTAAGTGTTAGAGACAGGAACACTTCTTAAGCTTTTTTCAGTTAAGCCTGCAGCTGTTGAGGGATGTGGTTCAGACCTGGGTCTGGGTTTGTAGCAGGCTAGCATGTCTGACTCAAACCAGGCAGGGCACTGAAGTCCTAAGCTGGCAGGGAAAACAGACTCAGAGGTAGTCAAAGCACATCAGGTGGCAGTCCCAAAGGGGGTTTTCTGTGATCCAACCCGTCACATTGAGGACTTTGGTAACTCAGCCAGAGATTAGGAGTCTATTACAGGAGTGGATGGGTGAGGTTCTGTGGCCTGCGATGTACAGGAGGTCAGACTAGATGATCATGATGGTCCCTTCTGATCTTAAATTACATGAGTCTACGTTCTGTAGTGACTCTGGTGGTGTAGCTTCTTCGGTTACTGACCTGAGTTGCAGAGTTGCTTCTTGCCCTTCATGCAGCAGCTGGCTCACTTCTGGCAACGCCTGGGATGGGGGCGTTATAAGGTTGCCATCCATCCTCAGCAGTATCGTGCACCAGTGGCGGCTCAGTGCAATTCCCATTCCCTGATTGAATTCCTTTCAAAGAGGATGGATGACAGAATTCCCAGAGGAGCCTTTAGTGTCTTTTACTTAGCCGTAGTCTGTCCTCGGCCACTTGATCCGCTGTTCGGTCAATCCCCAATGCCACCAGCCACTTGGATATAGTTTTGTAGATGTGATCACTTGTCATGCTCTTGCTGAAGTTGAATTTCTTGCTGGCTATAGCTAATACATGTTAGTGTTGGCTGTGTTTTTTCCAGTTGAGAAAGTCCTTGTGAAATGTAGGGTTTGTTTCTGGATCCTAGGAAGTGAATTTTGGAATTGAAGGGCTGGGAAGCACTGTCCCAAGGGATTGTGGGATAGCATTGGCTGACTCTCCAGATCCAAGTCTGGCAACCTGGACTTAAGCTGTGTCCACACTGCAAAATGCCTGCACTTTTATCCACATCACAGTGGGACCCGGGCTCTGATCCACCTCTTTAACAGGGTCCATATGCCTGTGTCAAGAGGGGTTCCTGACCCAAGTCAAATTAATTTCTGTATGGATGGAAGAGGGGCTTGGGCTGGAACTTAAGTCAAAGGTTGGGCTTGGTGTGTTATGTAGACATACTGTCAGTGGTTGTGAGTGGGGAAGCACTGTGGGTTAAGGGCTCCAAGAGATGGTATTCAGTTTTCCTGGTGGAGGCTTGAGTCAGTGTGTTAGCTAATTTTCAGAGGGATACATTGAGTTCCTTGATGATGATCCCTTATGGGGTTTGTTGGTTCAAGACTTGAGTGTGGGAACTGCGTTCCAAAAATGGATCACATGACAATCACCGTACCAATTTTTATGATGCCTGCAGTTGAGAAGCAGTTCCTTTGAACAGTTTGAACTGGTTAGCATGATAAATTTTATCCACTTTTCTTTTATTTCCAGTGACATAGATGCACTTAGTTAAGCCACAAAGCAATACAATACTTTTAATACCTTTTTTTAAAGTACATTTTTGCTTTGCATTTTGATGTTCCCAATTCTTTAGCTAGATGCCAGTGCAGCTGTTTATTGCTTTTGGCAATACTGTAGTCCTGCTTCTGCCGTGCCTGCACATCAGAATAAATTACTGTAGTGTTAATTGCTGATAGGTGAGCTCATGATTTTACACAAAAGGTTCAAAGTGCTGGGACCCATTATTACCCAAAGACCAATCTATATATTGCAATTGCCATTTTACTGATAAACTAGTCACAACCCTGATTAAAAAGAGCTTTGACTGAACCCTGATTATTGACAGTCAGCTGTTGTGGCATTTCTAGTTAAAATGTTGGTTCTTTTATTGATAAGACATCAAATAATCACAATCAACCAAATGTATTAGCCAATGAGTATTAGTTAAAGATTAATCAGCACAGAAAGATAAGCTCCCCAGGCAGCTGGCACTGACATCCTGGCGGCAGATGCTGCTGGAGCAGACTTCCATGCAGTGAGATATGCAGCCATCTGTGTTCCCTAGTAACACGAGAGCATAGAACAATGGAACACTTGTTTTTATGCAACATGACCAAACTCTGCCCTATTTTAATGAGGTTTAAAATAACAGGTATATACATAACTTCACTTTGCTGAACTATGTACAGCTGAAGTAGCATGCTTTGATTTTATCTTCAGGTAGTAATGTAACTGGTAGTAACCCTGTATTAAAAAGGGCTTTGATTGAACCATGATTATTGACCCTCAACTAGGGGGACAATTTCTAGTTAAAAGATTGGCTCTTTTATCGATAAGATGTTAAATAATCACAATCAATTAAATGTATTAGCTAGTGAGTGTTAGTCAAAGATTAGTCAGCACAGAGATATGCACGTTCAATACTTTTACAGGACAGGTATGTGTATCTGGAAGTGTGGGCCCCTTCTGAGGCTCTGAACACCACTCTGACCCTGCCTCTCTCCATTGAATAATAGCAGAGCTTATTTTGACCCCATTAGGAGTCTTGTTGCATGCTGCAGAGCTGAAATCACTGAGTCCTAAGCAGGGGCGGCTCTAGACATTTCACCGCCCCAAGCAGGGCAGCATGCCGCGGGGGGCGCTCTGCCGGTCGCCGGAAGGGCAGCAGGTGGCTCTGGTGGACCTCCCGCACTCGTGCTGGGGCCTGGAGCCGCCCCTGGTCCTAGGTCTAAATATTAGACCTACTTTGGGCAAGTGGTTCTGAGTGTGCCAGCACTGCTGCTGCCCCCCTCACCCTGAGATCTGAAATCACTGAGAGCTGTGTTAAGTTGGGGGGGGGGAGGGGGGCCTGAAGACATATTGGTGAGCAGCTAGGGAGAGGAGCAGCTAGTGGAGAGGTGGGCAGAGGCATGGCTAGCAGGGTGACTGGTGGAGAGGAGCAGCCATCAGGATGGCTGGTGGAGAGGAGTGGCCAGCAGGATGGCTAGTGGAGAGAAGTGGCCAGCAGGACAGTTGGTGGAGAGGAGCGGCCAGCAGGAAGGCCGGCAGAGAGGTGCAGAGACGTATGGCTATCACAGAGGGGTGGCCAGCAGGAAGGCTGGCAGAGAGGTGCAGAGAGGTACGGCTAGCACAGAGGAGTGGCCAGCAGGACGGCTGGCAGAGAGGAGCAGCTGGCATTGAAGACTGTGGCAGAACCCCATGGAGAGGCGGGGCAATCGGCCGTCGACCCGAGCAGCGGAGCATGTAAGCTGTCCCCCATACCTCACCCCACTTCTGCCCAGGCTGGGAGGTAAACTCTGCAGATGAACTTCTGAATTCTGGGGGATGTACTGACCAAGGACAGAAACTGTGGGTGGGGGTGACTGTTGGGTTGCTGGACTTAAGACCCTGAGTGGAAAAGGACACTGCCAAATTTATTTGGGGATAGGTCTTTTGCTCATGGTTTGTGCTATGAATCCTGTTTGTGGTGTTTCCCCAACATAATGCCGCAATGTTTTGTGTTATGGTTTGTGTTATGAATCCTGTTTGTGATGTTTCCCCAACATAATGCTGCAATGTTTCCTCCTTTATTCAGAGGTTTTTGCTACACTCAGACTCTGTGCTTGCGAGAGGGGAAGTATTGCCTCTTAGATGTGCCCAGGGGGTGGTGTGTAATTGTCCCAGGTCACTGGGTGGGGGCTCGAGCCGGTTTTGCATTGCGTTATTGAAACAGAAACCCTAGATACTGAACCCGGCCCTTGTTGCTGCCAACTCTGACAGGCAGAAGGGTTACATTTTTGGGGATTCGTCCGGGATCCCTGGGTCAGTACCCCTCAGAAGTATCCGTGGAATGTTCCAGTACATTGGGAAACAATTGTGTTTATGTGTCGAGGAAATTACTGTTTGTATAATGGTTAATATATCAGGTTTGTTGGGCCCCGGCTCAGCAGCCTCTAGCTCAGGGGCCGCAGCCTTGGCCGATGACTGGGCAAAAGCACTGAGGCAAACATTGGAAAAGGTTGTGCTGGCCCATGCTATGTCAAACTCTTGTTGTAAGTTAAGGTGATTTGCTGGGGAGGAGGAGTTTGAACCCTGGTTGGAGCATACCACTGAAATGCTGCAAGAGTGGGCCGTACCAGATGCAGAAAAGCGAAGATGTCTAATAGAGAGCCTTAGGGGCCCAGCATTAGATGTGATTCACACCCTGAAGCCTAGAGGCCCTTGATCACACTTTTGGGAGCATAGAGGGCCCTGAAGACAGCTACTGTAAGTTCCTTAATTCCCAACAAGAAAGGGGCAAGAAGGTTCAGCCTATATACAGAAGCTGGAGAGACTGCTTCAGAGAGCTGTCATGAGGAGCAGTGACTGCTGAGGAGATGGATCAGACCAGACTGGCTCAAATCGTAAGAGGAACTCGGTATCAGAACCCGATTCTACTTCATCTCTGGCTAAGAGAATGACAGGAACATCCCCCATAGGCAGCAGGTTTGTATAATTTTTGGTGGTTCCCCAAAATGGTGGTTCCCCCCCCACCCACCCCCCGCTCTCGCCCTGTAAGCCGATATAAAATGAAGCTACAATGCATCGGCACCACAAGATTACAAGGGTCAATTAAAAGTGGAAAGTCAGAAGCAGCACTTGCCTGCTTCAATATACGGTATTAAATTTTGTTGCACCTGTTGTGACAAAGTGGGAATGTTCTTAATGTTTTCTCTGAATACTGTGTGGGTGCCTCAGTTTCTCCTGTAAGGTGCCAACTGAAGGTGTTGGGAACAAAGAGATCAGGTGGCCTCCTTGTCCAGAAGAAACACAAAGGCTAGAGGAGGGAGTGTCAGTTTGGAGCTGGCTGGGGAAATGGGGAGAGGCCCAGAACTTGGGTCTAGGCTCCCCACCCCCCAAGATGGACCTGACTGAGGGGTCCTGTTTTCTGTACCTACAAGCTCTGTTTTAGACTGTGATCCTGTCGTCTAATAAACCTGTTTTACCGGCTGGCTGAGAGTCACATCTGACTGCAGAGTTGGGGTGCAGGGACCTCTGGTTGCCCCAGGACCTGCCTGGGCAGACTCGCTGCGGAAAGTGCACAGTGTGGAAGGGCATGCTGAATGCTCCGAGGTCAGACCCAGGAAGGTGTAAGCTTCTTGCCCTGCAGACAGTCTGCTCAGAGAGAGGAGGCTCCCCCAGAGTCCTCACTGGCTTTGTATGGAGTAGTTCCAAAGCATCCCAGCATCCCCTTCCACACCATGCGCTTCCCAGAAGTCTGCACAGGCACTGACACTCCCTCCTCTGGCCTTTGTCTCTTTTCCAGGCATTAGGAGGCCACCTGATCTCTTTGTTCTCCAACACCTTCAGTTGCACCTTGCAGGAGAGTGGCCCAGGCCATCAGTTGCCCGGAGACAGGGTTTCGGCCATTCTCTGTGCAGATGGCATCACACTGGCACTCTAGGGCTCTACAACAATCACACCCCCTTATCCCACCATCTAGATCCTTGAGAAATGCATAGGGGAAACTGAGGCACCCACACAGTATTCAGAGAGAACATTAAGAACATTCCCACTTTGTAACACCTGTATACTTTAAAGGGGTGTAAAATAATCAAGTATTGTGCTAAACACAATGATACTCCAAACTGACCACCAAATTTAAGTTGCACGTTTTTCCCCTCAGGTGAGGGCTCTGGGGTGGGGCTGGGGATGAGGGGTTCACAGTGCAGGAGGGTGCTCAGGGTTGGGGTGCTGAGGGCGCAGGCTCTGGGGTGGGGCAGGGCTGGGGATAAGGAACTTGGGATGCAGACAGGCTGCCCTAGGGTTAGGGCCAGAGAGGACTCCCCCCACCCCCGTTACCAGCAGCAGCAAGCTCCAGGGGAGGGACCCCTCCTCTCCCTCCCCCCCCCCCGAAGCACACTCACTCTGCACCACAGTCACTGCACATGCTCCTAGGGACTCTCTCAGGTCCAGAAAGCCCACTCGCCTCCCCTATGGTGGGTATCACGGAGTCCCCGGGCGATGCTCTGGAACTGCTCCTCACAAAGCCAGGCAGGACTTTGGGGAGCCTCCTCTCCCTTGGAGCAGACTTTTTCAGGGCAAGAAGCTCACACGTCTTCACCTCCTGGGTCTCTCTTTGGAGCATTCAGCATCCTCTGCCCCTCCGTGTGCTTCCCACAGCGAGTCCGCCCCAGCAGGGTCCTGGGGAAGCCACAGGGTCCTGCACCCCCACTTCGCAGTCAGACGTGACTCTCAGCCAGCCAGTAACACAGAGGTTTATTCGATGACAGGAACACGGTCTAAAACAGAGCTTGTAGGTACCGCGAACCGGACCCCTCAGCTGGGTCCATTTTGGGGGCAGTGAGCCAGACCCCCCTTGTCTGCACTTCACTCCTCGTCCCCAGCCAGCTCCAGACTCTCAACCCCCTCCAGCCCCTCCTCCTCTGCTCAGTTCCTTTCCCGGGCCAGGAGGTCACCTGATCCCTTTGTCTCCAACACCTTCAGCTGGCACCTTTGCAGAGGAGGGACCCAGGCCACCAGTTGCTAAGAGACTGAGTGCTAGGCATTTAGGTGCACTGGCCTTTTTCTCTGTAGCAATCACACATCCTGATCCACCACCTAGATACTTAAGAACTGCATAGGGGACACTGAGGCACCAACACAGTATTCAGAGAAAACATTAAGAACATTTCCAGTTTGTCACACTGGGGTCGGGGGTTGCCATCATGTGTGGCCTCCCCACCCCTGCTGCTGCCCCTGGGTGCTGGTGGGAGGGGCGGGGGAGAGAGCTCCCAAGCACCTGTGTGTCTCCTTCCTCCTCCTCTCTCCCTCTTCCCCTCTCCCGGTGCTCCAAGAGGCTGCCGGGCCGCTGATCTCTATAGCCTTAGGCAGAAGCAGCACAAACAAAGCATAGAGGCACTGGCTGTTTTCTTTCAGGCAGGGAAGCTCTGAGGCGAGGGCAGGGGAGAAACCCATCTCCAAATATTGGTGGAGCAGAGCCCTCAGCCTTGAATATTCCTGGTGCTTAAGCACCTCGAGCCCATATAAGCTGCTGCCCCTGCCCAAGTTACTCCCAGTTGATAAAAGAGGTCAGAGAGGAGGAAGCAAGGCAGGCTGCCAGCGAGTTTTGGGAAGCCCAAACATCAGAGCCAGCCAGCTGATGGTGAGCACCAAAGAGGAACTTGACCAACAAATGCAGGTCCTGACAGAACAGAGAGCTGAGCTGCAAAGCACCATTGACCGAGCTAACACTTCTAGGAATAAGGAGCCTCAGACTGTGGCGATGAAGAAGTCAGCATTTAGAGCCATCAACCCACCCAGGTGAAGGGGGAAAGGACAATTCTTCTGCTACTGATGTGGTCAAGATGGGCACAGTGCTGCCAGGTGCCGTAATGAAGAAAATCCCTCCATAGTGTATGGAAAGCTGAGGATCAGTTGGGAGAGATTTGGTAACTGCCAGATGGTCTCAGGATGGGGACCACCCAGGCCTGCAGGATTAGGACGGAAGAATCCCATGCACTGCTACAGACTAGGGACCGAATGGCTGGGCAGCAGTTCTGCAGAAAAGGACCTAGGGATTACGGTGGACGAAAAGCTGAATATGAGTCAACAGTGTGCCTTTGTTGCCAAGAAGGCTAATGGCATTTTGGGTTGTATAAGTAGGGGCATTTCCAGCAGATCGAGGGATGTGATCATTCCCCTCTATTCAGCACTGGTGAGGCCTCATTTGGAGTACTGTGTCCAGTTTTGGGCCACACACTACAAGAAGGATGTGGATAAATTGGAGAGAGTCCAGCGGAGGGCAACAAAAATGATTAGGGGGCTGGAACACATGACTTATGAGGAGAGGCTGAGGGAACTGGGATTGTTTAGTCTGCAGAAGAGAAGAATGAGGGGGGATTTGATAGCTGCTTTCAACTACCTGAAAGGGGGTTCCAAAGAGGATGGATCTAGACTGTTCTCAGTGGTAGAAGATGACAGAACAAGGAGTAATGGTCTCAAGTTGCAGAGGGGGAGGTTTAGGTTGGACATTAGGAAAAACTTTTTCACTGGTAGGGTGGTGAAGCACTGGAATGGGTTACCTAGGGAGGTGGTGGAATCTCCTTCCTTAGAGGTTTTTAAGGTCAGGCTTGACAAAGCCCTGGCTGGGATGATTTAGTTGGGTTTGGTCCTGCTTTGAGCAGGGGGTTGGACTAGATGACCTCCTGAGGTCCCTTCCAACCCTGAGATTCTATGATTCTATGATTTGAAGATCCCCCCAGAAAAGACTGTCCAGCTGGGATCCCTGCAGGACTGATAGGGCCTCAAGCAGAGGTCACGGTGAGGATTGAAGGGTGGAGTGTAAAGCCGTGCTTGACACTGGATCTCAAGTGACTATTATATTTCAGTCATTCTACCAACAGATGCTTAGGCACTTGCCTATACAGCCACTGACTGGCCTTGGTCTGTGTGGCCTCAGCATGGATGAATACCCCTACCAAGGGTATGTCATAGTGCACCTGGAATTCCCAGAGGAGGTTGCTGGGGTAAGGGAAGAGGTAGACACAGCTGCCTTAATATGCTCTGATCCTAAAGGGACCTCTGTGTCTGTGCTGATATGGACCAACTCCAGTCTCTTCAAGGTGCTCGTGGATTACTGCAGATGATGGGCTGGGGCCCAGTACCTGAATACTCTGATGATCTATACACTTTGTGCTGAAGCCTATAGGAAGATTGAGAGCACTAAAAAGAAGACATCTGAGCTACCGATTGGGGCACTGAAGTAGATGGGCACAACCCCTTTAGTAGTGCCTGCAAGGACGGAGCAAGAAGTGCTTGTCATGAGTACCAGGCTGAAAGGTAGTAAAGGGGCATTAGCAATGGTAGAGCAGCCGGTTGAAGGAGAACTCCCGGAAGGGGTGCTGGTCCCCAGCGGAGTCATAACCCTATCTGCCGAAGCCCAGGAAAAGGTGACTATACTGATTGCTAATGAAACAAGTCGAGATGTTGTGAAGCAAGGACAAAAGATAGCAGACCTCTTTGAGCCTGAATCAATTGTAAAACCCCAGTGTGAGACTCAAGTTCAGCAAAGTTTGACTTTGGAGAGTCACCATTGTCCGAGGAGTGGAAAGATCGCTTGAAGAGGAAACTTTGTGAAAGATGTTCTCATTGCATGAGTGGGATGTGCAAGAAGAGTAGAGCACAATTCAGACTACATGACTACCTTTCAGGGAGACATCTAGGAGGATTGCTCTCTATGAGATGAAAGATGTGCGACAACATCTTCAGGAGCTGGCTGTGAATGGCATCATTACAGAGTCCCACAGCCCATACGCCTAACCCATTGTGGTGCTCCATAAAAAGAATCAGAAAATACGGATGTGTATTGACAGCTTTCATCTGCCCATTAGGGTTTTATCAGTTCGAACGCATGTCCCAAGGGATTTCGGGAGTACCTGCCACATTTCAACATATTATGGAGAAAGTTTTGGGAGCCATGAACTTACTGCAAGTGTTAGTTTATTTGGATGACCTGATTGTGTTTGGAAGAACCTTGGAGGAACATGAAGAAAGACTTTTTAAAGTGCTTGATAGGTTGGAGGATTATGGTTTGAAGCTTTCAATTGACAAATGCCAGTTTTGCAGAGCCTCAGTGAAGTATGTGGGTCACATTGTGTCCCAAGAGGGTGTGAGTACTGATCCCGATAAAATAGAAGCACTCACTACATGTTCATGTCCAAGTAACTACAGAGAACTCAAGACCTTTCTTGGATTTAGTGGCTGCTACTACTGCGGATTTGTGAAAAACTATGTTACGTTTGTAAAATCTCTGAATGATCTTACCAGGGGATACCAGTCCAGCAAGAACAAATCTAAGACCAAGAATAAGAGGAGGTCCCCAAAACCTCCTGTGCAGAGACACTATGGCCCCTTCGAACCATTTGGGCCACAGTAGGATGAGAGATGTGAAAGAGCGTTTCGAGAAATAATTACTTGCCTAAATCATGATCCAGTCCTAGTCTTTGCTGACCCGAGCAAACCATTTATCCTGCATACTGATGCCAGTTTGGAGGGTCTGGGAGTAGTCCTGTACCAGGAAGTGGAAGGAAAACATAAACCTGTAGCCTTTGCCAGCCGAGGACTGTCTGATAGTGAAACCCGCTATCTCACCCACAAGCTGGAGTTCTTGGCCTTGAAATGGGCCATCACTGAGAAATTTTAGACTACTTGTATGGTGCTCAGTTCCAGGTGTGGACAGACGACAACCCACTGACCTATGTGTTAACAAGTGCTAAGCTGGATGCTACAGGGAAAAGATGGGTGGCCACTTTGGCTAGCTATGACTTCAGCATTCAGTACAGATCAGGGAGAAGCAATGTAGATGCAGATGCATTGTCCAGGCATCCGTAGGCACTAGAAGTTTCTATGATACCCATGGATGGAGTGAGATCTATTTGCAGTGTGAGTCGTCGAGAGCCAGAGGCCCATGAGAGCCTTCATGGATGTGGGCCTGCCCCCTGAAAGCGTGCCTTCTGCCTCAGTGAACTATATTGCATTGAACCGATCTCCCTTGCCCATGCTCAATGCAGCTGACTGGCAAGAAGCCAAGCTGCAAGATATTGACATTCGTTATACACCACTTGCCAAAAAGGAGGGGCGAAGCCCAGCTGCAGTTGTTCCACTTAACCCTGAGGGTAAATTACTATTGAGAGAATGGACCAAACTAAAACTGATTCAGGGAGGGCTACACCGAGTGACCACGGACCCTTTACCACTGTCGCTTGGGTATTGTGGGAGATATATTTCTCTGTTTATGGATTCTTGGCTCGGATACACTCTGACCAAGGACAGTAGAACTATACTTGGCATTTTATGATGGAGGGACTCGCCCACAACTAAGTAGCACTCGCTAGGCAAGGGACATGGGTTCCAAAGCCCTGTGAGCTGGGAGAGGCTGGGGACAGGTATGTGTGCCTGGTAGTGTGGGCCCCTTCTGAGGCTCTGAACACCACTCTGACCCTGCTTCTCGCCACTGTGTAATAAAATCACTGAGTCCTAGGTCTAAGCATTAGACCTACTTTGGGCAAGTGGTTCTGAGTCTGCCTGCACTGGGGCCCCCTACTAACAGCTGAAGTCACTGAGAGCTGAAATCGCTAAAGAGCGAAAGTTACTAAAGAGTTGAAATCACTGAGAGCTGCGTTAAGTTGGGGGTGGGGAGGGATGGACTGAAGACATATTGGTGAGCTGCCAGCAGAGCGGCTAGCAGAGAGGTGCACAGAGGTACGGCTAACAGAGAGGAGTGGCCAGCAGGACAGTTGGCGGAGAGGAGTGGCCAGCAGGAAGGCTGGCAGAGAGGAGCAGCTGGCATTGAAGACTGTGGCAGAACCCCATGGAGAGGCAGGGCAATCGGCCGTCGACCCGAGCAGCGGAGCATGTAAGCTGTCCCCGATACCTCACTCCACTTCTGCCCAGGCTGGGAGGTAAACTCTGCAGATGAACTTCTGAACTGTGGGGGATGCACTGACCAAGGACAGAAACTGTGGGTGGGGGTGACTGTTGGGTTGCTGGACTTAAGACCCTGAGTGAAAAAGGACACTGCCAAATTTACTTGGGAATAGGTCTTTTGCTCATGGTCTGTGTTATGAATCCTGTTTGTGGTGTTTCCCCAATATAATGCCACAATGTTTTGTGTTATGGTTTGTGTAATGAATCCTGTTTGTGATGTTTCCCCAACATAATGCTGCAATGTTTCCCTCCTTTATTAAAAGGCTTTTAGTACACTCAGCCCTGGTCTACACTATGAGTTTAGGTCGAAGTTAGCAGCATTAGATCGATTTAACCTTGCACCCGTCCACACAACGAAGCCATTTTTGTCGACTTAAAGGGCTCTTAAAATCAATTTCAGTACTCCTCCCCCGACAAGGGGATTGGCACTGAAATTGACCTTGCTGGGTCAAATTTGGGGTAGTATGGATGCAATTTGACCATATTGGCCTCCGGGAGCTATCCCAGAGTGCTCCATTGTGACCGCTCTGGACAGCGCTCTCAACTCAGATGCACTGGCCAGGTAGACAGGAAAAGCCCCGCGAACTTTTGAATTTCATTTCCTGTTTGACTGGTGTTATTCCTTCACTCTCAGCCTTACCTGGTCCTTCTCGCATGAACAGAGAGCAACAATACCCGAAGTCCAAAGGTGCAAACAATTCGATGTTTATTGGGGTGAACTTCCAGCAAGCTTAAATTCAAGTTCCTTTTCCTTATTTTCGAATCCCAACTTACTTCCTGTTTGCCCCTAATTTATATAGTAATATTTTCAGCTATACCTTAACCAATCATTCTACTAAAATTTACCTAACCAATCCTAACGTATTGTAACATGATTAGCTAACCAATTATATCCCACCACCTTAATTAGTTTACACCTAGCAAAATTAATTATACAGCAGACAGAAACAATCACAGAACCAGACAGTGACCATGCAAATAAACATACAAAACAATACAGAAGTGAGGATTTCACAACTACATCTATACAGACATAAGGGTTTTACAACTACATCTATACAGACAGAAGGGTTCTCTAGCTGTGTCTATTGATAAGTGAGTTCTTACCAGACAGAAAACTATCAAACTAAATTTCTAGGCTCTTCCCTTTCTCTGGAGGTGATAGATCGAATCACCTTCCTAACAGCCCCAGATTGCCTTATTTTAATATGACTAGTTTGGAATGTGAGGACATGACCATACATTTCCCAGTTTATGGCTGCTAAAGAACCAGGCCACAGACTGTCGCAGTAAGAGAAGGCCATTACACAGACAGTGATTTTTGATTCTTTTATACCTCTATAACTAGCTAAGTGATAAGAATCCACCTAAATTCTTAAAGTACAGGCCTTTGCAGACAGGCCTGAATATCTATATCCTAACACTCCACCCCTTTTTTTCCTTTTTCTTTTGGGATCCTCCTGCCCAGGTATCCCTGGAAAAGCATAGGACATATGGCGACACATTTCCTGATAGGGCCAGGTGTCAAGGTGGAAGGTGTCGATATTTCATTTGTCCCACTGCCCCTTGTGTAGTACCGTGCCCTGCACCTTCTCTCATACGGGCAGACCACACCTATTCCAATTAGTGTCCCAGACTTCCCTTTATAGTGGGCCCAAGAAAGTTGGTTCCGGGTTGTTTAGTGCACTGAGGGGGAGGGCTTACTACATTACGTATAGGTTATAATTAGTGGCTGTTTACTAGGGGGTTGTGCCCCCCTTAATTGTTTCCATATACAACGTGACACAAATACAGTTAACAATACACCAGCTGCTATGATAATCCACAGCAACACTGAGAGTCCTGACCACTGCAGTATGGTCCAACATCCTGGCCACCACCAAAAACACTGCTTCTCCTCCTTTGATAGGGTTGAAATTTTGTCAGCACCATCCTGTAGTGTGTATTGTAAGTGTGTCCAACTGTTGGCGCTTGCAGCAAGTTGCTCTTGTAATTTTTGTGTACTTTTGTCCATATTGTGTGTCCATTGAATATCCACAGTGAAATTTGGTATTGTCCAAACCAGTTCAACTACTTGGTACGGCTTGGGGTAGTAGGTGCTGATTTGATTGTTTACAACGATTAAGTCCACTGACCTATTGGTGCACCATAGTCCAGGTGGCAGTGTACAGAAGTTCATAATTTGGTCATATACTGGAAGGACTTTGCCTCCTAGTGTTATATTGCAGGATTGCATCCATTGCCAACAGAATACACCATACCCCATATACAATACCCCCAAATGCTCCCTCTTTGCAATAGGCCATTGATCCTGTTCCTCCATAGTCATAGGAGAGGGGCACATCCATATTCCTCCTCTGGATATACAACTGCTTAATGTGATGACAGTCCAATTTACCCCATTCCACCCCCCCCCACCTATTTCCTAATGGCTCCCAACGTGCTCCCCCTTCCCTAGTTACTCCCATAGGGTTCAAGAGGACCACCCTATTTGTATTTCCTTCCCATGGTATCATAGTAACAATTACACAAGAACTCTCCCCACAGGTGGGGGATGTTATTTTCCAGGTAGATGGGTATGTTTTTGCAATTGTGGATAAATATGGGCTAGCCTCACGATTCAATACTGAAGGCCACTGTTCCGACCAAGCATCTCTCATAATCATAGAATCATAGAATCTCAGGGTTGGAAGGGACCTCAGGAGGTCATCTAGTCCAACCCCCTGCTCAAAGCAGGACCAAACCCAACTAAATCATCCCACCCATTAATATCCCTTAACATTATCAGCTGAGCATTTTGAATACCCACACATGCTTTTCCCCATGTTAATTTTCTGAAGCCATCCCCAACCCATGTCACCAGGTCCCCTGCCCAATGCAAGTTTACCTCTACTGCTGTCCTCCACCCTGTGGCAACTGCCGATAGTTGCTGTGCCATTAATTCATTAATTTGTTGTTGAAATTTTACATTTTGGCTTACTAATTGTTTGGTTACCCACTTGTCCCCCAGCTTTCATGTACCCAGCATAGTGTTCCCTGCTGCCCACAGTCCCCTTTTCCGACGACGATTCCAGGTGTGTCATCTCATCCACCAATTAAATTGTTGTTTCAACCTTTTTATGTACATACTACAATTAGGATGAATTTGATCCACCCACCATTCCTTGGGGCGTACCACCCATGTAATAGAGTGAAAGGACACATTAAAAAGTGTTGGTTGCACCTGCTTCCACAATGGCTCCCATACATTTGCTTTTCGGGGAATATTTTCGGCTCCAGGCTGTGGCCACTTTAAATTTGGATTCTTCCAACTTGGCATCCATATCACCTGTAGGGTTACATTCTGTAAAACGGTTAACTCATCATACACCCAGCGTCCCAAAGGGGATTTTACGCCCAATGTAATATGTACATAACAATTACACCTTTGGGGATTATCGTCCATGGAAGTACCATTGTGGTTACATATGGTAACATCACACCCTAAATGTGGGGCCCTATTTTCCCCAGAGGGTTCATTTGCTCCAGGAGACCAGAGGGTTATATTCTTTGGACCCTCTGTAACAAACCACATAGCTGGGTAACTGTGTTTCCCACTATCATTGATTATGGCAGCACCCAGGGAGTACCATGCAATATTTTCTGATAAATTTGATATTCTCCACTGGGTTGGGATTCCCCCATCTAATTCATAAACCATGTACTGACACTGCCAAATTTCTGTTGGAGTATTAGTGGCACATCTTTCTATGGGGAGATTCTTATAGTTTTCATTAGCTTTATTACCACAGGTTGCATGTGTAACCATCCATGTGTTTCCTCCTTTTGACACTTCACATTGCGGGATCTGAATAGAATTTGTAAATGTGACAATTGTGGTTAGCACTAGTAATTGTTCCATCCAGGACCAGGGAATTTTCATCCTTTACGAATTAACCTATAATACACACACAAAATTTACACGTCCCCTTTTCCAATCCCCTGTTTATACCTCTTTATTTGTGTGCAGTGAACCCACTCCCGTCCTTCATTTTCTGTACCCTATAATAGCAGACTGGGCCCTAGTTGGTCAAGGACAAGATAGGGGCCCTTCCATTTAGGAGCTGGGAATGGATGGTGTTGACCTGGAATTTTGTACATCACAAGGTCTCCCACCATGGGTAAATTACGCTCCCCGGGCAGGTCATACCATGCTTTGACTTTTGCTGCTCCTTGCTCGTCTCGGCAGGCCACTGCCTGCTGTACCTGTTTTACAGGGTCGATTAGAGTTAAAATCCATTCTTGTGTTAAGCCGTGTGTGGTGACTTCCCCAGGTACAGGGGTAAGTAGATTTTCCCACCGTTCCATGGGCCTTCCCATGAGAGCCTCGTATGGAGAAAATCCTGTGCCCTTTGATTCTCGGGCCCTTATTCTCATTAAGACAAAGGGCAGTAACTGTGACCAGTTTTTTCCTCCCATTTACACTCCCTTTCTTAGCTCACTTTTAATGGTGCGATTCATGCGTTCCACCTGCCCCGCAGCCTGTGGGTGATAAGCAGTATGGAACAATTGTGTGATTCCAGTGAGGGCTGATACCTCCCCTAACAGATCTGACCGGAAAGCAGCTCCTTGGTCTGAGTCAATCACCTTTGGGACCCCCCAGCGAGTGAATACCTCATTTACCAGTATTGCAGCAGTTACCCGGGCAGTTTGATACTTCGTGGGGAAAGCTTCCACCCACCTGCTGAAAGCATCCACTACCACCAACATGAACTGGTTTTTCCTGTGATCAGGTGGTAGGGGTCCTGTGTAATCAAATTGTATCCTTTCCCAAGGTCCCCTTGGGGCTAGTTTCATTAATTTTCCCCTTAGCACCTTGTGAGGTGGGTTGTGCCTGGCACAATCCAAACTACGTTCCAGATGTGATTTTAAATCAGCTGCCATTCCTGGCCACCAGCACAACCTTTTTAAAGTTCCCAGTGCCTCCTCAAACCCGGGGTGTCCCCCTGCCAAGCTTCCATGCACCCAGCTTAAGAAAGCCATCCGGCTTCCCTAGGGGCACTGCATTACTGGTCCCTCAGCTGTCAAGACACACCAAATTCCTTTCATTAGTTCCACCTTTGGCATATGTTTGTTCCCAAGTTTTATGATGCCTGCCAGTCCTGGGTTAGATTTTTGCAACTTTCGAATTTGCCCTTTTTGATCTGTATCCACCCCACTTCTTGTTATTAATGCTACAGGCACACTCTCTTCTGGCTCCCAGGGCCATGGGGGTGCCTCTGTTGCAGCCCGCTTGGCCTCTGCATCGGCCAGATTATTTCCTTTGCTTAGGGGTCCTGTTTTCTTGTGTGCCTTTATCTTTACCACATTGATTCGTGTAAAATGGTGACTGAGCTCCTCCACTCGCTTCCACCAGTTAGCATGCTTGATTGTGGAGCCATTTGTTGCCCTGAAATGATTATCTGCCCACCATCTTAGCATTAATGTGGCCCCACAAAATACATAATCTGAATCTACCACCACCCAACATTCTGGCTTAAATTTGGGATCCACTTTATTTAAAGGTGTTAACAAGGCTGCCAGTTTTGCCTCTTGAGCTGACCTTGCTTCCAGTGAGAAACCAATGGTGCTGACTGTCTCATTTCCTCTGATTCCCACAACAGCTAAACCTGCAGTTTTCTGTCCGCCCTGATACCTACAACTTCCATCTAAAAACCATACCAGTGTCCCCTCCTTTACCTGATTGGGGTTAGCTGCCTGAAACACCTGATGTTGGGTTTTACCTGGGCTGGCTTTACATTGGTGTGGGGTGCCAGCCAGATGTAATCCGGCTACCCAGACTATGGGTTCCTTTAACACTTCTGCCTTAATGTTTTCTGCCTGTAGAGCCAGCAACCATTTGGCAATACGCTGCCCACTCACTTGTCCCTGTAAGAAAGTATGCATGTTTAACAGCCGCACGGGATCATGATGAGATCGGACTATTAGTTTTTCCATTTCTGTGAGGTATTTGAATTTCCCTACCCCCCAGTAGGTGCACAACAGCATCTTTTCACACCATCCATACTTCAGTTCCACAGCACTCAAAAGTCGAGAGGCAAAGGCCACAGGTTGGTCCTTTGCTCCATACTCTTGTGTTAATGCACAACCAATGATAGTGTCAGATACCAAAGGGTACAAATAAAAGAGTTTCTCCCCATCCGGGGAGGCCAGCACTGGAGCACTGGCCAGGTTTTCCTTTAGTACTCTCACTGCCTCAGTTCACTCTTCTGACCATTCCCAAGTTGAGGCTTGGGTTAGGTCAAAGAGAGGCTGGGCTATTTCTGCATAATTGGCCACAAAATCCCTGCAAAATCCAGTTAGACCCAGAAAACTTTGCAAGCTTTTAACAGCCGTATGCAGTGGCAGGGACTGGATCAGTTGCACCCATCCCGTATCGATTTCCCTTCCCATCTGGGACACTTCCACTCCTAAGTAGGTCACTCTTGTCTGTCCCATCTGAGCCTTTTTCCCATTGACCTTTAACCCTGCTCTTGCCAAAGCTTGCAGGACCTGCTTGGTTAGTTTCCTGTCTTCCTCCTCTGTCTTTGACATTAGCAACAGGTCGTTTACATATTGTATGCATCTTGCTGAATCCACCCCCTCCAGAGCCTGTCTCATGTATCTGTGAAAAATTGCAGAGGAGTCCCGATATCCCTGGGGTAGGACTGTCCAGCAGAATTATCTGCCCTCCCCTGTGAATGCAGCTTTATACTGACACGAGGTAGCTAGTGGCAGAGACCAAAACCCATTTGCTATGTCCAACACAGTGAAAATTCGGCATTGGGGTCCAATGCGGGCTAGCATTTCAGGGTACGCTGCCACTACTGATGCTGGTGAATTGGCCAGAGCATTTAGTGCCCTGTAATCCACAGTGAGGTGCCAGGTGCCATTTGGCTTTCTCACTGTCCACACAGCTGCATTGCAAGGGGATGCAACCGCTCTAATCAGTCCCCTCTGTTCCAATTCCCCCATAGTTCCCCCACCTCTGCCAATGCCTCCCGAGGAATAGGATATTGTTTCTGTGGGGGAGAGTCCCCTCCCTCTAGCAGTACCTCCATGCTGCCCCTACCACAATCCAGGTTATCCGTGGCCCACACAGGGATGTGTTCCCGCCCAGCCGGGGTGGGGGGAGGGCATGTGCTGCTTTAATGGTCACAGTGGCTATCCCCATAGGAATGGTATAGCCCTGACCGTCCTGCGTCTGCCCCAGTAAACACACCCGATTGGCTAAGTCCAGTACAAATCCCAGCTTGTGTAAATCTCCTGCCCCCAACAGATTTAGCACATCATTACAACCCCACATAATCTCCCCTTTCCCCGCAGACTCCTTTGATCTGTCCCCGCCTCAGGGTTAACTGTGTCTCCCCTCCCCTTGCCCCTACAATTGTCACAGTTCCTTCTGAGGGCCTCCCCTGCCCCCATGTGGTTAAGCTGATGGCTGCTCCAGTGTCTATCAAAAAATCCCTCATGGGACTCCCTTCGATCGCCCCCTGGAGCGTGGGGCGACCAGATGCATCCCATCCTAAACTGAGAACATGGCCAGGATGCCTCCCAGGGCACCCCTAAATCGCAGCACCCACCTCTGTCCCTCCCACTGGTTCACAGGGGGGGCGGGGGGTCCTGGCACTGAAGACATTCCTGTCTCCAAGCAAAATTGTGTGTCTGGCATTTCAGGCAGTGCCAGTCCCCTGGCCTCCGGGGCCACGTTCCCCCTGATCTGGTAAGATCCTGGGTAGTCAGTCTAGCCTGCAGTCTCTGGATCTGTTGCTCTATAGCTGCCCACTCGTCCCTGACTACCCCCCCCAAAGCCACGACCTTGCCCGCTACCTCCTCCCCTCCGGGCTGACCCACCGCTTTCCACCTTGTACTGATCCCCTTCAGTAATAACATGGACCGGCTCTGCCCCCCGATGCATCTGCCTCCACACGTCTGCCTGTTCCAGGAACTGGGAGAGCTGACTGGGAGCAAGTTCAGGAGGCTGCAACCTTAAATGTCCCATGAACTGAGGATCGCTCAGCTCCAACCATTTTTCCAGCAATTCCACACCCCTACCCTGCTCCACACCCCCACCAGGTCCTGGTGCCCCTGTCTGGGGTATCACCCATGGACCGTCTAGGGGATCCACCCAGCACCGTGCCCATGCCTGTATGCGATTAAGTGCATCTCGCCCTGTTTCCCCAGGGATTCGCTTCATCTTATTCATCCCCGCAGTATGAGAGTATACCCCAAACAACAGTTTTGGCACCTGTCCAGGGATTAGAAATGGGTGTGCCACTCCTGCCACATCAATTCCTAAGGTGCCCCATCCCAAAAGACTACGCCATATGATCACCTGGTCCTCACGAGTTAGACCCTCCATCTCCCTGCCCACCTCCACTAGCCACAGCACAAACTGATCCCAATCCTCCCGGGGTACCTTTCCCAAATGGCCCACTACTGCCTCCCGGTCCTTCAGGGACAAGGGGCGGATTTCTGCCTGTTCTACTACACCCTGCAACTGGGGCCACTATTCCTGCCTCCTGTAGTTCCTCCTGGGTAGCCTCTCTCGCAGGGGCTGTAACAGTGGATCGCCGGCTTACAACGTTCACTAGCAGTGGTGGGTACAGTGTTTTTTCAGGATAGGGTGGTGGGGGTGTCTCCTTAAGCTCCATTAGTGGGGCGGATGGTCTGGGGTCCCCAAGTCCATTGCCCCCATGTTTACATTGATACAATTCCTCCTCTGAGTCTCCTACTCTCCCCAGCAGTTCATCCCTCTCTCTCCGGATTGCCTCACAAGACTCCTCTGTCCGTGCAGCATCCCGTGCCTTCAAATCTGCCAGCTCTACTGCTAACACAGATTTTTCTGTTAAAATCCGCTGCTAATCCACAATCCCCTCCAAATCCTTAATGTGTTGGAGGAGATCGGCTTCCCTTTTTACCCAGTATGCCATCCCAGCACACAAACCTTGTAATACCATTCCCTTTTTCCTACATTTCTTTCCCTTGGGGTCTCCCAAAACCTCCCCCATCTCCTTCTCAATCTCATCCCAGGTGGATCCCTGCACCTGGTATGGGCCCTGGTTCTTCCTTATCCATTTGTTCAAAAAATCCGTTACCCCAGCTTGCCAGAACCCGCAACTACCATCACGAGAGTTCACCATACCCCCTCCAAGCAGCCGCGCGGACTGTTGGGGAGGGGGACTTACAAGCTGCCACTCACCTATCCGATGCGATGCATCCGAGTCATGGCACCAAGATGTTAGAGAGCTTATTCCTTCACTCTCAGCCTTCCCTGGTCCTTCTCGCATAAACAGAGAGCAACAATACCCCAAGTCCAAAGGTGCAAACAATTTGATGTTTATTGGGGTGAACTTCCAGCAAGCTTAAATTCAAGTTCCTTTTCCTTATTTTCGAATCCCAACTTACTTCCTGTTTGCCCCTAATTTATATAGTAATATTTTCAGCTATACCTTAACCAATCATTCTACTAAAATTTACCTAACCAATCCTAACATATTGTAACATGATTAGCTAACCAATTATATCCCACCACCTTAATTAGTTTACACCTAGCAAAATTAATTATACAGCAGACAGAAACAATCACAGAACCAGACAGTGACCATGCAAATAAACATACAAAACAATACAGAAGTGAGGATTTCACAACTACATCTATACAGACATAAGGGTTTTACAAGTACATCTATACAGACAGAAGGGTTCTCCAGCTGTGTCTATTGATAAGTGAGTTCTTACTAGACAGAAAACTATCAAACTAAATTTCTAGGCTCTTCCCTTTGTTGGTGTCACTAGGCATGACTCTAGGTAACTCAGGAGGGTGGAAAACCATAAGTGTCAATGAAGCCTTCCTGTATTAGGCCTGAATGAACTAAAGTCACTCCATGTCTGACCAAAGCCTTTCCATGTTTGAACTTTAATCGACCTACCAAGCTAGCAACAGAGAATGGAATGTGTAACAGCTAGTTATCAGGTGCAACCCCACTCACACCGGTACTAGGAAATAATAATGAGGCCTGCTTGAATCATAGAATCATAGAATCATAGAATCTCAGGGTTGGAAGGGACCTCAGGAGGTCATCTAGTCCAACCCCCTGCTCAAAGCAGGACCAAACCCAACTAAATCATCCCAGCCAGGGCTTTGTCAAGCCTGACCTTAAAAACCTCTAAGGAAGGAGATTCCACTACCTCCCTAGGTAACCCATTCCAGTGCTTCACCACCCTACTAGTGAAAAAGTTTTTCCTAATATCCAACCTAAACCTCCCCCTCTGCAACTTGAGACCATTACTCCTTGTTCTGTCATCTTCTACCACTGAGAACAGTCTAGATCCATCCTCTTTGGAGCCCCCTTTCAGGTAGTTGAAAGCAGCTATCAAATCCCCCCTCATTCTTCTCTTCTGCAGACTAAACAATCCCAGTTCCCTCAGCCTCTCCTCATAAGTCATGTGCTCCAGCCCCCTAATCATTTTTGTTGCCCTCCGCTGGACTCTCTCCAATTTATCCACATCCTTCTTGTAGTGTGGGGCCCAAAACTGGACACAGTACTCCAAATGAGGCCTCACCAGTGCTGAGTAGAGGAGGATGATCACATCCCTTGATCTGCTGGAAATGCCCCTACTTATACAACCCAAAATGCCATTAGCCTTCTTGGCAACAAGGGCACACTGTTGACTCATATTCAGCTTTTCGTCCACCGTAACCCCTAGGTCCTTTTCTGCAGAACTGCTACCCAGCCATTCGGTCCCTAGTCTGTAGCAGTGCATGGGATTCTTCCATCCTAAGTGCAGGACTCTGCACTTGTCCTTGTTGAACCTCATCATATTTCTTTTGGCCCAATCCTCTAATTTGTCTAGGTCCCTCTGTATCCTATCCCTACCCTCCAGCGTATCAACCACTCCTCCCAGTTTAGTGTCATCTGCAAACTTGCTAAGGGTGCAGTCCACACCATCCTCCAGATCGTTAATGAAGATATTGAACAAAACCGGCCCAGCACCGACCCTTGGGGCACTCCACTTGATACCGGCTGCCATCTAGACATGGAACCATTGATCACTACCCGTTGAGCCCGACCATCTAGCCAGTTTTCTATCCACCTTACCGTCCATTCATCCAGCCCAGACTTCTTTAACTTGCTGGCAAGAATACTGTGGGAGACTGTATCAAAAGCTTTGCTAAAATCCAGAAATAGTACATCCACTGCTTTCCCCTCATCCACAGAGCCGGTTATCTCGTCATAGAAGGCAATTAGGTTAGTCAGGCATGACTTGCCCTTGGTGAATCCATGCTGACTGTTCCTGATCACTTTCCCCTCCTTTAAGTGGTTCAGGATTGATTCCTTGAGGACCTGTTCCATGATTTTTCCAGGGACTGAGGTGAGACTGACTGGCCTGTAGTTCCCTGGATCTTCCTTCTTCCCTTTTTTAAAGATGGGCACTACATTAGCTTTTTTCCAGTCATCCGGGACCTCCCCTGATCGCCATGATTTTTCGAAGATAATGGCCAATGGCTCTGCAATCTCATCGGCCAACTCCTTTAGCACCCTCGGATGCAGCGCATCCGGCCCCATGGACTTGTGCTCGTCCAGCTTTCCTAAATAGCCCCGAACTACTTCTTTCTCCACAGAGAGCTGGTCACCTCCTCCCCATACCGTGCTGCAGAGTGCAGCTGTCTGGGAGCTGACCTTGTCTGTGAAGACAGAGGCAAAAAAAGCATTGAGTACACTAGCTTTCTCCACATCCTCTGTCACTAGGTTCCCTCCCTCATTCAGCAAGGGGCCCACACTTTCCTTGACTTTCTTCCTGTTGCTAACATACCTAAAGAAACCCTTCTTGTTACTCCTAACATCTCCGGCTAGCTGCAACTCCAAGTGTGATTTGGCCTTCCTGATTTCACACCTGCATGCCTGAACAATACTTTTATACTCCTCCCTGGTTATTTGTCCAATCTTCCACTTCTTGTAAGCTGTTCTTTTGTGTTTAAGACGAGCAAGGATTTCACTGTTAAGCCAAGCTGGTCGCCTGCCATATTTACTTCTCTTCCTACACATCGGGATGGTTTGTTCCTGCAACCTCAATAAGGTTTCTTTGAAATACAGCCAGCTTTCCTCGACTCCTTTCCCCGTCATGTTATTCTCCCAGGGGACCTTGCCCATCAGTTCCCTGAGGGAGTCAAAGTCTGCTTTTCTGAAGTCCAGGGTCTCTGTTCTACTGCTTTCCCTTTTTCCTTGTGTCAGCTTGCTCCTGGCTAAGGGGCAAAATAACAGATCAAAGAGAGCAGGACAAGATAACAGTTCACAGAAGAGTTACTAACAAGCTAAAGTGGTTGTTGCCAAGTATGACTTAATTGCTTAATGTAATTGCTATTGCAAAGTGTATTTGCTGCATGGGAATGGAAGGTGGGGAGAGAGGGTGAGTGGGGTGGGGTGGAATAGAAGAGGCTTAGTTAAAGTTATGTATAAAAAAGAGAAAAGCTGCTTGTAGCTGAGTGCTTGATTTGAGATGTGTCTGTCTCCGAGCATCCCGCTTTGAGATCTCAAATAAACTTTGTCTGCTTCTCCACCTTGGCGTGTTTATTGGAGCAAAGCACACCGGGCAACGAACCACTGTTGCTGTCCTCGGCATTCTGTGCTGGCAACACCTTTCTCTGGAGGTGATAGATCGAATCACCTTCCTAACAGCCCCAGATTGCCTTATTTTAATATGACTAGTTTGGAAAGTGAGGACGTGACCATACATTTCCCAGTTTATGGCTGCTAAAGAACCAGGCCACAGACTGTCGCAGTAAGAGAAGGCCACTACACAGACAGTGATTTTTGATTCTTTCTTTTATACCTCTATAACTAGCTAAGTGATAAGAATACACCTAAATTCTTAAAGTATAGGCCTTTGCAGACAGGCCTGAATATCTATATCCTAACAGCCGGCGTGGTGAGCTGATCGGCACAGGTGACCAAGCAGAGCTCATCAGCACAGGTGACCATGCAGTCCCAGAATCGCAAAAGAGCTCCAGCATGGACTGAATGGGAGGTACTGGATCTGATCACTGTCTGGGGAGACAAATCCGTGCTATCCAAACTCTGTTCCAAAAGACGAAACACCGGAATATTTTAAAAAATCTCAAAGGGCATGAAGGACAGAGGCTGTAACAGGGATTCGCAGCAGTGCTGCTTGAAACTTAAGGACCTGAGGCAAGCCTATCAAAGAACCGGAGAGGCAAACGGCCGCTCCGGGTCAGAGCCCCAGACATCCCGTTTCTATGATGAGCTGCATGCCATTCTAGGGTTTGCCCCTACAACTACCCCAGCCGTGTGTGTGGACTCTGACAATAGATTCTCATGCAACAGGGATGTGGGTTTTGGGGATAAGGACACTAACAGGGAGAGAAGGGTAGCTCAGTGGTTTGAGCATTGGCTTGCTAAACCCAGGGTTGTAAATTCAATTCTTGAGGGGGCCATTTAGGAAACTGGGATAAAAATCTGTCTGGGGATTGGCCTTGCTTTGAGCAGAGGCATTAGGCTAGATACCTCCTGAGATCCCTTCCAACCCTCATAGTCTGTGATGAGGATATTGACAGTAGTGCACAGCATGCAAGCAGAGAAAACATTTTCCTTGACAGCCAGGAACTGTTTATCACCCTGGAGCCAATACCCACCCAAGGCAGGCTCCTGGACCTCAAAGGCAGAGAAAGGACCTCTGGTGAGTGTACTTCTGTAAATATTGTACATGGTTTAAAAGCAAGCATGTTTAATGATTAATATGTCCTATTAACATGCATGGAGATGGAGCATAAATCCTCCAGGGACATAAGGTAAGGATTGGAGATTTGCCAATCTCCTAGAACTGGAAGGGACCTTGAAAGGTCATTGAGTCCAGCCCCCTGCCTTCACTAGCAGGACTAATTTTTGCCCCAGATCTCTAAGTGACCCCCCTCAAGGATTGAACTCACAATTCTGGGTTTAGCAGGCCAATACTCAAACCACTGAGCTATACCTCCCCTCCACAACAGCTCAGTGAAGCTCTCCTGGATGTACTCCCAAAGCCGTTGCAAAAGGTTTCTGGGAAGGGCAGCCTTATTCCATCCTCCATGGTAGGACATTTTACCACACCAGGCCAGTAGCACGTAGTTTGGAATCATTGCATAACAAAGCATGGTAGCATATGGTCCCAGTGTTTGCTGGCATTCAAGCAACATCCGTTCTGTATCTCTCTGTGTTATCCTCAGGAGAGTGATATCATTCATGGTCACCTAGTTGAAATAGGGGAATTTTATTAAGGGGACATTCAGAGGTGGCCATTCCTGCTGGGCTGTTTGTCTGTGGCTAAACAGAAATCATCCCCACTGTGCGCCACGCAGTGCGGGGAGGGGTGAAGCAATCATCCCAGAGAATAGGGTGTGGGGAAGAGGTTAGTTGGGTTTGTGCTGCACATTAACCCGAAAACCGCAGCCCCTCCTTTTAAATGGTCAACCCAATGGGTGATTGGTATGGGAAATGAGCGCACTGCTGTTTGAAACCATGTAATGTTAACAGCTTGGTTCACTGTGAAAGAGTCTACTTATTGTTCTCTAAAATGTGTCTTTTTAAATACTACTCTCCCATTTTTCCCTCCCACAGCTGCAAATGTTTCAGCGCTCTCCATATCATCTCCATCCCAGAGTGCTAGGAAAGATTAGAAGGCAAAAAAAACGCACTCGCGATGAAATGTTCTCTGAGCTCATGCAGTCCTCCCACACTGAAAGAGCCCAGCAGAATGTATGGAGGCTGATAATGTCAGAGTGCAGGAAAGCACCAAATGAATGCAAGGACAGGAGGGACGTACAAGAGGACAGGTGGCGAGATCAAGATGATAGGTGGCATCAGTGTGATGAAAGGAGGCAGGAAGCAATGCTCAGGCTACTGGAGGATCAAACTGATATTCTCCCATGTATTGTTGAGGTGCAGGACAGGCAGCAGGAGCACAGACCGCCACTGCAGCCCCTGTGTAACCAACCGCCTCCCCAAGTTCCATAGCTTCATCACCCAGATGCCCAAGAACGCGGTGGGGAGGTCTCTGGGCACACAACCACTCCACCCCAGAGGAATGCCCAAGCAAAAGAAGGCTGGCATTCAATAAGTTTTGAAGGCTGCTGTGGCCTTGTCCTTCCCTCCTCCCCTCCTCTACCACTCCACCTGGTGCTTCCCTTCTCCACCACCTCTCCTGGGCTACCTTGGCAGTTATCCCCCCATTTGTGTGATGAAGTAATAAAGAATGCATGAATTTGAAATAACAATGACTTTATTGCCTCTGCAAGCAGTGATGGGAGGAGGGGAGGGGGCAGTTGGCTTACAGGGAAGTAGAGTGAACCAAGGGGGTGGCTTTTCATCAAAGAGAGACAAACAAAACTTTCACACCATAGCCTGGCCAGTCATGAAACTGGTTTTCAAAGCTCCTCTGATGTGCAGCGCGAATTGCTGTGCTCTTCTAACTGCCCTGGAGTCTGGCTGTGCGTTATCAGCGGCCAGGCGATTTGCCTCAACCTCCCACCCCACCATAAACGTCTCCTCCTTACTCTCACAGATATTGTGGAGCACACAGCAAGCAGTAATAATGATGGGAATATTGTTTTCGCTGAGGTCTAACCGAGTCAGTAAACTGCGCCAGCGCGCTTTTAAATGTCCAAAGGCACATTCTACCACCATTCTGCACTTGTTCAGCCTATAGTTGAACAGCTCCTGACTACTGTCCAGGCTGCCTGTGTATGGCTTCATGAGCCATGGCATTAAGGGGTAGGCTGGGTCCCCAAGGATAACTATAGGCATTTCAACATCCCCAACGGTTATTTTCTGGTCTGGAAAGCAAGTCCCTTTCTCCAGCTGTCATAACTATAAAGGGAAGGGAACAGCCCTCCTGTGTACAATACTATAAAATCCCTCCTGGCCAGAGACACCAAAATCCTTTTACCTGTAAAGGGTTAAGAAGCTCAGGTAACCTGGCTGACACCTGACCCAAAGGACCAATAAGGGGACAAGATACTTTCAAATCTTGGAGGTGGGGAAGGCTTTTGTTTGTGCTCTTTGTTTTGGGGGTGGTTTGCTCCTGGGACTAAGAGGGACCAGACATCAATCCAGGCTCTCCAAATCTTTCTGAACCAGTCTCTCATATTTCAAACTTGTAAGTAACACCCAGGCAAGGTGTGTTAGTTTCATCTTTGTTTTCTCAACTTGTAAATGTTCCTTTTTTGCTAAGAGGATTTACTTCTGTTTGCTGTAACTTTGAAACAAAGGCTAGAGGGGGTTCCTCTGGGCTCTAGGAATCTGATTATCCTGTAAAGTTATTTTCCATCCTGATTTTACAGAGATGATTTTTACCTTTCTTTCTTTAATTAAAAGTCTTCTTTTTAAGAACCTGATTGATTTTTCCTTGTTTTAAGATCCAAGGGGATTGGATCTGGACTCACCAGGAATTGGTGGGGGAAAGGAGTGAGGATGGTTAAATTCGCCTTGTGTTAAGATCCAAGGGGTTGGATTTGTGTTCACCAGGGACTTGGTGAAGAAGTCTCTCAAGACTATCCAGAGAAGGCAGTCAGTATTTGGGAGTGGTGGCTGCAAGACCAGATCTAAGCTGGTAGTTAAGCTTAGAGGTGTTCATGCAGGTCCCCACATCTGTACCCTAAAGTTCAGAGTGGGGAAGGAACCCTGACACCAGCTGTTCAAACAGACCAGAGTTCCTGAAGATGTGAGTGTCATGTACCTTTCCTGGCCAGCCCATGTTGATGTTGGTGAAACGTCCCTTGTGATCCACCAGCGCTTGCAGCACCATTGAAAAGTACCCCTTTCAGTTTATGTACTCACTGGCTTGGTGCTCCGGTGCCAAGATAGGATTATGGGTTCCATCTATCGCCCCACCACAGTTAGGGAATCCCATTGCAGCAAAGCCATTCTCTATGGCCTGCACATTTCCCAGAGTCACTACCCTTGATAGCAGCAACTCAGTGATTGCATTGGCTACTTGCATCACAGCAGCCCCCACAGTAGATTTGCCCACTCCAAATTGATGCCCGACTGTCCGGCAGCTGTCTGGCATTGCAAGCTTCCAGAGAGCTAGCGCCACTCGCTTCTCAACTGTGAGGGCTGCTCTCATCTTGGTATTCTGGAGCTTCAGGGCAGGGTAAAGCAAGTCACAAAGTTCCATGAAAATACCCTTATTTATGCGAAAATTTTGCAGCCACTGGGAATCATCCCAGACCTGCAACACTATGCGGTCCCACCAGTCTGTGCTTGTTTCCCGGGCCCAGAATCGGCGTTCCATGGCATGAGCCTGCCCCATTGCCACCAGGATGGCCAGGATGACCAAACTTTGAAAGCAGCAGGGCCGGCTCCAGGCACCAGCTTATCAAGCAGGTGCTTGGGGCGGCAACTCCGGAGCGGGGCGGCACTTTCATATATTCGGCAGCAATTCTGCGTCGGGTCCCTCACTCCCATTCGGAGCGAAGGACCTCCCGCTGAATTGCCGCAGATTGCGATCGCGGATTTTTTATTTTTTTTTCCTGCTTGGGGCGGCAAAACTCCTGGAGCCGGCCCTGGAAAACAGTCTGTGTCCATGTCCTCATCACTCTCGTCACCGTGCTGCCGTCGCCTCCTTGCTTGCTTTTGCGGGTTCTGGTGCTGCATACACTGAAGGATAATGTGCGTGGTGTTTACAGTGCTCATAACTGCCGTGGTGATCTGAGTGGGATCCATGCTTGCCGTGGTATGGCATCTGCGCAGAAAAAGGCACTAAATGTTCTCAGTCATTGCTCTCACTGTGGGAAGGGCGACTGATGACATGGCTTACAGGGTTGGCTTACTGTACTGTTCCCGCAGTCTCGCCCCATTGGAATTCTGGGTTGTGCACCCAATGCCTGATGGGGCAAAAACATTGTCGTGAAGGCAGGACGGATAGCTCAGTCATTTGAGCATTGGCCTGCTAAACCCAGCGTTGTGAATTCAATCCTTGAGGGGGCCACTTAGGGATCTGGGGTTAATATCAGTACTTGGTCCTGCTAGTGAAGGCAGGGGGCTGGACTCAATGACCTTTCAAGGTCCCTTCCAGTTCTGGGAGATTGGTATATCTCCAATTATTATTATTTTATTTATATTATTCTGGGTACATGTCATCAGGCACTCCTCCCTCCATGAAAGCAACGGCAAAAAAACTTTTCTCGCCTTTTTTCCTGGGTTACCAGTGCCAACGACATACCATGGAGCCCGCTCAGCTCACCGTCACCGTACATCTCCTGGGTGCTGCTGGCAGACGTGGTACTGCAGTGCTACATAGCAGCAGCCCCTTGCCTTGCCCTGCGGACGGCAGATGGCACAATACGACTGCTAACCGTCATCATCATCCAGTGGGTGCTCCTGGCCGACCTTGGTTAGGTTGGTCGGGGGCGCCTGGGCAGACATGGGTGCGCCTGATCGGCCTCGGTGAGGTCGGTCAGGGGCACCTGAACAAAAATGGGAATGACTCCAGGTCATTCTCTTCTTTAAGTTTCGTCTCATGGAGATTCCGTCCTGCCTGGAATATCATGCCAGCTGGAGGCTTCTGCCTCAGGCTGTTCTCCCAGGCCTTGGCTACACTTGAGAGTTACAGCGCAATAAAGCCACCAACAGCGCTGTAACTCACTCCCTGTCCACACTGGCAAGGCACATATAGCGCTGTATCTCTGCGGTTACAGCACTGCTTGTACTCCACCTCCCCGAGAGGAATAACAGCTGCTGTGGAGTGGTTGAGACGCTGGTGCTCCAGTGTAAATGGGGAGTAACCTTATTATGCAGTGATTGACCTCCGGAAACTCTCCATAATCCTTTTAAGTGAAGGTTCCCCTCCTTGTTTTGTTGTGAACTCCAGGCTCCGGGAGCTGCTTATCAAAAAACCAAACACAGCTCCTGTTTGCTGTGAATGAGCAGAGGCAGGCAGGGGGGCTCCCTTTGGAATACCCACAGCTAGTGTTTGCTTGAAGAGAGAAGAAGCATGGTGCGTGGGGCGGGGTCTGTTTTGGCGAGCGGCTGCTTATCTGGTCTGTGAGAAAAAAACAAACAGCTGGTGTTTGATTTTAGTGAGTGAGAGGGTGGAGGAGGGTCAGAATTTGCAAGGCAGCTGCTGACACAGTGTTGGCTCCAAAAATCCACTCTCTCTCCCCCACACTCCCTGTCACACTCCACCCCACCCCCCTTTTGAAAAGCACGTTGCAGCCATTTGAACGCTGGAATAGCTGCCCATAATGCACCACTCCCAATGCCGCTGCAAATGCTGCAAATGTGGCCACAACAGTGCGCTGGCAGCTGTCAGTGTGGACAGACTGCAGCGCTTTCCCTACTCAGCTGTACGAAGACAGCTTTAACTCCCAGTGCTGTACAGCTGCAAGTGTAGCCATACCCCCAGTCGGCAGCACCACGCAGTCGCACCTACCCCAGCCTACCCCTTGCTCCCATGGCTCATGAAGCCTGGACAGTAGTAAGGAGCAGTTCAACTATAGGCTGAGCAAGTGCAGAATGGTGGTTCACTCTACATCCCTGTAAGCCAACCACCCTCCCCTCCCAGCTTTGATCGCTGCTTGCAGAGGCAATAAAGTCAGTGTTGTTTCAAATTCATGCATTCTTTATTACTTCATCACACAAATGGAGGGATAACTGCCACGGTAGCCTGGGAGGGGTGGGGGAGGAGGGAAGCACAGGGGTGGGGTAGTTGTAGGGGCACCCCCTAGAATGGCATGCAGCTCATCATAGAAGCGGCATGTCTGGGGCTCTGACCTGGAACAGCCGTTTACCTCTCTGGTTCTTTGGTAGACTTGCCTGATATTCCAGGCAGGACTGAATCTTCATTAGATTAAACTTAAAGAAGGGCATGACCTGGAGTCACTTCCATTTATGTCCAGGCGCCCCCGGCCAACCTCACCGAGGCCGGCCAGGAGCACCCATGTCTGCCCAGGCGCCTCCGACTGACCTCACCGAGGCCGGCCAGGAGCACCCATGTCTGCCCAGGAGCTCCCTGACCGACCTCACCAAGGCCGGCCAGGAGCACCCATGTCTGCCCAGGCGCCTCCGACTGACCTCACCGAGGCCGGCCAGGAGCACCCATGTCTGCCCAGGCGCTCCCGACTGACCTCACTGAGGCCGGCCAGGAGCACCCATGTCTGCCCAGGAGCCCCCAACCAACTTCACCAACTTCACTGAGGCCAGCCAGGAGGAACCAGGAGACAGCAGCAGACAGTACAATACAGCTGCTAACCATCTTTGCTAACTTGCAAATGCAAGGAGCTGCTGCTGTATAGCACTGCAGTACCCTGTCTGCCAGCAGCACCCAGGAGACATATGGTGACAGTGAGCTGAGCAGGCTCCATGCTTGCCGTGGTATGGCGTCTGCACGGGTAACCCAGGAAAAAAGGAGCGAAACAATTTTTTGCAGTTGCTTTCATGGAGGGAAGAGTGGGGGGGGGGGCTGATAACATGTACCCAAAACCACCTGTGACAATGTTTTTGCCCCATCAGGCATTGGGAGCTCAACCCAGAATCCCAATGGGCAGCGGAGACTGTGGGAACTGTGGGATAGCTATCACACACAACGCTCCGGAAGTCGATGCTAGCCTCTGTACTGTGGACGCGCGCCACCGACCTAATGCGCTTAGTGGGGACACACACAATCAACTGTATCAAATCGATTTCTAAAAAATTGACTTCTATTAAATCGCCCTAATTTCGTAGTGTAGACATACCCAGAGACGCTGTGCTTGCGAGAGGGGAAGTATGGCCTCCTACAGGTACCCAGGGGGTGGTGTGTAATTGTCCCAGGTCACTGGGTGGGGGCTCGAGCCGGTTTTGCATTGCATTATTGAAACAGAAACCCGAGATACTGAACCCGGCCAACTCAGCCAGGCAGAAGGGTGACACTAGCAACAGTATTCCCACAGTATTCTTTCCAGCAAGTTAAAGAAGTCTGGGCTGGATGAATGGACGGTAAGGTGGATAGAAAACTGGCTAGATGGTCGGGCTCAACGGGTAGTGATCAATGGTTCCATGTCTAGTTGGCAGCCGGTATCAAGTGGAGTGCCCCAAGGGTCAGTGCTGGGGCCGGTTTTATTCAATAACTTCATTAACGATCTGGAGGATGGTGTGGACTGCACCCTTAGCAAGTTTGCAGATGACACTAAACTGGGAGGAGTGGTTGATACGCTGGAGGGTAGGGATAGGATACAGAGGGACCTAGACAAAGTAGAGGATTGGGCCAAAAGAAATATGATGAGGTTCAACAAGGACAAGTGCAGAGTCCTGCATTTAGGATGGAAGAATCCCATGCACTGCTACAGACTAGGGACCGAATGGCTGGGCAGCAGTTCTGCAGAAAGGGACCTAGGGGTTACAGTGGACGAAAAGCTGAATATGAGTCAACAGTGTGTCCTTGATGCCAAGAAGGCTAATGGCATTTTGGGTTGTATAAGTAGAGGCATTTCCAGCAGATCGAGGGATGTGATCATTCCCCTCTATTCAGCACTGGTGAGGCCTCATTTGGAGTACTGTGTCCAGTTTTGGGCCCCACACTACAAGAAGGATGTGGATAAATTGGAGAGAGTCCAGCGGAGGGCAACAAAAATGATTAGGGAGCTGGAGCACATGACTTATGAGGAGAGCTGAGGGAACTGAGATTGTTTAGCCTGCAGAAGAGAAGAATGAGGGGGGATTTGATAGCTGCTTTCAAGTACCTGAAAGGGGGTTCCAAAGAGGATGGATCTAGACTGTTCTCAGTGGTAGAAGATGACAGAACAAGGAGTAATTGTCTCAAGTTGCAGAGGGGGAGGTTTAGGTTGGACATTAGGAAAAACTTTTTCACTAGTAGGGTGGTGAAGCACTGGAATGGGTTACCTAGGGAGGTGTTGGAATCTCCTTCCTTAGAGGTTTTTAAGGTCAGGCTTGACAAAGCCCTGGCTGGGATGATTTAGTTGGGTTTGATCCTGCTTTGAGCAGGGGGTTGGACTAGATGACCTCCTGAGGTCCCTTCCAACCCTGAGATTCTATGATTCTATGAACACTGAGCTGCTGTTCATTATTTTCACAAACCTCTCTCAGCGGACTCCAAGAGCAAAAGCTTACACACCAGCTTTAATCTATTTTAGTACAGAGGCTGCTGGTACAGGACAGCGGGTGCTGGTAGAGGACAGGGGGTGCTGGGGGAAATGGTTCACTTTAGCATAAATGTGGATTATCTCAAAAATACCTAATATTGGCCAAGTAATTTTGGGAACATGCACCTTGGTGAAGGGCCCAGAGCACTCTGCCTCTGCCCAGAGCTCAGCCTCTCCCCCTCCTCAGTGTGGTCTAGTGGTTAGAGAGCAGAAGATTGAGAGTTAGGCTCTGGGGTTCAGAAAGAGACACTGAACACCTCTCTCTCTCTCAGGATGTTCTCAAAAGAACAAGTAGCCAGGCCTGTGACAGCTCCCTGCAGCATTCCCTCAACTCACCCACACTCCTGATTACCCCCAGGCAGTTGGCACCAAGATAGGACTCATACCTCACCTTGTGACACCTGACAGCAGAGGATGCTGGAGCAGACTCCCGTGCAGTGTGATGTGCAGCCACCTTCACTGTCTGGTGCTGGAGCAGGGTCAGTGCATGCACCACGGGCCTTGGCTGCAGACAAACCCAGACACCAGGTGCCTGGTATGTGAGGGTGAGATGGGACAGAACTGGAGGAAGCCCTTCACCCCACAGCTCATGTGGGCAGCACCACGATCCCCAAGGGTGGCAGCTGCCCCATGTGCTCCAGTCTATGGATGTCCCCCAGGTTGGCTCCTTCCTGCCGAGTGCAGAGCAGAGTCTCTTCATCTCCCAGAAGGGCCAAGTCCCGCCATGTAGGCCCGTGGGGAAGACCCTACCTTTGGTGCTGGTGCCTCTCCCTCTCCTGGCTGCTCTCGCCCTGTATGGAAAGCCCACTCAGGCTCCAGGAGCGAGCCATCCCCTGTGGATCCTCCTGGCTCCCCCTTCCATGCGCACCCCCATTCCCTGGAGAACTGCCCTCCCCAGCCAATGGGCGTACCTGGTCTTTCCCCTGGGTACATGCCAATGAGGTAGGCAACAGGAAGGGAGGGTTCCCTCTCCCCCAAGGGGTCCCTCACCCCACAAAGAGAAAGAGCTGATATACCCAGTGACTCTGGCCGCCTCCATCCCAGCGCCCTCTGTGCTGTTTTGGGGGTAGGGGCACCTTGGACTGGGTTACAGAGCGTCGGCCTGTATGTCTTGGCGTGGCTAACTCAATACGTTGCACTGGTTTGGGGAAAGGGGGGTGTGTAACGTCCTGTGGGGTTCCCCTGGGATCTCTTCCCTGACGCAGTGACTGTTCAGTGTGGTGTCTGTTCCTGGGTGAACTGGGCTCTCCTTAGACGGGGGATTGCAAGTTAGTCTGGGCTTCAGGACTTGGGATGAGGAGACCCCTTAACAACTCCTGGGCCCCCTCTAAAGACTCTTGAAACCCAGCTGCAGTTGGCCTGAGAGAAACCCTCCCGCAGGATGTTCCCTGGGGACCTGAACAACCTGGTGTTATTCGCAGACCTGGCTGCCACAAAATCCACCCCCAGCTTGCCCTCCTGGCCAGTGGCCTGCTCACCCTTCTCCATCCAGCAGCTGCTCAGCTCCTCCCACATAGGCCAGCTCTGGGCTTTGGCTATAGTGGGAGGAATCAGTGAGGCTCTCCCCAGTGAGAACCATCACATGGAGCCGCCCTTCCACCCCATGGCAGCTCCACCCATGGCGCAGCCTGTGACTGTCACGCCAGGCCAGGCAGGGCTGTGGCATTAGAACACTGGGTTTATTGAGGACACAGGCACGGCTTACAGCGCGGTCACTGGAACGGCCTGACCCGGGGCTCCTGTCCTGTGGCCAGGGGGCATCTCACCAGGGAAGAACTTTCCCTTCCCAGCTCACGAAGGCCCCGTTGTCCTTCTCAGAGAGCGTCGGGAGCACGTTCAGGATCCCTCGGACACTTGCATCCACCGTCAGTGGGGCCTGCACGGGGCAAAGGAGAGTGAGGGGGAGGAACTTGCTCAGGGGAAAGACCAGGATTGGCTCCAGGATCGGCTCCAGGGGAAGGGATCTAGAGCCTTGCAACCAAACTGGAACCTGACGGGACACAACTACAGGTGTTGGATTTGGGTCAGGTGGAGTCTGAAAACAACCTGACACTCTGACTGGGGTCTGGGGTCTCTCATTACCTTCTCCTGCCGTGGGATTGGTGAGGTGGTGGCTGCATTTCTGTGCTCCCGCTGGCCACCACCACCTCACCGCGCTGTGCATGCTGTGGAGCGATTGTGCTGATTACTGGCAGCCCCTCTCCCCCAGCAGCACGCACTGCACAGCGAGGCGGTGGTGGGTGGCATGAGCAGGGCATGCAGCCACTGCCATGCTGACCCCACAGGCGTGAGGCAGCTGCAGATGGGGGGCTGGCATGGGGCGTGCGAAGGGGAAGCCGCCACCAGGCCGAGCCTCAAGGACAAGGTGGCAGAAGTGACATAGACACAAGTTCAGGGGCAGTGTCAGGTTCAGATCGGATCTGGTTTCAAAACAACCTGACCTTCTTGGATTGGTTCGGGTCTAGTTGGGCTTAAAATCTGGCCCAAACTATCAGATCTGGCCTGGTGCTGGTCCAGGCCGCTAGGTGCCCATGGCTGAGGCCAGGATCTCCCTGGGGCCAGCCAAACCCATGAGAGGCCAACCCAGGTCACTGTCCCCTGATGCTGGGTGGGGAGCTGGGGCAGGATCCCCATGCAGATACCTGCATACAGGTGCCCATGATGACCAGGTCCCACCTCCCCCAGTTCCCCATGGCAGCAGCTCTGCTGACGTTTGCTTTGCGATGCCAGGAGCCGGAAGAACCAAGGAAGTAGCAGCAGGGGGATCAATGCCCAGGACACAGTGCTGAATCCCCGGGAGGTGGGATCTGATGACAGGCTCATTGCGACAGTTTTCCTCCACACAGGTCGAAAGTGGAGGGGGCGACAGGTTACGGCGTAACCATTCCCCCTACAATGAACATGAGGTTACAACTGGCCTCTCCCAGCAAGGTACCTACCGTGAAGCCCCCCATGTCAGTCTGCACCCAGCCAGGATGGACAGCGATGCTCAGGATCCCGTCTCCTTCATACCCCAAGGATTGGCACTTGGTGAGCATGTTCAGAGCAGCCTGTGGGCGAGACACCATGAGCAGAGACAGCAGCGTGTGGGGAAGGGGAATGAGCCCTACAGGAAATGATCCCAGATCCTGAGGGCCGGGAAGGGAGAGACAGAGACAGACAAGCGGGTGAGGACCTTGGTGTGAGCTGCAGTCTCTGATGCTCGATGGGGACAACAAGGTGCTCTCAGGGGCATGGCCATGGGGAAGGGGATGTAGCTGCACTTCGATCAGCCACAGCTACTGCGTAGCTTCAGGGGGGCTGTGACAGCTGAGTACAAGTTAGAGCAGTGCTGAGGCTGCTCTAGGTTTTGCATGATCAGGGGGTGGCAGAGGGACGTGTAAATGTGGCATCGATTCTCCTTTGTTTTCCCCCAAGGGTTCACCAGGGGCAGAAGAGGATCTGGTCCCCTCCATTTAAACCTGGTGACGGTCTCTCAACTGGGTATATTCGCCCCTAGGAGGGGCTATAATTAATAGCTCCGTAGTGGCCCTCCCCTGTCTGTGCTGAGACTGGCTAGTGTAGTGCTGAGGAGCCCCACGTGCCTCCCAGTGTGGGGATTTCCCTGATGGGATACACACGATGGAAGGTTCCTCACTGAGGGGAACTCCGGGAGCTGATTTGAATTCCAGGCAGCTGAACAACAGCTGGTCCCACCTGGCACAGCAGTAGAAGCTGGAACGGCTGGGCAGGAGGGCGGGGAACATGGGGAAAAGCACTGAGTGACACTGAGCACGTCCTGTACCTTGCTGCAGCGATAGGCGATAGCTTGGCCCACATGCCAGGCAAAGAGATTCGTGATGGAGCCAGCCTCGCTGGACATGTTGACAATGGCCGCCTTGCTACAGCTCAGCCCTTTCTGGTTGCTTCCCTGGGCAGCCTTCTTCAGCAAGGGCAGGAACGCCTGGGCAATGGGGAGAAAAGAGCACCCCGGGGTCAGCTTAGGAGAAAGGACCCTGGGTTGTGAGGCAGTGGCACTGGAACAGAGAGGGCCCAGGGGCCGTGGCCCTCTCACTTTTGAAAGTGGACAGGCCCAGTCCCCTGCTCCTCTTCTTGCCCCCAAGGCCCCACCCTCTGGCCAGGCTGGAGCCTGGCCAGGTAAGAGTGGATCGGGGAGCCCCGGACCCTCCACCTGCCCGGGGTGGGGTGGGAGGTGGTGAGAACAGCCACCGGCTTGTGTCCCTGACCTTCGGCCTCCCCACCCAGGGCAGATGGAGGGTCTGCGGCTCCTCTCTTACCAGGGCACAGCTATGGCTCTTTGGCCACCGAGGCTCTGCTCCAGGCCAGGCCAGATGCCAGAGCCAGGTTGGGATAAGGGTCACGCGGGCAGCTGTGGGGAGCTGCAGGCCTTCCACCTGCACTGGCTCTCCAGCCCAACTATGGCTTCTGGCTTGACCGGGAGGCGGGGCTTTGGGGGGGGGAAGAGAAGGGGCAGGAGCAGGGCCATGGAGGGGGCAAGGCCTTGTCACCCCCCAATTTTAGGAAGAATCCATTGCCTGTGTTGTGAGGCTCCTCACCACCACCTGCCCTTAGTGGGAAGCAGTCTGGTCTGTACCGGCTGCGGATCAGGTTCCTGAAACCACCAGCCTCTGGCAACACAAGCCCTGCCCTCCAGGTCCCCGCAGGCCTCGCTCTCTATACAGGTTAGTGATAGACACACACAAACTCCAGAGCCCTCCGTGTTCCCTGCAGTGTCCAGCCCCTTGTCCACTGGCAGAAATACCAGGCCTGCTGTTCCCAAAGGACAAGATGCACCAGCCAGTAAGATTCAGCTCAGGATCATCACTTTGCTTAGCACCCTAGCACATAGATCTATTTATAGTGAAAACAAGGAGACGTTTATTATCAAAGACCAGAAAGTCAAGTGAGTGAGAGTAAGGATTTTGGAAACAAATGGTTACACAGAAAACAAAATCAATAACACACTTTCTAGGGATGAAACTTAACTAGGAAATCTCCTCCTGTCTAAAGAAGCTTGTCTCACCCAAAGTTCTCTCCCTTGTTTTCAACCAAGCCTGGCTGGGATCCCTTTTTTATGAAGCAAACTCCCTGCGTGTTGACTTTCTCAGTGAAGGATTTCACCATGTCTTCTTTGTCCCCCATATATACTCAAAGCTTTGATGTGTGTACACACAGACGCACCCACACATGCGGTTGTGTTTTCCTGTTACTTTTCTGTCTTTGAAGGTTTCACAATCCTTCATTAGCATTCAGTTCAGACTGGTGAAAGGAGACCCACTGGGAACTAAACAATACTTAGTTTCCATGGAAACTGCCAGGTAGATAAACATTTCTTTTCTGACAAGAAACCTGTGTATGGACATAACTCCTTACCCAGCATCTGTATGTGCATTTCAGAATTATATTGATGCCCAGGGTGACACCGACTTTTATTGAGACCTCACATGCCGCTCTCTGGTGAACAAGAATGCACCAGGACCCTGTAACCTCTTGCCAGTGGCATTATGAGGTTTCTGTGTCATTGTGGGTGCCCTGCATCTGAGGGTCAAGCTCTTGGCTTGGCCTGCCTACACTTTGGACCTCTGTCATCTGCCACTGCAAAACACTGAGTATTGCGAAGCCAGTCCACCTGTAGATCTTGGCCTATGGATTCATTTCTCATGTGGTTAAAGTCCCACAAGCATAGAATCATAGAGTATCAGGGTTGGAAGGAACCTCAGGAGGTCATCTAGTCCAACCCCCTGCTCAAAGCAGGACCAATCCCCAACTAAATCATCCCAGCCAGGGCTTTGTCAAGCTGGGCCTTAAAAACCTCTAAGGCCCTGCAGAGGGAGGTGTAAACAACCAAGGTCCCCACATTGATCCAGTAACTAGAATCCAGGGGAAGGGAAGAATTCTGGCCTAAGCAAAATCAAACTCAAGTGCAGCCGGCGCCATGCCCTTGGTCGGAGCTCTTACCTGGCTCACCAGCAGGGGTCCCGTCACATTTGTTGTGTACACCAGGGACATGCCCTCCAGCGTCTGAGACTCTAGTGTACCATTCCTCCCTATCCCAGCGTTGTTTATCAACAGATTCAGTCCCGAGCCTTTCAGATGCTCCTCAACTCTGGCTGCTGCCGCCTTGATGCTGGCTGGGTCAGTAGCTTCTATAGAGACAGAGCAGGGGGTTCAGGTGCATGATTCCTCCTCCCTCATGTCACTTCAGGGCACAGCCCTCTCCTAGGCGCCAAGGGGCTTCTTCCAGCCGGACTGAGAGGTAGGAGAGGGGGTGGAAGTTGGGGGGGGGGGAAAGTTGCTGCTGGGCCCAGAGAAGTGGAGTTGTACTGGGGCAGCAATAGGAAAGAATAATGATAATCAATAATAATAATTAGTTATTTGGACAATCTTAGTAGGCGACTTTAAAAAACCTCAATTTATTGTAATTAGTGAATACTTCAGATGTGTGTCGTTGATCTACATTAGACAAAGAACTGGAATGATCTAAAACTATTTTTGAATGCATTGTAGGTGAGAGAACTGATCAGCTGGATGCCTGAGGCTCCATCCCAGAGGTGGGACTGCATGACAGAGCTGCCCAGGTGTGATTGTCACACGAGGGACCTGGCACACAGTGGCCCTGGGGCTTTCCCAGCCCACCCAGGGCTCTCCGACCCCTGCAGGGCTCCCCACTCACACCCGCCTTCTCTGGGGCTGGGTAAGGAGTCAGTGGGCTCCGAGTGATTATTGACTCTGGTCCTGTTCTCCCCACTGAGATCTGGAGGGCAGGGAACGGGGAACAACATAATCCAGGGAAGGGAACCTCAACTCTGGGTCCAGGGCAGGGCACCCACCTAGCGCAACGATCACCAGGTTTGGATGCCTGGACACCAAGTTCTTCAATTGCTGGAAAAGAATAAAGTCAATGATTATTGACGGAGCCGCCAGCCCCGGGGATGGCCAGGCTGGGCAGAGTCCAGCTCCCTGCTGCTACCTGGGGCCAAGTCAATATCTTATTGCGTTGACTCTGCGAAGCCCCCACGTGTAGCACCCAGCTCTGGCTTTCCGGGTCTGTAGGAGGCGTCTGTCTGTCTCCTGAGCGTTTAAAACACCATCATCTAACTCAGTGCGATCGAGTCAGGGACACAAACCACTTCCCTGTCAGTACCACACCTGTGCTCTCTGCCCTCTCCCTGCATGCGCTCTGGGAGTCTGTGACGCCGGGGGCTGGTCAGGGCACAGCGAGTGCAAGGAGCAGCTGGGACATGGTGAATGAGGACCCTGGAGAGGAGCAGGTTTAGGAATTATATGGGGATGGGGGGCAGGAGTGAGGCTGAGTGGTGCAGAAGACAGGGGGCAGCTCCCCTAAGATGGGGCAGTTGTGGGGAAGGGGAGTCCTCGCTCAGGAGCCAGGGGAAGGGAGTGTGGCAGTGTTGCCAGCTCTCGTGAACTGGTTGTGAGTGAGGGTTTTGGCGATGACACGAGAAGGAACTCTGGTTCTGCAGTTTCCCAGGGTGGGCGCGTGGGCAGAGCTCAGTGCAAGAGCCTCGGGGCTGAGGACACAGAGCAGCCCTGCCTCTATGTAAGCATGGCCCTAGAGCAGACAGAGGGTCTGGGGCAGTGGCACACAAGGGACGGGGAGTCAGGGAAGTGGTGCCGTGGACGCTGAGCAGAGAAGTGCTGCTGCTGGGACAGCACAGCCATAGGAAATGGATGGCAGTTCCCCTGTGTGAGGGGGAAGGAGGCTGAAGACGGGGAGTGGAGTTGCCATCGGAGCAGACAGGGAGTGCCGTGCATTCTGTGCGCATTAAAGATTGACTTTTCCACCTGAAATGATCCACGCACACATTGACAGAGGAATAGAGGGCAGTTACAAAGTCACAAGACAGGCTAAAAAACTGATTTTGTTAAAAGTATCGTGATTTTGGGGGTCGGACGCATGATTGTGTCTCTCCTGAGGCTGGCAGTACTGGGTATGTTTCCACCGCAATCACAACGTGTAGAAGCTGTACAAGCCGGCCCGGAACCCCTGGGGAATTACTCAAGGGCTAGCCTGTGCTGCCGCATCCTCACTGCTCCGGGACTCGAGCTACCTCTGTTAACGCTAGCTCGGGTGTAGCTACAACCCTCGGCCTGGAGCGGTGTCTGCAGTCGCCTCCTCCTTTGGCACGTTGCACTCGGAGCTGAAGGCTTCTTCAGATTCCCCTCCCTCCCCACCACCAGGTCCAGCTCACTCCATCTCACCTCGCCCCGTTCTCACCTGCGCTCGCTCTCCCTCCGGGTCCCGGCAGGTCGCAAAGACCCACTCGGGTGGGTTGGATTTCTCCAGAAACTGCTTGACGAGCTCCAGGCCGATTCCCCGATTGGCCCCAGTCACCAGAACGCTGCGGACATTAAAGCCAGCCATGGTCCTCGCCTGCCTGTGCCCCAGCTGGCAGGGCCTGTGCTCAGCGAGCGCTGGGCTAGTTCTGGCCCCACTTCCCCTGCACCTGGGTTATATAAGCTAGCGCTAGGGAATGAGCTCTCTGCTGCCATCTAACCGGTGCAATGAGGTAAAGATGGAATGAGACAGACCTTATTTGTTACCCATCATCTGAGGGTGAACAGTTTGGCTGTTTTGGTTACTAGCTATTGAAGTTTTGGGTACAGGGCCTTTGAAGTGTTGGTCTCCTTATTGTGTGAAAAGGCAGAACAACTGTACTCAGCACGCTCTGAGTAAGGAGTCACCACAACCATGATCTGTTTTCCACAGCTGGGCAGTGGTGTTGGAAACAAAACAGGGAGAAACTGGGTGGGGGAATGGCATGTGCTTGTAAATAAGGACTTTGCTCTAGAAATCTATGTGATGTTTAATTTTCTCTACAAAGTGACGATAAGACTTTGTGAACTGGGAAGGGTGAACTCTGGTAAGGTTGTAGATCTGCAGTTGTAGAGGCAATGACAAGTGCCCAGGTGCCTGTACCGTAGCCTGATTTGGGATGTTGATTAATTTATCTGCTTAATTTAATTTTACTTAATTAATATTAATAATTATTATGGATATTAATTAGTATGGGTTTAGGCTCACCAATTTGTTTGATCAGAAGATAAAAGTTCTTCCTGAATCAGGCTTCACAGAGTTTATAAAAGGACCTTCGGGGATATGACAGGAAGCTCACACTGAGACAGATATAGTTATAAAGACCTTTTATTAAAATCAATGAAATAGTAAGCAAATGGTAAAACAGTTAGAATTACAGAGTTACAATTGTATTACTGTTATTCAAGAGATACATATGATAATACAATATTATGTGCTGCAAACTTTGGTTAATACTCACACTCTGTTTTAATAACCTAGTGTTGGAAGATACGAGACCATGCCTCTGGCAGTTCCAGCTTCACACCTCTAGCAGAGGAAGCTAATGCAGAGCTGTTAAAGCTGTTTACTCTTTAACTTAACTCAATAAGCCTTAAGCTGAAATAAAGCATAAGGAAACCAAACTTAGGCCTGGTCTACACTACGAGTTTATCTCGAATTTAGCAGCGTTAACTGAATTAACCCTGCACCCGTCCACACAACAAAGCCCTTTATTTCGATATAAAGGGCTCTTAATATCGATATCTGTACTCCACCCCAACGACGAGACTAGTGTTGAAATCGGTATTGCCATGATGGATTAGGGTTAGTGTGGCCGCAATTCAACGGTATTGGCCTCCAGGCCAGTGCACCATTGTGATCGCTCTGGACAGAAATCTGAACTCAGATGCACTGGCCAGGTAGACAGGAAAAGCCCCGTGAACTTTTGAATTTCATTTCCTGTTTGCTCAGAGTGGAGCGCTGATCAGCACAGGTGACCATGCAGTCCCAGAATAAAAAAAAAAAAAAGAGCTCCAGCATGGACCATATGGGCAATACTGAATCTGATCTCTGTATCGGGAGATGAATCTGTTCTATCAGAACTCTGTTCCAATAGACAAAATGCCAAGACATTTGAAAAAAATCTCCAAGGCTATGATGGACAGAGGCTGCACCAGGGACTCAACACAGTGCTGCGTGAAACTTTAGGAGCTGAGACAAGCATACCAGAAAGCTAAAGAATCAAATGGACGCTCACGGAGGGAGGGGTGACTGATGACTGTAGCTATCCCACAGTTCCCGCACTCTCCGAAAACCATTTGAATTCTTGGCTGAGCTCCCAAAGCCTGAAGGGTCAAAAACATTGTCACGGGTGGTTCAGGGTATATGTCGTCACCCCCCTCCCCCACCTCCCTCCGTGAAAGCAAAGGAAAAAAAATCCTCTTGCCTTTTTTCAATGTCACCGTATGTCTACTGTATGCTGCTGGCAGACGCAGTGCTGCAGCGCTACACAGCAGCATCCCCTTCCCTTCCAGACAGCAGATGGTACAGTAGGATTGATAGCCGTCGTCGTCCTGTGAGTGCTCCTGGCTGGCCTCAGTGAGGTTGGCCGGGGGCACCTGGGCAAAAAATGGGAATGACTCCAGGTCATTCTCTTCTTTAAGCTTTGTCTAATGGAGAGTCACTCCTGCCTGGAATATCATAGTAGCTGGAGGCTGCTCTCCCCTCCCCCCTTTGATCTCTGCTTGCAGAGGCAATAAAGTCAGTGTTGTTTCTTATTCATGCATTCTTTATTACTTCAACACACAAATGGGGGGGATAACTGCCACGGTAGCCCAGGAGGGGTGGGGGAGGAGGGAAGCAATGGGTGGCGTTGTTGCAGGGGCACCCCCTAGAACATGCCAACAACTACAGCAGCCATAGTACATCCAGTCCCAGGACCGGAACTGGAAAAGCAACCAGCGGCAGAACCAGCGCCAGCACTGACGCCAGCGCTTGCAACTCCACCGCCAGGGGGCGCCAACGGGCCTAAACTGGCAGAAGCAGCAGACAACTCTACCCAAGAGGCTCAGCCAGAGCCTAAAATATCACCTTGTGCACCAGCGGAGAGCGGTCCACAGTCAATGAAAACAACCTCATCACCTACATCGCTCCCAGAGAAACTGGTGTCTCCCGCCTCAAGGAAACAGTTCCAGACTGAGCAGGAAGCCGATAACAGCCTTAAAAAAGCTTTGGGCGGCGGCACGAAGCAACCCACCGCCTCTCAGCTCTTCTACCCAATTCCAGTTTGTTGTAAAACAAGGACTTTTATATAAGGACATTCTTTCTGGTGGACACCAGGAAGGCCAGCATCCTCAAACACAGTTGGTAGTTCCAACTAAGTACTGGGACAAGCTCTTAAGCTTGGGCCCTGACATCCCAGGGGGCATTCTGGGGTCAACAAAGCAAAAACAGGTTAAAAACATTCCTTCCACTGGGAGGGGATGGGCAAGGACGATGCCAAGTATGTCCGCTCAAATGCATACAAAGTGTTCTTCAGTGTCAAATATCTTGTTGTTTACATACTTAGTAGTATATGTAATAGTGCATGTGTTTTGTTTATCTGTTTATTTTACAGTTCTAGGAGGAAATCACCACCAGTAGTTCCCACTGTTGGCGATTTGGGGGGCGTGTCATAAACAGATAGTTAAGGGTTAAAGTCTGTTTTACCTGTAAAGGGTTAACATGTAGTACCTGGTGACCACCTGACCAGAGGACCAATCAGAGATAAGATTTTTTCAAATCTCTGTGGAGGGAAGCCTTTGTCTGTGTGAGAACTGTTCTTGAATCTAACAGAGGACAGTCATGTCTCCAAGTTCTCCTGGAGTAGTTTCTACTAATTAATAGTGAGTATTAATTAGAAAGGCAAATTAGTCTTATGATTTGATTTCTATATTTGCAATTGTGTGTTTGCTAAAGGAAATGCTTTATTCCTGTTTGCTGATATTGCTTTTACTGAGAAAAGGGGGAGAGGGGATTCTCTCCAGAGATTGATAAGGTTATACCCTATGAGTGTCCAGCTTGGGCTCATAGAGATTCTGTATTTTTCTTTTTATTCTTTAATAAATTCTTTTCTTTTCTTTGGACTTGGTTAATTCCTTCCCTTGGGGAAATTCAGGGGAAGGGGAGGGGGAAGTGGGCTACTTCCCTGTGTGTAGAGATTCAAGGCGTTTGAATCCAGGCATTCTGTCTCCGGAGCAGGCTGGAGAGAGGGAAGAGGGGGGGAGGTTCCTCCTCTGTGAATTGATCTGTGTTCCCAAGGGGGGAAACAGGGGTGTCCCGGCCCACGGAATTGACCGGGTGGTGGCAGCCGAAGGGGAGACCTACCCTAGGATTTTGGGGTGGGGGGAAGACATGCGGGTCCTCACTTTGAAACCGCCCAGTTTCAAGTGAGGGTAGACTCTGACAGTGCTCCTGGCTGGCCTCAGTGAGGTTGGCCGGGGGCACCTGGGCAAAAAATGGGAATGACTCCAGGTCATTCTCTTCTTTAAGCTTTGTCTAATGGAGAGTCACTCCTGCCTGGAATATCATAGTAGCTGGAGGCTGCTCTCCCCTCCCCCCTTTGATCTCTGCTTGCAGAGGCAATAAAGTCAGTGTTGTTTCTTATTCATGCATTCTTTATTACTTCAACACACAAATGGGGGGGATAACTGCCACGGTAGCCCAGGAGGGGTGGGGGAGGAGGGAAGCAATGGGTGGCGTTGTTGCAGGGGCACCCCCTGGAATGGCATGCAGCTCATCATTTCTGCAGGATGTCTGGGGCTCTGACCCAGAGCAGCCGTTTGTCTCTCTGGTTCTTTAGTAGGCTTGCCTGATATTCTAGGCAGGACTGACTCTCCATTAGAAAAACTTAAAGAAGAGAATGACCAGGGGAGTCATTCCCATTTTTGTCCATGTGCCCCCAACCAACCTCACCGAGGCCGGCAAGGAGCACCCATGACAGCAGCAGATGGTACAGTGTGACTGGTAACTGTCATTGTCAACTTGCAAATAAGACAGTACAGTAGGGCTGGTAACCATCTTTGCTAACTTGCAAAGGCAAGAGGATGCTGCTGTGTAGCGCTGCAGTACCGCGTCTGTTAGCAATATCCAGTAGACATATGGTGACAGTGAAAAAAGGCTGAACGGGCTCCATGGTTGCCATGCTAGGGTGTCTGCCCAAGCAATCCAGGGAAAAGGGTGCAAAATGATTGTCTGCTGTTGCTTTCATGGAGGGAAGCTTGACTGATGACATTTACCCAGAATCACCCGCGACACTGTTTTTGCACCCATCATGCATTGGGATCTCAACCCAGAATTCCAATGGGCGGGGGAGACTGCGGGAACTATGGGATAGCTACCCACAGTGCAACGCTCCGGAAATTGACGCTAGCCTTGGTACATGGACGCAAAATTAATGTGCTTAGTGTGGCCGCGTGCACTCGACTTTATACAATCTGTTTCAAAAAACCAGTTTCTGTAAAATCGGAATAATCCCATAGTGTAGACATACCCTTAGCTTAGTCCCCTTAAAACTTAAAGTTTGAAAAGAAACAAAGTACGACCTGTTAATAGTTAATAGCCGTCGTAGATGGGTAGCATCAATACGTTGTTGAAGATGGAGACAATGAAGAGTAGATAGGTGGGTAGATTGCCTCCCAAAATGGCAAGATGAATCGCCTTTTAACATAAGAACGTCCGTACCAGGTCAGACCAAAGGTCCATCCAGCCCAGTATCTTGTCTAACAAGAGTGGCCAATGCCAGGTGCCCCAGAGGGAGTGAACCTAACAGGCAATGATCAAGTGATCTCTCTCCTGCCGTCCATCACCAACCTCTGACAAACAGAGGCGAGGGACACCATTCCTTACCCATCCTGGCTAATAGCCATTTATGGACTTCACCACCATGAATTTATCCAGTTCCCTTTTAAATGCTGTTATAGTCCTAGCCTTCACAACCTTCTCAGGTAAGGAGTGCTACAAGTTGACTGTGCACTGCGTGAAGAAGAACTTCCTTTTAATTGTTTTAAACCTGCTGCCTATAAATTTCATTTGGTGACCCCTAGTTCTTGTATTATGGGAATAAGTAAATAACTTTTCCTTATCCACTTTCTCCACATCACTCATGATTTTATATACCTCCATCATATCCCCCCTTAGTCTCCTCTTTTCCAAGCTGAAGAGTCCTTATTTAATCTTTCCTCATATGGGACCACTCCTAACCCCTAATCATTTTAGTTGCCCTTTTCTGAACCTTTTCTAGTGCCAGTATATCTTTTCTGAGATGAGACCACATCTGTATGCAGTATTCGAGATGTGGGTGTACCATGGATTTACATAAGGGCAATAATATATTCTCAGTCTTATTCTCTATCCCCTTTTTAATGATTCCTAACATCCTGTTTGCTTTTTTGACCGCCTCTGCACACTGCGTGGATGTCTTCAGAGAACTATCCACGATGACTCCAAGCACTTTTTCCTGACTTGTTGTAGCTAAATTAGCCCCCCCCATTATATTGTATGTATAGTTGGGGTTATTTTTTCCAGTGTGCATTACTTTACATTTAGCCACATTACATTTCATTTGCCTGTTTGTTGCCCAATCACTTAGTTTTGTGAGATATTTTTGAAGTTCTTCACAGTCTGCTTTGGTCTTAACTATCTTGAGCAGTTTAGTATCATCTGCAAACTTGGCCACCTCACTGTTTACCCCTTTCTCCAGATCATTTATGAATAAGTTGAATAGGATTGGTCCGAGGACTGACCCTTGGGGAACACCACTAGTTAGCCCTCTCCATTCTGAGAATTTAGAGACCTTAGCCAGAGACCAGAGACCTTAGCCAGCATAATACCATGACAAACACCATTAAAAATCCTTTAAAACCCTTATCAGAGACAGAAAAGGAGGAAAAAACAGTTCTAGCATTTGAATTGTAAAATATTAAGATCAGCTTTTATTTTAACATCCCTTGTTCCCTTTCCCTTTGGCTGAAGAGAGTTTTTAGAAAGAACCTCTTCCCCCCCATATTTAACAGTTGTATAGATGGTGTCACGCTGCCTGGAGTGGCTCACAGTTGTGAGTGCCAATCTCAGGTCATGCTGTCAGAAAACAAAGGCAGACACTCCAAATTGGTGATTTCACCAAGCCAGTAACAAATGTGCACTCCGGGATCACTCTACCAGTCTTACCATGGAGTCACCGACAGTCCCCTTAGACTCCAGCCTACCTTGCCACCCAGACAAACTGAACATTTTAGGTTTAAATAACCTTTTGTCACAATCACACCACATCAGGTTTCTCCCAGTCCCAACAGACCAGTCGCTTACCCCAAATCAAATGGTACTACAGATCTTACACCAACGACAACACTGACAACCAATTCTATAGCAAACTAACTATAGGTTAATTAGCTAGAATGAGGGTAAGAGAGGTTAAAGCAGGTAAAATATAACAGGTAAATGACAGTTTGTAACTCCACATAGTGGCAGTGATGTAATAAACTGCCAGTTTCCCAAAAGTCTTTCAGGGCTACGCTGAATAACTCTGGGGATCTCTCTTCTCGTTCAGTTATTCTGCCCCATTAGAATCCAAACAGTCCAGAGACACAGGACTTTGAATCTATATTTATAGTCTCTTCACACAGAAAGCAAGCTGAGAGGCTCTTCCCAGGTGGGTTTTTCCTTTGATGACAATGACTTTTGACCTCTGACTATATACACAATGGCCACTTGCTTTGAAATTAGCATTTTCTTGTTAAAGTCCTTAAGTCTTTCATTAGCATTTCACAAGGTTTCTTTGGTGGGTAATTCAGTTACAGGAGTATACACAATGTAAATGTTTGCTGTTGCATTATAGAGGAATCATAGAATCTCAGGGTTGGAAGGGACCTCAGGAGGTCATCTAGTCCAACCCCCTGCTCAAAGCAGGACCAAACCCAACTAAATCATCCCAGCCAGGGCTTTGTCAAACCTGACCTTAAAAACCTCTAAGGAAGGAGATTCCACTACTTCCCTAGGGCCTGGTCTACACTAGGACTTTAATTCGAATTTAGCAGCGTTAATTCGAACTAACCGCTCAACCGTCCACACCAGGAAGCCATTTAATTCGAACTAGAGGGCTCTTTAGTTCGAATTTGGTACTCCACCTCGACAGGTGGAGTAGCGCTAAATTCGACATGGCTAGCTCGAATTAGGCTAGGTGTGGATGCTAATCGAACTTAGTAACTCTGGGAGCTATCCCACAGTGCACCACTCTGTTGACACTCTGGACAGCAGTCCGAGCTTGGATTCTCTGACCAGCCACACAGGAAAAGCCCCGGGAAAATTTGAATTCATTTTCCTGTCTGGGCACTTTGAATCTGACGTCCTGGCTGGACATCGGGGCGAGCTCCGCAGCACCTGCAACGATGCAGAGCTCTCCAGCAGAGGAGTTCATGTTATCTGTGAATAGAAAGAGGGACCCAGCATAGACTGACTGGGAACTCTTTGATCTGATCGGTGTGTGGGGCGAGGAGTCTGTGCTTTCGGAGCTGCGCTCCAAAACACGGAATGCAAAGACCTACGAGAAGGTCTCCAAAGCCATGAGAGACAGAGGATACAGGCGGGATGCAACGCAGCGCCACGTGAAAATGAAGGACCCCAGACAAGGCTACCAAAAAATCAAAGCGGCAAACGGACGCTACGGAGCCTGCCACCACTGCCCCACCAGTGACCGTGGACTCTGACGATGGGACAGTGTCGACGGCCAGTTCCTCGGTGATGTTAGCGGACGGGGAAGATGAGGAAGGGTTTGTGGAGGACGAGGCAGGCGAGAGCGCTTACAACGCTGGTTTCCCCGACAGCCAGGATCTATTCATCACCGTCACGGAGATCCCCCAACAACCCTCCCCGGCCATTAACCCGGACCCTGAATCAGGGGAAGGAGCAGTCGGTAAGTGCTGTAACCATGTTAACTTTTATTCTTAATATAACAGGAATCTTAACTCTGTGAAAAGGAGAGCTCTCTAGATATGGGGATAGAACAGAAATCATCCTTGGAGATCTCCACGAAGCTCTCCTTGCGTTAATCGAAAAGCATCAGCAGGAGGTTCCTGGGGAGAGCTGCCTTATTGGGTGCTCCGTGGTAGCACAGTTTTCCGCGCGAGGCTTTCATGAGGTACTCAGGGAGCACTGCCTCCCCGAGCACGGCTGCATCGGGCCCTGGTTCGTGCTAGCTTTCATGCAGCATGCGCTCTCTATCTCCTTCAGTGACCCTCCTCAGGGTGATCTCGCTCGGAGACTCCTGCATCTAATTAGGGTAATTACTGTAATTTTACGCCTGGTCCAAAGTATTTTTAAGAAATCTACGGACAGACGGCATAGCACAGACTCAGCACGCAGCTGCGTGACGAGCGTAACGGAAAGCCAAAGAATATACCGTATTGTTCCGAGTATAGGCCGCTCCTGATTATAAGCCGCACCCTTAAAGTTTGGTGCTATTTTTAAAAAATTAAATTTTTAACTTTTTTTAACTTAAAGAAAATATACACAATAGTAGAACAGTAAAACAGTATTTTATTTAATGAATAGGAAGACATGTACCAGTATTTTTAACACTTTTAACACTTTTGGTAGTCCTGCTTTTGACGGCATATGTTATATACTCAGAAATATTGAAAACTATTTTGTAGTTATACTGTAAATAAAGAAGGGAAAAGGAATGGACAACAAGGAGACTGATGGGAACAGTTCTCACCCTCTCCCCTGCACAACAATCAACAACATTAGCAAATGTTCTTAGGGTTAGGAATCATGCCCCCCCCCGAACTCCTGCCCCATCCAACCCCCCACGTTCCTTGACACCTCCCCCCACCCCAGGGACCCCTGCCCCATCCAACCACCCGTTCTCTCTGTCCCCTGACAGCCCCTGGAACCCTTGCCCCTGACTGCCTCCCACCGCCCCATCCATCCCCTGATCCTTTCTAACTGCCCCACCAGGACCCTTGCCCGTATTCAATCCCCCTGTTCCCTGCCCTCTGACCCCCACCAACCCCTATCCACCCCCCACCCCAAACCCCCCTGCCCTCTCTCCAACACCCCCTCCCTGCCCCCTTACTGCGCTGCCTGGATGTGGCTGGCGGCACTACAGTCTGGCCACGGCTGGAGCCAGGAGCCCCGGGATGCTGGGCCGGGGCAGGAGTCACGCGGCCGGAGCCCGGAGCTGGAGGATGTGGTGGGAGCCGGACGGCCAGAGCCAGGTAGCTGGCCGGCCAGAGTAGGGCGGCCGGGAAGGGATGCGGGGCTGGGGCCGGAGCCGGGCGGCGGGGACGGGCGATGCGGGGCCGGCGCCGGGCAGCGGGAGACGCGCGGCCAGGCGGGGCCACCCAGAGAATTCCGGGGGCCCGGGGTCTTCGGCGGGGGGGGCCCCTTCCGTTCCGGGACCTGCTGCCGAAGTGTCCCGAAGACCCGCCGCGGGGCGCCCCCGCCGCCGAATTACCGCCGAAGCGGGACCCGCCGCTGAAGTACAGCCCGGTCTTCGGGGCACTTCGGTGGCGGGTCCTGGAACGGAAGGGCCCCCCGCAGCCGAATTACCGCCGAAGACCGGGCTGCACTTCGGCAGCGGGTCCAGCTTGGGCGGTAACTTGCCAGTGGGGGGTCCTTCCGCCCCAGAGCGGAAGGACAACCCCCCCCCCGCAGGCGAAGACCAAGAGCAGAAGAAGCTCCTGCGCCCGGCCCCGCAAGAGTTTTCTGGGCCCCCCGGAGCGAGTGAAGGACTCCGCTCCGGGGGCCCCGAAAAACTCTCGTCGGGGCCCCTGCTGGGCCTGGGGGCAAATTGCCCCCCTTGCGCCCCCCTCTGGGCAGCCCTGAGGCCGGGGCCGGCGGAGGCGGGTACACGGGGCTGGGGCCGGGCGGCGGGGATGCGGCTGGGGCTGGAGCCGGGCGGCGGGGGAGGCGGGGACGGCCGGCGGAGGCAGGTACGCGGGGCTGGGGCTGGGGCTGGGGCTGGGGCCGGGGCCGGGGACGTGGCCGGGCGGCGGGGGAGGCGGGGACGTGGCCAGGGCTGGAGCCGGGCGGCGGGGGAGGCGGGGACACGGCTGGGGCAGCCCAGAGCCCTCTGAGTCCCGGCCGCGGCTGGGATTTAAAGGGCTCTGGGCTCCCCGCCGCAGCGGGCAGCCCAGAGCCCTCTGAGTCCCGGCCGCGGCTGGGATTTAAAGGGCTCTGGGCTCCCCGCCGCAGCGGGCAGCCCAGAGCCCTCTGAGTCCCGGCCGCGGCTGGGATTTAAAAGGCTCTGGGCTCCCCGCCGCAGCGGGCAGCCCAGAGCCCTCTGAGTCCCGGCCGCGGCTGGGATTTAAAAGGCTCTGGGCTCCCCGCGGCTGCCGGCAGCCCAGAAGCCTCTGAGTCCCTGCCGCGGCTGGGATTTAAAGGGCTCTGGGCTCCCGCCACGGCTATTATCCCGATTGTAGGCCGCACCCCTAGTTTAAAGACTTAAATTAGGGGAAAAAGTGCGGCCTATACTCGGGACAATACGGTAATGGACGCTCATGGAGGGAGGGGGGAAATGAGGACGCAAGGTATCCCACAGTTCCTGCTGTCTCCGAAAAGTATTTGCATTCTTGGATGAGCTCCAAATGCTTCTAGGGTCAAACACAGTGTCTGCGGTGGGTCAGGGCATAGTTCGGCAATTTGCGCACACACCCCACACACCACCAGAAGTGAAAACAATCCTCTGTTGACTCTTTTACATGTCACCCTATCTTTACTGAATGCTGCAGATAGACGCGATGGTGCAGCACTCAACACCAACATCCTTGCTCCCCCCACGCTATGGATGGCTGATGGTACAATAAGATGGAAATCCATCCTCATCATCAGCCTATTGGCACATGGGGCAGTGCAAAAGGGCTGGTAACCATGCCGACTAGTATCAGTAAGGTCAATCAAGGGTGCCTGTCCCTAATTTTTGATGGCTGATGGTACAATATGGCTGGTAACCGTCCTCATCATTGCAACAGGGGGCTGAGCTCCATCAGCCCCCACCCTTCATTGTAAATAAAAGATTCAATTGCCCCTGGACTAGCAGAGGGATGATGGGCTCCTTCATCCACACTCCTTAATGTCCTGCCTGGACTATCATTGCAGCTGGAGGCTTCCTTCCAGTCATTTCTCACAAACAAGTCACTGTGTCTTATTCCTGCATTCTTTATTACTTCATCACACAAGTGGGGGGACAATGCTATGGTAGCCCAGGAAGGCTGGGGTAAGAACGGAATGAACAGGCGGTGTTGTTGCAGGAGCACCCCCTGTGAATAGCATACAGCTCATAATTTATGCAGGATCGGACACAGAGCAGCTGTGCTCTCTGGTTCTATGATACAGTGGTTCTCTAGTACACTTGCCCATAATCTAGGCAGGACTGATTCTATTTTTAGATACCAAAAAGGAGGGATTGACTCAGGGAGTCATTCCCAATTTTTGCTTTTGCGCCCCTGGCTGCTCGGCCAGGGGCACTTATGACAGCCCCAAATGGGGCAGTGCAAAAGGACAGGTAACCATGCCCATCTTATTACCATCTTATTACCAATTTATGGTATGGTAGATGGTACAATATGGCTGGTAACCATCTCTGCTGTCATGCAAAAGCAAAAGCATGCTGCTGTGTAGCGCTGCTGGCCCGCCTCTGTCAGCGGCATCTAGTACACATACGGTGACATACACAAAAGGCAAAACAGTGTCCATGGTTGCCACGCTATGGCGTATGCCAGGGCAATTCTGGGAAAACGGGCTTGAAATGATTGTCTGCCGTTGCTTTCCCGGAGGAAGGAATCACTGGTGACATTTACCCAGAATCCACCGCGAAAATGATTTCTGCCCCAGCAGGCACAGGGGTCTCAACGCAGAATTCACAGAGACAGCCTAGACTCAGTTAATTGTTCGCAAAAATGTATCTTTGCAAGGAATTCACTCCCTGTTTCCCATCTCACAGCTTCCACTGTCTCCAGACCTGACACAGCATCCCCCTCGCAGAGGCTGGCGAAGATTAGGCGGCGAAAGAAAAAGACAAGGGACAAGATGTTCGAGGAACGTATGGGCTGCTACCTAGCAGAGGCGGACCAGCAGAGCCAGTGGAGGGAGACCGTCTCTCTGTGCCAGCGCTCACACAGCGAACGGGAGCAGAGGTGGCGTGAGGAAGACAACCAGGCGACTGAAACAATGCTTGGACTAGTGAGGGAGCAAACGGACACGCTCAGGCGCCTTGTGGATGTTCTGCAGGACCGCAGGAGGCCAGAGCCCCCCTGCAGTGTATCTGCAACCGCCCTCCCCCGCCACAAAGTCCCATACTCCCCTCCCCGAAAATAATCAGGAGGAGGGGCGGCCGGGGACGTGAATACTGTCACTGCACCACAGCACAGTGCTCAAGTACCCAAAAGCTCTCATACCCTACAGTTGCCGAAGTCCTTCACTTCCAGACTCACAGTAGTCCCAATCCCAGTCCCATCCCCTAACTGTCTACTTAATTAATAAAAATGATTTGCTGTTAATTACTGTTTCCATTATGTTTTTTCAAAGAAGACTGTGTTCGAATGGGGGGCGTGGGGAAGGGGGTGGTTAATTGCATAGGACAGTCACCTTTCCCAGGGTACAGACACGGGGGCAGGATCAGCAGCGGGTCACACACACGGTGCAGTCAGTAGGCAACCTGGTCGGTTTTTGGAGGTGGTTTCCAGGATCTGTGTGGGCGGGGGAGATGTGACTTTGCAGCGGGGGAGGGCGGTTACAGATCTTATACAGCGGTCCTTGTCCTGGACCGCTGAGTCACGCAGCTGAGGAATCTGTATCCGTCCTCCTCCACCACAAGGTCACATATCCGCCCGCACACAGAATTCCATAAAGAGGGATGGCAGGCTCCGTTGAAAGAAGCCTTCCGGCACTGCGGACTGCTCTAGGAGCAGGAGCCTGTCATTCCTTGAGTTTAGAGGCGGTGTTTACATCACCGCACACCCTAGCCAGCACAGCCTGCGTCCCAGTTTCAACCCTTTCACAAAAAGTCATGAATAAAGAAACCTTTGTTAAGTAATAATGGGACATGTATTTTATTTTTACACGTGTGCTGGAAGTGGGCGTAACGGGGTGAACGGGGTATGTAACCGAAGAGGAGAGTCAACAGTCAGTGGGTAAAGAAACAGGGGCAGGTTCAGCTTCTCTGTAAAGAAACTGAACAGTCACAGGTCACGCTGCTCGCTGGTATTTGAAGAGTTCCTTGTCGCTGTCCCAGGCGCCTGTATAGGGCTTCATGAGCAAGTGCATTAGCGGGCAGGCTGGGTCCCCGAGGATGACTATAGGCATCTGCACATCCACAACAGTTATTTCGTGGTCCGGGAAGAAACTACCTTCCTGCAGGCGTCTGAGCAGCCCACAGTTCCTGAAAACACACGCATCATGAACCTTGCCCGGCCACCCGACGTTGATGTTTGTAAAACGTCCCCTATGGTCCCCCAGTGCTTGCAGCACCATTGAAAAGTAGCCCAATTTCTCAGCAGCTGACTGTGGAAGAGGTGGACGATAAAGTGCGAGGAGGAGAAAACGGCGATGATCGCAGCGGGCTCCGTGCTTGCAGTGCTGTGGCGTCCGCGCTGTCACTGACCAGAAAAGTGCACGAACAGATTGCCCGCAGGCGCTTTCACGGAGGGAGGGAGGTTGTGATTGACGGTTCAATGACGACACTTACCCAAAACCACCCTCGACACATTTCTCCCCCCAGCAGGCATTGGGGGCTCTACCCAGCATTCCAATGGGCAGCGGGGAGTGCGGGAACTGTGGGATAGCTTCCCACAGTGCACCGCTTCCAAAGTCGACGCTGGCCCCGTGAATGTGGACTCAGAAATTCGAATTAGTGTATTTAGTATGGATACACAAATTCGACTTCATAAGGTCGAATCCACAAATTCGAACTAAGTTGATTCGAAATAGTCTTGTAGTGTAGACAAGGCCTAGGTAACCCATTCCACTTCTTCACCACCCTACTAGTGAAAAAGTTTTTCCTAATGTCCAACCTAAAACTCCCCCTCTGCAACTTGAGACCATTACTCCTTGTTCTGTCATCTTCTACCACTGAGAACAGTCTAGATCCATCCTCTTTGGAACCCCCTTTCAGGTAGTTGAAAGCAGCTATCAAATCCCCCCTCATTCTTCTCTTCTGCAGACTAAACAATCCCAGTTCCCTCAGCCTCTCCTCATAAGTCATGTGCTCCAGCCCCCTAATCATTTTTGTTGCCCTCCGCTGGACTCTCTCCAATTTATCCACATCCTTCTTGTAGTGTGGGGCCCAAAACTGGACACAGTACTCCAAATGAGGCCTCACCAGTGCTGAGTAGAGGGGAATGATCACATCCCTCAATCTGCTGGGAATAATAAGGGCGAACAATACAAGTAATGACCCATTAGTTTTCATGATGTTTAAACACCCAATGCACTCTTCTACATTCAACAACTCTGATCTACCCTAATAGCAAGTAAATTGACCTGTGGCCCTGGCTTGACCTGGTCTGCCGTCCTCACAGATAGCATTAAAGAGACAAAACAAGACAAGATCCTAAAAAGACAAAACAAGATCTACGCACCCAAGATGGGAGAGAACATAACAGCAAAGAGAGAAAACATAGTTTTCTCTTCTAGGAGTGTCCCTGTGGGTGCTCCATGTTAGGTGTCTATGCGCCCTGCGCTTGTAATCAGAGATCGTGGTAGCAGTGTCCGGTTGGGTCGCGCACGTGCCGTCGCCGTCTCACACCACTCCAGACCATTACATAGCACTGCACAACCAACCATCTGTCAGTTCCTTCTCTACCGCCTTTGGCTTGAGTTGGAGCAATCAGCAGCACCCTCACTTAATCTTTAGATAAGATAGTTTATAGCTGGTAGTATACTCAGTAGGTAGATAATTTTCCCCATTATATTTACTATATTTATTTTCTTAAAAATAATTTTTCCCTTTTCTACCCTTATTCCCCTCAGTAGGAGGAGATGTTTAGGCTCCCGTAGAGTTACTACTCCCTTCTTTTTTGAGACAGACTCTCTCCAGCATGCCCAGATCACCAGGCTTCAAATGCTGCCTAACTTGCAGACTGTCAATCCCTGTCCTGCGGTGCCTACGCAGCACAGCACAAGGCCTTCAGCACCAACAGCTACAACTCACACTCCCGTACCACCAGCGACACCGACCTCGGTACTGACACTAATGGTTCTGCACCAATTCCAAAGATAATCAGACCTACTGGTATCCTCAACACTGGAATCTCTGTTCCTCGGTACTGATGGCACTCCATCTCGCTTGGTACCGAGACGCTTGACTTCTCCATCTAGGTCAGCTCCCTCTCTGTCTAGTGACGATGAAGACAAGGAAGGAGTGATACACACACACACACACACCCCTCACCCAAACCTGGACTATCCCATCTACTAGAGCACCACTCATCCGCAGAAGCACATGCTTGGTATGGGCACCACTCCCTATGCCATTCCCACTGAACTGGCCCTACTGGGATCCATGGACAATGTACAGGGCTCAACATTGCAAGCCCCCTAGACAACCAAGATCAAGAGCTCCATGATCTCCATCACCACCTATCCCAGCACCCTCACAAACACAAGAGGATGTGACTGAGGACATATCTGACCAGGAAGCCTTGCCACCTGCAAACCTCTCATCTTCATCACCAGATGAAACTATAAATTCCCCCACCACCCACCAAAGGGGATGACTTAAAGGCATTTCAGGAGCTCTTCAAAAGGGTGTCAGAGTCCCTGGAGATTTCTCTAGAACAGGTAGCTGAATCGCAGCATAAACTACTAGACATACTTCAGTCGTCATCTCCCTCAGCAAAAATAGCATTACCAATCAACGATGCTGTTATGGAGCCTGCCAAAACCATCGATCAGACACCAATAACAGTACCCCCAACATGCAAAAGACTGGTCAAGAAATACTATGTGCCATCTAAAGGAGCTGAGTTCTTATTTACACACCACATACCAAACTCACTAGTGGTGGAGGCAGTAAACAAGAGAGGAAAACAACACTACTCTGGAACAACCCCGTACAACAGAGATTGGAAAAAGTTAGACCTCTTTGCCCCAAAACTTATTCGTCTGCAACAGTTCCGCATAACGGTAACCCTTCTGCCCATCTGAGTTGGCAGCAACAAGGGCCGGATTCAGTATCTAGGGGTTCTGTTTCCATAACAATGAAAAACTGGCTCAAGCCCCCACCCAGTGACCTGGGACAATTACATACCACCCCCGGGTGCCTCTAAGAGGCAATACTTCCCCCTTGCACGCACGGAGTCTGAGTGTAGCAAAATCCTTTTAATAAAGGAAGGAAACAATGCGGTATTATGTTGGGGAAACATCACAAACAGGATTAATAACACAAACCATGAGCAAAAGGTCCATCCCCAAGTAAGTTTGGCAGTGTCCTTTTCCCCTCAGGGTCTTAAGTCCAGCAGCCCAAAACAAAAAATCACCCAAAGTCCCAAAAGTCCAACATCCCAAAAGTCTCTTGATTCCAGCAACCCAAAAATCACCAAAGAGTCCAATAACCCAAAAGTCTGTCCCTGATCAGTGCAGCCCCAGAGTTCAAAAGTTTATCTGCAGAGTTTTACCTCCCAGCCTACGTGGCAATGGGGGCGGGGGGTCAGAGGCCGACTGCACCACCTCTGTGGGGTTCTGCTGCAGCCTTCACCACAAGCCACTTTGCCAGCCACTCCGCTCCACCAGCCATCCCGTGAGCCGCTCCAGCCATTCAGCAAACTGCTCCGCTAGTCGCTCCACTCCACCAGCCATCATGCAACCTGCTCTGCTCCGTCCCCCACTACTTAACACAACACTCAGTAATGTCAGCTTATGGTAGGGGAGCCTCAGTGCTGGTGCACCATTGGCCCAAAGTGAATTCAGCTCATCAGCCTGTAACTAAATGCCTAATGGAATCAAAATTAGCTCTGATATTCCACAGTGGAGAGAGGAGGCGACAACTGGTGTTTCAGGCCCTCAAAGGGGGGCCCGTGCCAGCCCCAGCCTCAGTCCACCCTCTCAATTCACTGGTTTTTTGAACCCATGTCCCTTGTCTAGTGAGTGCTACCTAGTTGATGGCAAGTCCCTCTGTCATAAAACAGTTCCACTGTCCTTGATTCACATAATCAGTGTAACACTTTATTCTTCCTGCCCCAATAACAGAGAAACTGGGGATCCCACAGCAGCCAAAGTGACCATTTGGGCTGCTGTGGGCTCATGCTAGGCAGGGTGGGTGTGCCTATGCAAACAAGATCAGCCCCTGAAGTTCTTTTCCACAACTCACCACAATTTACCACCAGATGTCAGGGTAGAGCTCACCCTGACTCTGCTTACATAACTAACACACACAATCTTTTTTAAAATGTCAGGATTTATTGACAGTTTACCTGAAGAAAAAAAAGACCAAAATTTAAAAGCTAATATCACCAAAGGCCATCTTATCGCCAGGACAGCCCTGCAGGCCTCACTTGGCTCCACAGACATGGCCACACAATTGAACATCTGTGCATCATGGCTTCATCTTTCAGAGCTCCCCAGGGAGGTCCAGTCAACAGTCAAGGACCTACCCTTCGAAGGCCCAAAATTATTTGTGGCCAAACCGAACAAGTCCCTCCACACCCGTAAGGACTCAAGGGCAACATTAAAATCCCTGGGCATCTATACAGCTGCAAATAAAAAAAACAAAACAGGGCAGATATTATACCCAGAGATTCCGATTGATGCCACATTCACAAACACACAGGCAGTATGACCAGTGCTGCGAGCAAAGGCAAACTAGACATTGACAAAACCAAAACCAACACCAACCTTTGACATCCTAACAATCCGCCACAACACAGCAATTTTGAAGGTGTGGTCAAGGGCACGAGACAACCGCACATTCTAATGCTGGAAACAGACTCTCTCCTGACTATTTGGCGGACACTTGTTCCTGTTTCACCAAGTCTGGTGCAGCATCATTACAGACAGATGGGTTTTGGAAATTATCCAAACCGGTTACTCCATCCCACCTCCCCACCCTCACTCCCCATCCCTCTTTAGGGACCCCCTCATGAGTCACTGCTGTAACAGGAAGTAAACTATCTCATTCACTTTGGTGCAGTGGAACTGGTACCAACGCAGCACAGAGGAAAAGAGTTCTATTCAAAATATTTTCTCACAGAAAGACAGGCAGATGGAGACCCATCTTAGATCTAAGGAAACTCAACAAATTTGTAAAAACAACAACATTTTAAAATGGTGACACTAACACTATAATTCCAGTGTTAGAAAAATGGGGACTGGCTCTCGGCCCTCGATCTGCAGGATGCATATTTCCACATTAAGATTCATCCATCACACAGACGATTCCTGAGGTACATCCTAGGGAAACAACTCTTCCAATACAAAGTATTACTCTTTGGCTTGTCGACCACTCCAAGGGTTTTCTCCGAAGTTTTAGTAGTGGTGGTGGCAGCACACCTCTGCAGACACGGAGTCATATTTCCATATGTGGATGACTGCCTCATAAAGATGCCAACACAACAAGAAGCAATAAGCACCTTGCAGAGTAGGATAACCCTTTTCACGAGCGTAGGGTTACAAATAAATGTGCAAAAGTCCACACTGATTCCTGTCCAGAAACTGGAATTCATAGGGGCTTCTCTCGACTGTTCAACAGCATCACACTCGTCAATTTAATTTTGATGGTGATGGGCCGCCCACAAACATCTGCCAGAACATGTTTACTTCTACTGGGACATACATCAGCAATGACATTTGTTGTCAAGCACACCAAACTTCACATGAGATGCCTGCAAGCCTGGCTTTGAACAGCATACATACCACCCAGGCACAGCCTAAGCAGATGTCTTATAATGCCATGCAGGGTAAAAGACTCCCTAAAATGGTGGGCACAACCCAAGAATATCTGTACAGGAGTCCCAACAACACAGTCCAAGGCCCGATGGTAGAGGGGGGTTCCAGTCCACTCTCCCTTTTCACAAATATCATCGAGTGTGTCGTGGTACAGGTACCGCTCTACAGCCTGTCTAGCGGGTTGTATAGTTTTAAGCGGGTGTAAGTGGTGGTGAAACCGGCTACTTCCAAGACATGCACATTGTTTCATTGTCGATAAAACTTGCAGGATGAAATCTTTTAATTGGGAGGAAAAAAAAAAAAAGGACCCGAAAGAGTTCATCTGGGTCTCTCACCATGGTGATTGATATTGGGTGGGTTTGTTCTGTCGCCGAATTTACCCACAGACAATTTAAAAACAGTTTAGCAATTTGGCACTTAGCAGGGTTAAACGTGATGTCGTGTTGGCGTAAGCGCACTTTCTTTCCTATAGAAATCATTAATGTACTTATTTTCTTTTTCTTCATCTGTACTCCAGCTGGGATACCTGAACCCTCTTGTTTCTGACGGAAGTGTAATTTTATGTACTCTGAAAACAGTTTGTCAGATTTTTCTTCAAAATGCCTGATTTAGTAGATTTTAGCCACAGTATACCCCTTCAGTATGGCCGCATTTAATTCCACTGTGCACCAAGTCCCAGGATGGCCCTCTCCTTCTCAGTATGGATGCACATCTCCTGCTACTCAGTTTCCGCACGGGTTCGGCATAGGGGGAACATAAGTTTGCCACCCACTCAGACAGGTAACAATGGGAAAGAGAGGCCTCTTGGGAGGTACACTATAAGTTTTGCAATTCCAAAATAATTTGTGAGGGGTCTGCATTTGTTCTAAACACTATCAGGGTGTCCAATAGGCTATTCTTTGGTTTTGTTTATGAAAGGCTCCAGGCTGATCAAATCATAATAATGGATTTCTTCACCCAGGTTAGGTTTGTAAATATAGGAAGATAGCTTTAGACCTCCCCACTCAAAAGAGCATCCCTAGGCACCGGAGTCTGAGGCAACTGGGCTTTGTTTAAGAATCTGCAGGCTCCCTATCTGCTTCTATCATTACTTCCCAGGGTCCTGGCCAATGTTCCCTCCAATTTTTTCCATCTATGTGTGGAATGAATTTTGTTATGTGCACCGAGGTACTGTGTGGCTGTGTGCCACCAGTAGAAAAAAACCTAGATATAAAAGAGTGACGATAGGGATAATTACTGCAGCCAGGACAAATTAGGCATTTTAGAATCCACTACTCAAAGAATTAAATTTAAATGTAAGATAAAAATAAATAATTATGAAATGCATTGATCAGCCAAAGAACTAAAATAACTCACTCTGAAAGAATAAAATTACAGAGAATATATGTGCATTGCAGGAAGGACCAAGTAGCAACAACAAACAATAACACAAGCATGTGTTGGGAAGTAAGTGCGAAAGACTGTGTGTGTGTGTGTGTGTGTGTGTGTGTACACACACACGTACTTCAGAGTGTGCGGTAATCATCAATGCCTGTGAGGAAATCATAGGCTACCACACCAGAAAACATCAGGACTGGTTTGACAAGAATGATGCTGAAATTGAGCAACTCATCAATGAGAAGAGAATGGCATTTCATGCTTGGTAGAATGACATAAATTGTAATATAAAGAGAGAAGCCCATGCCAAGGCGAGGGCGGAAGTACAACGTAAAACCAGACAACTTAACAAATGGTGGACTGAGGAAGCGCAAGAACTCCAACATATCATGGACATCCACAATACATGTGGTTTCTTTAGTGCCACCAAGGCTGTTTATGGGCCAGTTTGTTATGGTATGAATCCTCTTCGCCCTAAGGACGGAACCACACTTCTGAAGGACAATGAAGCCATCAATTCTCGCTGGAAAGAACATTTTGAAGATCTCCTTAACCCTAATTCTATGGTTGTAGATAAGTCCTTGAGCAAATCCCTCAATGACCATTTAGGGATGAGCTCGGAGATCCTCCCAGTTTGTATGAGGTACACAATGCCACCATGCAGATGATGAACAACAAGGCAGCAGGTCTAGACTGGATACCTGCTGAAGTCTTCAAAAACGGTGGACTAGAGCTAATTTGGCAGCTTTACCTGCTTATCCTTAAATTCTGGATAAAGGAGGAGATACCCAGTGAAATGAGGGATGCCTTGATTGTCACCCTCTTCAAGAAAGGGAATAAAGTGGATTGTGGAAATTATCATTGTATCTCCCTCCTTAGCCACTGCAGGCAAAGTTCTGGCATGGATCCTTGCAACTCGCCTTGTGCCCCTGTCTGAAGAAATTTTACCAGAGTCAGAGTGGTTTCCAACGATGTCATGGAACTGTGGATATGATCTTCACAGCATGGCAGCTGCAAGAAAAGTGTTGGGAGCAAAAGCAACCACTGTAGACAGCTTTTATTGATCTAACTAAAGCGAGTGGTGAGCTGCAGCCGGTTCGCACCGGTTTGCGCTAACCTGTTGTTAAATTTAGAAGCCCTTTTAGAACCGGTTGTTCCCCGTGGGACAAACTGGTTCTAAAAGGGCATTTAAATTTAACAAGCGCTCCCTCCCTGCTGCCTGGCCCCAGCTCACCTCAGCTCTGCCTCCACCTCCTGCCATGAATGCTCCTCCTTGCTTCTCCTCCCGCCCTGCTTCCCGCGAATCAGCTGTTCGCGCGGGAAGCCTGGGAGTGCTGAGAAGCAAGCAGGCTTCCCCGGCCCAGGAAGACGACGCTGAGGTAGGAAACTAGGGGGGGGCCCCCGTGTGCCACTGCCGGTCTCCAGCCACGGCCTGTCCCCGGCAGCCCGTCCCCGCCTCCCCGGCCCCGACCCTCCCCGGCCCTGCGGCCCCTGCCGCAGCACCCCCCCGCGTCCCCGGCCCCGACCCTCCCCGGCCCCGCATCCCCGACCACCGGCCCCGGCCGCAGCACTCCCCCCCGCCCCGGCCCCGCGTTCCCGGCCCCGACCCTCCGCGGCTCCGCGGCCCCGGCCGCCCGGCCCCGGCCCCAACCCTCCCCGGCCCCGCGGCCCCGATCCTCCCCGGCCCCGCGGCCCCGGCCCCAACCCTCCCCGGCCCCGCGGCCCCGGCCCTCCCCGCCCCCGACCCTCCCCGGCCCTGCGTCTCCAACCCTCCCCGGCCACCAGCCCCTGCCGCAGCACCCCCCCACGTCCCTGGCCGCGACCCTGCCCGGCCCCGCGTGCCCGACCCTCCCCGGCCACCCGACCCTGGCCCCGCCCCCCCATCCCCGGGTCCCCGCCCGGCCCCGACCCTCCCTGGCACCGCGTCCCCGACCCTCCCCGGCCACCGGCCCCTGCACACCCCCCCGGCCCTGCGTTCCCGGCCGCGACCCTGCCCGGCCCTGCGTCACCGACCCTCCCCGGCCACCCGGCCGCGGCGCGTTCCCGGCCACGACCCTCCCCGGCCCCGCCCGGCCCCACGTCCCCGGCCGCCCGGCCCCACGTCCCCGGCCGCCCCCCGGCTGCCCGGCCCCGGCTGCATCCCCCCCCTGGCCCCGCGTCCCTGGCCGCCCGGCTCTGGTCGCATCCCCCCCCCCACCCCACCATGCCCCCACCTACCCGGCTCTGGACACAGCCCCCCAGCTCCGGCCCGGCCTGGCCCCGTGGCTCCAGCCGCCCCTGCTGTTTTGCCATGGGGCTGGGCTCCGGCAGCGCGGGTCTGGGCATGGCAGCGGCCCCGTTCCAGCTCTGGCCGCGGCCCTCCCTGTCTCTACCCGGCCAGCTGCCTGGCTCTGGCCGCCGGGCTCCCGCCACATCCTCCGGCTCCAGCTGCGCGTCCCCGGGCTCCCGGCTCCAGCAGCGGCCGGACTGTAGCGCCCCAGCCACGTCCAGGCAGCGCGGTAAGGGGGCAGGGAGGGGGTGTTGGAGAGAGGGTAGGGGAGTTTGGGGGTGGGGGGTCAGAGGGCAGGGAACAGGGGGATTGAATAGGGGCAAGGGTCCTGGTGGGGCAGTCAGGGGACAGAGAGAAGGGGTGGTTGGATGGGGCAGGAGTCCTGGGGGGCCATCAGGAATGAGAGGAGGGGTTGGATGGGGTGGCGGAGGGTACTCAGGGTACAGGGAAGGGGGGTGGATGGGGCAGGGGTCCCTGGTGGGGGGGCATCAAGGAACGCGGGGGTTTGGTTGGGGCAGGAGTCCAGGGGGGGGCATGATCCCTCCTGGGGTGAGGAGGGAACCGGTTGTTATGATTTTGGCAGCTAATCACTGACTAAAGCCTTTGATTCAGTGAATTGCCGCGCCCTCTGGACTGTACTTTCTAAGAGCGGATGTCCTGATAAATACATCAATGTCCTAAAATTGCTTCATGATAACATGAAAGTGACTGTTCTGAGCTGCACTGGCTCCCAGAGTGAACCTTTCAAAGTACAAACAGGAGTCAAACAGGGCTGTATCATCACTCCAACAGTGTTTGGGGGTTTTATTGCTGTCACTCTTTACCTAATTGCTGGGAAGTTTACAGCTGGCATTGAAATCATTTACAGAATGTTTGATCACTTGCTGCTCTCAGTCTGTGAATCCCAGTCATCTTCAACAGAGAAACACTAGCTCCCACTGAATCACTATAAACAAAGGGCACATTTTCAGACACACCAGGCTGGCACTAATCAACACTTCCTTCCACTCCTTGTCTTTTTTCCTCTTAAATTTGATTTTAAAAATCTGTAAATATAAAGTATTATTAGTACCCAGCAGCATCTGAATTTCTCATCCTTCCATCCATGTCAACAAAAGGGCTCTGGGGATGCAGGGGTCTTGGGCAGAGGGGTTACCCTTGGGTCTGATGAGCTTCCCCTGGTTCTACAGAGAAGAGACCCCCTCTGGCGGGGGCATGGTGGTGGCTGAAGGCTATGCTCTGCAGAATGGTACACCTTGCACATCTGCCAGTTGCAGCATGCCCAGCACCCGGCTATGCCCTGGGTGGTCGTGGTTGGGACCTGGCAGCAGAGGTGTCCGAACAAAAGCTAGAAGCAACCTCCCTGCACTCGTGAGGCCAACTTTCAAGAGAACTCAGCTCACGGTCACCAATCTCTCAGCATGCAAAATAGCATGAGTCATGCCATGTTTAAGAAATAACATTTCCGGCCCTCTTTTGTTGTCTACTGAGTACTGAGCCTTCAGGAGTCACATTTTCAAGCATTTGCCTGAACCACAAGAGCTAATACTTTTACTTGTTTAAATGAAAGCTGAGCACCTCCCAGAATCCCATGACTCCAGCAGCTGGGGCTTTAAGGAAAACAAGTATTGGGGGACTCAGCACTACTGCCAGTATGATGGATGATGCTCTTGTGTTGAATGGGGCTGGAGGAAGATGGTGCTTTCTACATGCTGCTGACTGGGGGCTGGGAGCATGGAAGTGAGATCACCAGTGAGACACCAAGACGTGGGGAGGGGGGTAAAGTCCAGCTGTAAATGTCCTGGCCCCCAGAGGCTAGCTCAGTCCTGCAGCATGTCTCCCATCGGAGACAGGTGTGACAGTGCTGGGCAGACGCAAGAAAATGTCAACAAGCCTGGAGAGACTATCCCTCCACTAATATTTACCCAGCATGCGTTACAATTGTGCTGGCCAAAGTCCATTTCTTCTGTGAACAGTGAGGGGCAGAGATGTCTCCGCTGGCTCGGAATGTCTTGGTGACTGGATCCAATCGGGGTATTGGGCTGGAGCTGGTCAGGCAGCTAGTGGAGGGTCCAGACCCCCCAGAACACATCTTTGCAACCTACCGAGACCTGGATGGATCAAGAGGAAAGGTAGGAGAGCCAGGTGAGGGCTGGGGGGTCAGAGAGGCAGTCTCCGAAGCAGCTATATGGGAAAGGGGTTTGTCTGTCTATCTCAGGAGAAGGCTACCTACAGCACACATGCCAAAGGCGGCACGCGAGCTGATTTTCAGTGGCACTCACACTGCCTGGGTGTCCTGACCTCCGGTCGGGGGGGCTCTGCATTTTAATTTCATTTTAAATGAAGCTTCTTAAACATTTCAAAAACCTTATTTACTTTATATACAACAATAGTTTAGTTATATATTATAGACTTGTAGAAAAAGACCTTCGGAAAATGTTAATATGTATTACTGGCACGCGAACCCTGAATTAGAGTGAATAAATGAAAACTCAGCACACCACTTCTGAAAGGTTGCCGACCCCTGGTCTAACCCAATGGACCATCAGCGCGCCGAGCCTCCAGGGCACGTGCTCCCCTCAAGGCACTGAGCGGAACCAGCAGCAGTTACGGAGATGCTTTCTGCGATTGCTGGCAGGGTAGGCTGGGCGCTCTTGTCTCCAGCTGGGACTGGCGCTGGGAAAATCTGCATTAGAGTCTCTGTTGAGCAGCAGGCTCCTTCCCAGCACCTCAGCTGTGGCTGTTGGGTCTCCAATTCAGCACTAAGGTTTGCGCTGCGGTTAGGGCTGATGGAAACAAACGAGGGGGCAAAGCAGGCTGGGCTAGTGGCAGCGATTGCTGAGCTGGCCCTTCAGCACTAGCCCAGGTGTAAATCACCACCCTTCCTTGCTGCCCAAGGGCCCCTGGGGAGGGTTTGACTTCAGCTTACATTTCCCTTCTGCCCCTTTTGTTAACCTCAGGGCTGCAGAATCTAGGCTGGGAGCAGGGACCGTGCCCTGCAATAGGAGACTTCTGCTGTGTCTGCTCCCCAGCACTGACAGATGGTCTCCTCTTGATCCCCCTCTGCATCTAGGGAGGTCCAGCTGCATTGCCCATAAACCTCTCTCGAGCCAACTTATGGAGCTGAGCCTGGGAGAGACACTCGGGGTTTAACCTCGTCAGTTCCCGTGTGCTTTGGAAGCTGGCAGGAAAGACGCCATCTGCGAGTGCAAAACTGCCACTGGCACAGTTGATTCTGGGGCTTAATCATACCAAACATTGGTGACTTCAATGGAGCAGCACCAGCTCCACCACCTGAAGAGCTGGCCCAGTATAAGGAACATGTAAGGGTCCAGGCAGATGCTGTGCAGAGGTAGCTGTATGTCCAGCTGCTGGCTGTGTGGGTGTCTGTGCACTCGGGGGCGGGGCTAGGGCATCGCTTGCAGCAGCCGGAATATTGGAGGTGCCATTATTTCTGCTCTACTCGGACTTATTGTTCTAATTCCAGCTTCTTTTCTCGCCCCGTTTCCAGGCCCTGCAGGAACTGGCTGCCAAGTACCCCCCCGTGAGGCTGATTCAGCTAGGTATGGAATGATCACCCTGCACTGCACGCTCTGTGTGCTCAGCCTCAGTTAGTAAAGGGATTCCTCCTCTTGCTTCATACACCCAAAAAGTATCATTCCTCTGTCCCCAGGTCTCACCCCTTGAACTGTATCAGTACTAAAGTCAGGTGAGTCAAGCAGCGTTAAGGCTCATCCTCCTCAATTATCTACTTTAAATATTAACCCAAATAAAACTTGCTACATTGGAAAACAATTGGCATTTTGTCCTGGCGATACAAAAGTGCCCAAAAGGGTCAACATCTTTTTTAAAATGGTTCCGACATAACAAAAGTTAGAATGAAAAAAATGAATTGTAAGGAAATTAACAAAATTTAAAATAAAATAAAAGGCCAGAAAATGGTAACTATATTAAGCCTAAAAAATTAAAGAATAGTATCAAAATACAATAAAAAAGCAACTGGTATTGTTGCAACTACTGTAAGTGAAAAACAAGGTTGCCCAAAACAGTGTAGTTAGGGGAAAGAAAATTCCTTTAAAAAAAAAGTCCAAAAATCTTTAAATGCTCAAGTGGTATAATTTTTTTTAAGTTAATTAAAAAAAAATCAGTCTTGAAAAAAGTAATGAAATTGCTTAAAAACAGTAAGAATCTGGGGGTTTCCCAGCCTCTTAAAATGGCCCCCTCCTTAAACACAAAGTCTTTAAATAAAGGCAACCAGTAAAAAAAAAAAAAAAAAAAGTAACAAATACTCCTGTGCTACGAACACAAATAGTAAGCAAGCCTACAATGGTTAGCCCCAAAATTTGGCATTTAAGTCAAATAATTAAGTTGACTCCACCAAATGCTAATGTTAATTCTTACCTAACTGCAACAACAAAAAAATTAGCTAAAACTTTCAAGCCAAAAGGGATTAATTCTCACAAACTTAAATAAAATACAGCTGTTAAAGCCCGTATTTAAAATTATACGGGCTTTAACAAAGTCCATTAGCAAAATTTTACAAGAAACAGAGGATGGGAACTGTAAACATTTTCTAAGAGGCTGGCAAACACTCCCTGTACTAATCAGGTGAACCATAAAAACGAAGGCACGCTTACTTTGCAGGCCAAAAAACAAAAAAACCAAACCCTCGGTATAAGAGGCATGTTTTTAAGGTGCTTTTTATGCAGGGCCACAGTCCTCAAATACCAAGTCTTGTTTAAACAAGTAACCCTAATACAAACTAAAAAGTCATATAAAAAAATACAACCAACCAAACAAGGCAATAAAATAAACAAAGCTAATCTCTTGTCTCCACCAGAATAACTAACAAATAAGTAAACATAGCACTACTCAAATGGGTTAAACCACACAAAAATGTGGGTTTTGAAAGCAAAGACACCTGCTGTCAGGGACCGGGATGCGGGCAGTCCTGCCTAGTGGTTGGAGCAGGAGTCAGTAGCCAGGGATCCGAGCCCAGCGTCAGAGCCGGAGTGAAGGTGTGCCTACGCTGCAAAGAAAAACACATGGTGCCGAGTCTGAGAGACCAGGTCATATGACTCAGGCCTGCAGGACTTAGGAAATGGGGCTAAAAATAGCAGTGTAGCCCCAGGCGCCCACTCCAGGGTGCTCCGGGGCTCAAGCACACACTGAAAAAGCCAGGGGGTGCTCAGCCCCCACAAGCCGCAGGCAGAGGCGGCGCATGACTCCTGCGTTTGGGGAGGCCGGGCGGGAGTGCCAGAAGCTCACTAGCAGTGGGGGGAGCGGGGCCACTGGTGCCCAGACCATAGCCCTGCCCCCACTCTGCCCTGCGGCCTTGCCCCTGCTTGGCCTCCGACGCCCCTCCCGTGCTCTAGCCTCGCTCTGCCCTGCAGCCCCACTCCCGCTCTGCCTCTTCCCCCAAGGCCCCACCTCTGCTCCGCCTCTTCATGGGCTTCTCCGGCCCCTCCCCTGAGTCCCCGCTGCCTGCTCCTCTCCCTCGTCCCGCGAGGCCCCCACCCCCCCGCCTTTTCCCCCAAAGGCCCCCTGCCCACTAAGAACAATGATAGGAGGGCCAGCTCCAGGCACCAGCTCACCAAGCAGGTGCTTGGGGCGGCCACTCCGGAGAGGGGCGGCACGTCCAGCTATTCGGCGGCAATTCGGCAGAGGGTCCTTCACTCCCGCTCGGAGAGAGGGGCCTCCTGCTGAATTGCCGCAGGTCGCGATCGCGGCTTTTTTGGGGGGTCTGCCTGGGGCAGCAAAACCCCTGGAGCCGGCCCTGAATGATAGACACATGTTCAATGACTAAAATATGAAAGAAGTGTATAATTATGCTGAAAATAGCCTCCCCCAAAAACTGGCAGAGCTCCCCCAAAACACACACACACTTCTTCAAAAGCAGCCACTGGCAAAAACAAAAGTCAGGCCCTGTGAATGCAGGTGTTTCCGCTGGGTCCAGAGCTGGGCTCTGACGCCCTCCCTCCTCACTGGGGGCCAGCCCACCCCCAAGGCTCCAACACCCTTCCCTCTCACTGGGGGCAAGCCCCCCCCAGGCTCCAACCCACTCAGGAACATCTACACTGCTATTTTTAGCCCTGCAGCCTGAGCCCTGCAAGCCCAAGTCTGAGGCTTGGTGCTGCAGGTTTGTCTTTACGGCGTAGACAGGCGCCAGAGCCCAGAAATAGGAGCCAAGGGTCAGGAGTGGCTTACCTGGAGCAAGGCAGCACCGGGAACAAGCAGGCACAGGAACTACTGTAGCCCTGAGTAGCCAGCACCCTGCTCCTGCTGCTGGGCTTAAGAGCGGGTCTGTTGGTCCCCTCAGCCCATTGGGCGGTTTGGCCAATCACACAGCTCAGCTGGGACCCAGCTGTGCTTGTTACCTGCCCGCTTAACCCCCAGGCTGGCTAAGCAGGCTGTCTGGGGCTCGGACTCCTGACCCCTTTCCTCTTCATCCTCCTCCTCCTCCACTGCAGAGCCCAGAACGACACAGGTCTCCAGACAAGCTAACCCTGGCTGATCCTTGCCACACAGATATAAATAAACTGTGGTGCGCAAAACCCCTAAACATTTGTTTAATTTAACAGTCCCGGCCGGGTAACAACACTTTTAAGGCAACACTAAAAAACATTCAATGAGTTCCTCCGGCTAAGTCCAGTGGCAAAGTCTTTACTTCCTCATAACTTCTCCAGGAAAGAAAATACATTTTAATGAAACCGCATTTCCAATTCAATTCACTTGCCATTTGGCCGCGGGCGGTCCAGGTGTAATGGATTTGCATTCCTTTATGTTTTTAGAAACACTAAAATCAGGGCCCTTCTAGGAGCAAGTTTCCTGACCCACTTTAAAGCCAGCATTAATTTGAAAAGGAAATTTTACAGTTAAAAGTAAAATATTTTTCTCAGGAGAGTGAGTTTTAATCCATTTGTGCAGCCTGGTCAGAAGGCTTTCAAAAATATCCACCAAAGAAAACAACCCAAAATCCTTCCCTTCCCATGAGAAAAAGGGGAAGGGGGGCGTCCAAAAATTTAGGAAAGCACCTTCTCCTCTTCCTCCCATTCTCCACCCTTTTCCCCTCCCTCTCCTGTCCCACCCCCTCGCACATCCTGCTCCCAGGGGTCTGGAGCCAGGCTCCTGCCTGAGCCCAAATGTCTACACCACAATTTTACAGTCCTCTAGCCCGAGCCCGAGTCAGCTGACACTGGCCAGCCACGGGGGTTGAATTGCAGTGTAGACGTACCCACACAGGGCAAAGAGTCAAGCATGCTTCTGTCAGCTTTGCTAATGTCATTCGGGACGCGGTGCTGGCAGGACTCCTTCGGCTGGCTCACACCACGTCTCCACTGGGGGCTCTGCTAAAGCCTCTGTAGCCCAAACAAGCCCCAAACTAAAGTGTGGCTTGTAACTGAATGGAAAGGCTCATCCTTCTTTATATGCACCTGCGCTGCGTTACCAGTAACAGCAAGAAGGCCGGGGTGCAGGAACAATTTGTATGGTGGGGGAGCTGAGAGCCACTGAACCAAAATGTAAACCCCGGATATAATGGAAACCACTTCAAGGCAGGGGGTCTGGAGCACCCCTACTTCCAGCACCTATGAAGAAAGCTGTCGTTCCAGGACCAAACCCTGGCATTACACTAATAAAAATACCTCAAACATCAAAGTCCCTCACTAAAATTCTAATTGCTTAATCCTTCATTCTCTTGGCTCTGGTCTTCCCCCAGGGATGAGACCTCTTGCCTCTGTTGGAGTGAGACTCTTCTCTGGAGCCAGGGGCTTGGAGGGGTCTGCTCGCTGCAACCCTTGCAAAGTCAGGCTTCCTGCAGTGTCTGGGAGACCCTGCCTGCTGCCCCAAGTACCAGCTCCACACTCCCATTGTCCGGGAACCACAGATAATGGGAGCTGGGGGAGGTGGTGCCTGTAGGCAAGAGCAGCATGCAGAGCCTCCTGGCCTCCTGCCTAGGAACTGGCCCTGCTGGCCACTTGCAGGGCGCAGCGCAGAGCCAGGACAGGCAGGCAGCCTGCCTTAGCCCTGCTGCGTCGCTGACCGGGAGCCGCCTGTGGCAGGGCCACCCAGAGGATTCAGGGGGCCTGGGGCAAAGCCATTTCAGGGGCCCCTTCCATAAAAAAAAGTTGCAATCCTATAGAATCCTGTATTCTTGTGGGGGCCCCTGCAGGGCCTGGGGCTTGGAGCAAATTGCCCCACTTTCCCCCCCCCCGGGCGGCCCTGGTAGGTGTCCTGAGTTTTAATCCTAGTTCTTCCAGTGATTCACTCTGTAGCCCCAGGCCAGTAACTTCACCGTTTTGTCTCAGTTTTCCTATCTGCAAACCAGGGACAGGACTACTTCACTGGGCTCTTGTGAAGATTTAATAGAATAGTTAATGTCAAATTAGAACTCCAAACATATATAAGCATTATCTGAATGCTAAGTATATTTATTAACTCAAGTTAACTAGTCACACCAAAAAAACTGGAGAAGTCAAGCTTCCAGGGCCTCACTCCTTCACGCCAGACAGCGTTCTTTGTCTCCCTAGAGCAGCCAAGCAATGCCTGCTATTAAAATCCTGTACTCTTTACTAAGTGGAATCAATGGAAGTTCTGCCTGAGCAAGGACTGTGCATTGAGGCCCCCAAGTCAGTGGGGCTCTGACGGGTGCAAGGGTCTGCTCATCAGTTCAACTGTTGGCGTGGGGCGTAACTATGAACTCAGAGGTTATCTGTGAGTCTCAAAACATTTCTTGCTCAATGAACTGCCTACTTATTGTTCTCACAGGTTAAAATCCAAACATCATCACATCCATTACTGATTAAACACTGACAAACCAAAGCCACATTTAAGAAAAGAGTAAGATCAAAATACACATTTCAGGAGGATTGTCAATATATTTTTTAAAAACCCTATGGTTGGCGCCTTATGCTCCACAGGGAGTGAATAAGAAGAAGAAGAAGAATGCACTAGCTTATAGTGTCTCATTAATAAATAGTAATACCACAACAAAACATTTCCTCTTGAAAATTGTACATAACCAAACTGGTTGTCTTAAACAAAAACCAGCAACAACACGAACACACAATACCCAGGAAGAAATAATGACAAATATCCAAGTTGCCATTTGTTTAGAAACAGAACTGTTTATATTCAGTAATCTGGAACTAGATGGAACATAACTCTCTGAATCATTCAGGTAAACATCATTAATATGTCAGGTGTTCATTTTTTGAAAATCACAGCATCTTCATCTTCAATTTACATATAACATTAACACTGAAAAAGTATGAAAGCCTTGATGGCCCATGAAATAAACTGACTGAAAGGTCAAAAATCTTTTCCAGCATAAACAAGTAGCCCCAGCCAGGCCTGGAAGGATATAAATTCTCCCACCCTCCTTTGCACTTTCACCCACATATATTTCAATAGGCTTTTAGTGGTCTAACTTTTTAAAATACGTTCCAGCAGCTTGTTGCACTGTGTAATCAATGAGAGTTTGAATGACCCTAACACCAAGGTCCATTTCTATGGCTTTTCATGACAAGCATTTGTAGGTAGACAGATCCCCTTCACCCAAGACTGAGGTGAATGCAAATAGGTCACAAACAAATTAACAAAATGTTTGCTCTGAACACAAGCTTTAATGAGCTCCTTTAACTACTACTAGCTCCAGTGAACTTTACCCTCAGTTAACAAAAGTAGTGTTGTGCTTTAGGTTAAATTTAAACCAACTTTTAATGCACAGTTACCACGACACCAGAAATGGAAGCCTCTCTCCCCTGTCCAGCAGTACTGATAGAAATGGATGCACTCCATTTATCCATTAATTAAATCTCTCCCCAAACGTAGTAGCAATAATAATCCAATCTTTTTATAATCCAGTTACCCAACAATAACCTGATTAGATTTCCTGGAAATCTTTCATAGATCTAGTGGGGGTGAGCACAGAGTTTAACATGGTGCATTTCGTATTCTCTTCTTTTAGCTCCTCTCACACTCGGGAGCAGAGCAGCACGACCACTGCTAGACAAAGGCAGCTAGTGAATCCATATTTTCCCTGCCGAATGTCAGAGCTGGAGCCCAAGTCTGCCCCGCTTTACACTGCAAAGTGCCCCTGAAATCAGAACAGCGGCTCCCAAACTTCTGCTGGTAGGAAGAAGGCGGGCAGGGCCCTGGAGTGCCAGTGTGCCAGGCAGGGCCACCCAGAGGATTCAGGGGGCCTGGGGCAAAGTATTTCAGGGGCCCCCTCCATAAAAAAATGTTGCAATACTACAGAATACTGTATTCTCGTGGGGGCTCCTGTGGGGGCCAGGGCCGGGGGAAAATTGCCCCACTTGCCCCCCCTACCCCCCGGGCAGCCCTGGCCCATGGCAAGCCTGCGCCCCAACCTTGAGCCCCAACCCCCGGCCCCATCCCTGATCCCTCCACCCCCAAACCCAGAATCCCCTCCTGCACTCCAAACCCCTCATCTCCGGGCCCACTGCAGATCTGCAGCTCCAGCTCTCACCCCTTCCCAAATCCCAACCCACTGCCTCAGCCTGGTGAAAATGAGTGAGTGAGGGTGGGAAGAGCGAGCAACAGAGGGATGGGGGATAGAGTGAATGGGGTGGAGCTTGGAGAAGGGGCGGGGCAGGGGGCGGGGCAAGGGTGTTCAGTTTTGTAGGAGTTGAAAGTTGGCCACCCTACTTAATGCTGGACAGTGGTAGGGTCCCTGTGACTCTCTGGGCCCCTTTATTCCATTGAAATGAACCCAGCAGCCCTTTCAGAGGCACCAGGCGAGAGCTGCACCAGTGATCTCGCTCATCGAGTCACAGAATCACACCTGTCAGAGATGGGAAAAGCACCAGTGCAGCCCATCTACTCCCTCCGCTGCTAGAAATCCAGCCCAAAGGCAGAATGCTTCACCAAGCCAACAGCACAAGCCAAAGGACAGCGGGGTGACCAGAAAGGACTAAAATCCCCTGCACTGCACAGAGATTAGCCCTAAACTAACGCACCCCAGACGGGAGTGGTGGAAGCTCCCTAAATGTGGGGGGACCACCAGCGCCCGACCTATGGCCCTGCTGCCCCCTGCTGCCCCTTCTTACTGAGCCCCCATCCTCGCACCACCCATTCCTCTGAGGCCCCACCCTCACCCCTTCTTCCCAAGGTCCTGCCCCTTCTCCCTGAGCCCCACCCTTGCACCATGGAGTCTTACCAAGGAGTCACAGACACCCCCTTAGACTCCCCAGTCTATCTCGCCACCCCACAAACTGGGCTAGTGACAAAGGGTCACACCACATTCAGGCTGCTCCCATACCAGTCACTTGGTACCTCGGTCTCACACCAAAGACAACGCTGGTAGCCAATTCTATAGTAAACGCACAAGAGGGGTAGTAGCTAAGAAAAGGAAAGGAGAGTTATGGGAGGTTAAAGCAGGTGAAATGTATGGACCGGTGAGTCACAGTCTGTAATTCCAAATGGCAGCAGAGACGTAATAAACTGCCAGGTTCCCAAAAGTCTTTTCAGGGAACCCAGATTGTCTGTGGGAATCTCTGCTTTGCATCTGGGACCCTTCCCTGTGAGAGACCAGACAGTCCAGAGGTAAAGGCTCTTTCCCTGAATCCACATATTTAGCTTCTGCTCCCAGAAAACAAGCTGACATGGTGTCAAGGCCTCATCCCCGCTCTGGCACTCCGAGTGCAGAAGGTGGGGGCCCACAAGGATTTTAAAAATTAATACTGGCCACTCCAGGCTTGTATTAAACTCTCAAGGTTACAGCTGTTTTCTGACCTTGGCTTGGTAAACACTGCCACCACCCAAATGCAAAAAAAAATCCTTGCACCCAGGAAGTAGCACTTGGGAGTTCCTCCCTGTGGGGTACCCTCAACCCTTTCACCCCCCACCCCTTTCCAGGGAAGAGCTGAAAAAGAAAACAAAGGAAATCAGCTGTTGCTACCAGCTAATCAAACAACATGCACAAACCTCTTAGGACACCAGAAATCCAATCCTGTTCTTAAAAAAGGTAAATTTTATTAAAAACAAAAAAGAAAGGAAATACATCTGGAATTTATGCTTTTGCTAGATTTTAAAAGAGCAATTCCCAAAATTAAGCACCCAAAATAGCTTTCTTGGGGGGTCCAGCTTACAGGTTACAAGCAAACAAAAACATCTGAGGTTAGCACAGAAGAGTCCATTAGCCACAAGAAATAAACAGAAATAACCCTAATCGTGTCTTTCTAAACATTCCTGATCTACTTACACATTTGGGAGTTCCAGACACGTAGTTCTAGGTATGATCTGATGATTTTGGATCATACCTGGCTTAAAGCTGCTTACAGCATCGCTGCTCTGTGTCTCTGCTCTTCGGAGAACAACCACAGACACAAAGGGAAAGCTTCTTTCCCCATTTTAAAAAGTTCTAGCCTTCCCTTTGGATCTTTTGGTCAGGTGCCCTTTTCTTTACCTGGGGGACTTTGTTAAGCCTTTACAGGTAAAGAAAGCAGAGAACAGCCACCAAGAGGGACTTTGTAGCTAACTGGCTGGCTCAGTGTTCATAAAAGGGAGCCACTCCCCTCCACCCCCTTCATTAATCACACAGTCTCAGCTCCCTGGCTCCCCCCATCCAGGGAGTGAGAGTCCTGCTAGCTCAGCCTGTGTCGCTTGGCTCTTGCTGTCTTCACATTGCCTCTGGCTGGTGCCTGGGCCTTGCTCTTGGCCAGGGCCGGTGCAAGGATGTTTCACGCCCTAGGCGAAACTTCCACCTTGCGCCCTCCCCCGTCCCTGAGCCCCCACCCTGAGGCGCCCCCCCCGCACGACAGCTCCCCATCCCCCACCCTCCGCCCTGAGGCACCCCCCCTGCCCTAGCTCACCCCTGCTCCGCGCACGAGCACGAGCACCCCGAGCACACAGCACCTAAGCTGATTGGCGCCGCAAGCCTGGGAGGCAGGAGAAGTGAAGCAGCGACGGTGTCCTCGGGGAGGAGGCGGGGCAGGGGTGAGCTAGGGCGGGGAGTTCCCCTGCATGCTGCTCCCCTCCCCCTTACTTGCTGCAGGCGGCCCTCCCCGCCCTCCCCTGCCCCAGCTCCCTCCACCTAAATGCCAGCGGCGACTGGGGCGGCCGAAGATCCGGCCGCCGCGGTCGCTGCCAAAGAAAATGGTGCCACCCAAATCCTAGCACCCTAGGCGACTGCCTAGGTCGCCTAAATGGTTGCACCGGCCCTGCTCTTGGCCCCATGGAATGGCCGATCTGTCTCCTCTGCTCCCCCTTGATTTCCCTGCAGATGCGGTGAGCTTGGCCAGCGTGAGAGCAGCTGTGAAGGAGGTGGAGTCCCAGCTGAACGGCAGGGGCCTGAACCTGCTCATTAACAATGCAGCAATCAACTCCTATGCCACGCTGCAGTCAGTGCAGCCAGAGGAGATGATCTCTGTGTTCACTACCAATGTGGTTGGGCCGATCCAGGTGGCCAAGGTACGTATGGTCTCACTGGTTATTATTTACTGGGGAGAGGGCGAGGGAAGGGAAGGACTGGGAGGCGTGGAGAGACCTTCGCCCTATCTAGGGACTGGATTGAACGGAGTTCATTCTGTACCTGGAGCCACCCACTGTTTATCACAGTGTATTAAAAACTGTTAACATTATAAGCTATTGCTCTAAGTATAAGGGGTTTCCTGTCCTGCTTGTGGGCTAGCGGGAAGCATGGGAGCTGGGTCTTCAAGAAGTAGTCTGCAAAGTGCCAGCCTAGGGTGAGGCAGGGAGAGTTGTGCCTCTCTGCCTTAGGGAGCAGCCTGCTTTCTCTCTCTCTGTTTTGGGGTTCTTGTGTGCTAGGGGTCTGGATTCTAAGAAATAAAGTCATGTTATGTTGCAACCTCCCAGCAAGAGTATTAATGTTTTTATCGAACTTCTCTCTGTGTGCTCTGAACATGACATTTACAGCAAGTCATGGAAAGAGGAGAAAAGGGAATATGTATCATGGGCTGCTCAGCACCTCCTCCCGCCTGCACAAGGTATATAGAGCAGCGGAGACCACGCAGGAAGCCCGCCCTACCCATGCTGCAGCCAAGTCATAGGCTGCTCATTCAGAGTCAACACGCTGTAGCTTGCGTCTCCTCCATGCTGCTCCACTAGCTCAAGTGGATCGTTGGCCTTTGCAACTACTCATTATAGCTGCACAGAGCTGGAGCATGTGTGCTGACGTGCAGACTTGATTCTGTGTGTGCGTGTGTCTAGGTGCCTGTGTCTGTCAGTGTGCGCTGCAGCAATGTGGTGTGTGTGATATCCCCATATCTCTGTGCACACGGAGTGTGTGACTGGTGTGTCCATTGCCAGCTAGCTGGCTGTTCTCTCTCTGCTCCTCCTTGCTCCTGGCCCCCGGGGCTCCTTGGACTCCATACTCACTTGATTCTCTTCTTACCCCCCTGACAGCTGGGGGCTCCTCCCTTCCCTTCAGGGCTCCATCCACGTCTTCTCTTCTCCCTCTGCCCTCTGCCCTCAGGGATCTCAGTCTGGCCCATAGTCTCAACTTTCCCCTCTAACCCAGAGACTCCCACACCTACCTCATCGCCCCAGCTCACCTCCCAGTCCCTGCTCCTGGCCATCCCAACAGACATGGCAACTGCTGGAACTTCATCCTCTCTGGCCACTTCCTTCCCAGCTCCTGCCCCTGTATCTATCACAGCGCTGTCGAGATCACCTTCCTCTCCTCCTGCGACCTAGCCTCGTCCTCCTGCTTCCCTGTCCTTCTTTCTGGTTCTCCATAAGAGTGTTACACTGAGAGCTTCCACCAAAACCCCCCTGGAGACTGGTGTGAAGGCCCCACGAGGAGTTAACCAGAAGCTTCTGTTCCACACAGACAAAGGGACTTGGCATTTGGGCTGAGAGGCAGAGGGCTCTTGCTGACAAGTGTTGGTGTTTTGTGTGGGAGGGAAGGCAGAAAACACAGAGACTGAGGCCAGGCAAGATTGGAAAGGGAGACAGAGAGGCAGGAAGGGAGCCAAGCGGGGCCAGCAAGGGCTCTGTGTATGACCCTGGGACAAGCTAGAGGCAGTTTGTTGGTCTGGCGCTGGCTAAAGAGGCGTGGGGGCTGTACGCTAAGAAGCTGCTCCTTTAGCTCTTGGCTCCCCCTGCATTCGAAGGAGCAGGACACCAGGCTCATCAACTTCTGCTTCCCGCTGGAACAGCCCCAGGCCCTGCGCTTTGACTAGCCGCTTGGCTCAGAAAGGGGCGACAGGACCATGGCCGAGTTACCCTGCCGGTGGCAGGGAAGGCGGGGCTCCATCACAACTGCCATGTCCACAGCTCAGCGCCACAGCTCAGGCGAGTCCCAACACCATGATTGAGGAGGTTTCTTGGGGTTTTGTTTTCATCAGGAGTTTCTGCCCCTCCTGAAGAGGGCAGCTGAGGAAGCCGGAAAGGAGGAGCTGAGCTGCAGCAAGGCAGCAATTATCAACATGTCCACTAAAGTGGGCTCCATCGAGCTGTGCTTCAACGTCCTGGAGATCCCCATGTACCCATACCGTGCCAGCAAGGTAAGCTGCGTTCCCCACTCAGCTTCAGAAAGTGGGGAGAGCGTCAGGCCACGCCGCCTTGTGCAGGGCCTGGGTGTAATGGACAGTGACTCGGGAGCTCTGCTTTCATAGAATCATAGAATCTCAGGGTTGGAAGGGACCTCAGGAGGTCATCTAGTCCAACCCCCTGCTCAAAGCAGGACCAAACCCAACTAAATCATCCCAGCCAGGGCTTTGTCAAGCCTGACCTTAAAAACCTCTAAGGATGGAGATTCTACCACCTCCCTAGGTAACCCATTCCAGTGCTTCACCACCCTACTAGTGAAAAAGTTTTTCCTAATATCCAACCTAAACCTCCCCCACTGCAACTTGAGACCATTACTCCTTGTTCTGTCATCTTCTACCACTGAGAACAGTCTAGATCCATCCTCTTTGGAACCCCCTTTCAGGTAGTTGAAAGCAGCTATCAAATCCCACCTCATTCTTCTCTTCAGCAGACTAAACAATCCCTTTATTTGGTGTCTGATTCCAACTGGCTGTTCACCATGACCAGAGCTCCCCCTCCCCCCACGCCCAACAGACTCTGGCTGGGAAGCTCAGCCCTTGGAGGCATAGGCCCCAATAACACATCTTCCCTTCCAAGCCCAAACCTATGACAGTGACACTAAAAACCAGCATTAATACAACACACAATTACAAACACCTAATGACTAGCCTTTCTACCAATGCCCAGTTAGTCTCTGCAGTGCCCTGTGCTGTTGGTCCATGGGTGGCCCTGTTAAGGGGAAAGGCCCCGTTGCCTAAACTGTGCTATGGACATGCCCTGTGTATCCTGATGGAAGGCGTACAAGGCCCCTGGGTTTGCTGGTGGTGTGCATAGCTTCCCAGTTCACCCAGCCAGTTAACCCCGGAGAAATACAGAGAAACTCCAGCTAAGTGAATGGAGTCACTCTGGATTTACTGGTCCAACACCACTCCAGTGTGGAACCTGGGCAGGAAACATGACACCAGCCAGCCGCATCTCTGAGGAGGCACCAGGCCAAACTTCCCACTGGAGGTTTGATTCCATTCCCACACTCTGAACTCCTATCTGACTGAAGCAGATCCGTGGAGTGGGAAGGTGGCTGGTAGGAGATCCCTGCCACTGTGGTCAGCGTGATCGGCAGCGAGAGGCCCTTACAAAGATGTGGTTTATTTTCCAGGCTGCTCTGAACATGGTGACGAGGTGCCTGGCAGCAGAGCTCAAAGACGCTGGGATCTTGTGCACTGCCATCCATCCCGGCTGGGTGAAAACCGACATGGGGACAGAGAAGGTAGTGCCCAGCAAGGTGCCAGGCTGGCATGCTGACAGCGCCTCTTGGGAGGTGTATTCCTCATGGCTCGCTTCAAAACGAGCAGCCCCCACTCCAGCAGTCACCTGTTCTCCCCGCAGTGAAGTGCCCCGGGGGCTTGCTTCCATTCTCAATGCAGCGCCGTGCCCTGTAAGGCCAATGGCAAGCGAGAGACCCCAGTCCGAGCAACTGCTTTGAATTCAGCCTCCTTTAGGTGCAGGAGGGTCGAGTTCAGCTGACGCTGGGGTGAGAGCACTGAGCCGAAGAGTCACCTACCCCCAGTCCAGGCAGCACACGGATACAGCATCCCCCAGGCAGGGCCGGCCCATGACCCAATGGCGCTCAAGCAAGGAGTGTCCTCGGCTTACCCACCCCCTTTGTAAAACATTTGAATACCCAGATTTGTATTGCATTGGGAGCCCATTTCACGACTTCGCTGCATGATTTGCAGGCATGAGTTATCACAGTCAGATAAGACTATACATTTGCTAAGAACAAAAGCAGCACCCCGAGCCTGGTGCCCCCCCAAGTCCAGCATCCCAGGCGGTCGCCTGTGTCACCTGCCCCTAAATCCAGCCCTGCCTCCAGACGAGCCCAGAAATCTCGCCCCAGCCTTCATCCCACAGGCCATTGCAGGAGCACACTGGGCTCCCGCTCACATTTTCCCCCCGGAGTCCTTTCCAATGGCAGGTCCTGCATCCCGTACTCACAGGGCGCAGTGCTCTGACCGGGGAGCCGCCCCAGCGAAATCCAGGGCCTGTGTGGGCAGTGAACCCCTACCACTGTGAGGAGGGGTCAGCCTCTGGGCTCCAGAGGCTGTGATGGCTCCGCTCTGGAATATTGAATCAAAGTCTTCCCTGGTGCCGCTCCATGTCCAATGCCCTTACCCCAGAGACGAGTCCGGCCCTGTCTGTCTGACACGGTGCTGGGCCCAGCTGGGCCTGGGCCCTCCTGGCTCCTGGGCCTGCTCTAGAATGATGGGGCAGCAGAGGGGTGTCGCAGCAACCTTGGGGAGGAGCAGCCGGAGCACCTGTGACTCTGGGTGGGGGAGGGAGTCTGTTATGGCAGCGCAAGCTGAGACGCATGGCATGGGGCATGCACGAGAGGGATACACTGGGCCAGATCCTCTTCTGTGAGGGGACGGCCGTAGGCCGATATCCCCAGCCCCAGGGGAGTCTCCTTGGGATAAAGCCACCATGGCTGCTCCTACCCTCTCCACCCTACCACTGGCCCAGGGCACATGGCTGAGGGAAGGGGCTGTGGCTGTAACAGCCCCTGGTGCAGAGCAGCCCCAGGATAGGGGAGGCCCCCCAGAGTTGCACTGAGGGTCAGGCCCCACGTGTCTAACCAACCTCGTGTCTCAGGTATTGACCTTTGTCGCCCACAGGCCCCTCTGACCGTGGAGTGCAGCGTGAAGGGCATCCTGAGCGTGCTGGCAGGCCTTTCGCAGGCAACCACCGGGGTGTTCCTGGACTGGGAAGGGAAGAGCCTGCCCTGGTGAGGGGGCTCCTGGCCAGCAAGCTCCAGCAGGCCCAGTCCCCTGAACAGCTTCCCCGCCGTGTGCCACCTCCCGAGCTAATGGTCTGTCTTCCCTAGCCGTGGGTAACCCCCGGCCCCAGCATCCCCTGCTCCGCTCTGGTCACGCTCAACCTCTTGGCAAAGCTCTCTCTCCTCCCACCCCATGACGCGCCACACGTCCTTATGAAATTTCTCCTTCTTCCCTGCCTCCGCTGTAGCCACCATTCTCCCCCCACCTGCTTGGTACCCATTTCCTCTTGGATTAATTACCCTCATTAACTGTTTGTATCAGTGTAGTGCCCCCGAGCCCCAGTCCTGGCCCAGGGCCCAGCTCTGCTGGGTGCTGCGCAGTCACCGAACAGAGAGACGCCCCAAAGAGCTTCCAGTCTCTCTGTGAGACAGGAGACAATGGGTGGGGGGTACAGACAGACCAATGGGGGGCGTACTAGAAACAATGACTCGCTATTGGCCTGCATGACAGGCCGGGCTCTCAGCTCACCAGCAGCCTGGCCCTTGTCAAGTGCCTGGCGGCATCGCATTCCCCCTTCTCTGGCTGCCTTGCTGGCTGGAGCTCCTTCTTCCTTTCCTGGGCTGCTGCTGCTGGCTGGAGTGCTTCTTCCCAGGACTGCTGCTCCTGCTAGCACGGGAGAGTTTGAAGGGAGGATTGGAAGGAGGGACCCGTGCAGCTGTTTGCAGGGAGCTCTTCCCAAGCATGAGGGGCAGCATGAAGGTGAAAAGTCACTAAGCGGGCTGGGAGGCTGGCAGTACGGGCAGAGCAGAGGGGAACGACGATAGGGCGGGTGGGGACAGGCCATGACAGAAGGAGAGCAGTGGAGGGATGGAAAGAGAGGGGTGATGGGCTTAGAGCACCGGGCTAGGAAAAGGATCTTTGCAGCAGATTCTGTCTGGATCTGAGCAGGGTGAGACTGCGCTGGTCCCATTTCCATCCGTTAAGCCAGGCCAAGGCCGAAACCCTTTCCTCCCCCACTTCTCCTCCTCGCTTTCTGCTGCTTGTCAGTTAATGACGCTCCCATGGGTTGCTGTGACCACTAGGAGCAGGGAGTATCTTTGACCTGCAGCTTTCTCTCTCCAGCTTGTGTCCCATGTGGCTGGACCTTGCAGCTCTCCTAAATATCCGATGCGGCTGCAAGTCACCCTGCCCCTCAGGTTCTGCAGTGCTCTGTCCACATCTCCCAGCAGCCTCTCTCCAGCCAGCCAGGCTGGTCCCAGCCCGTGAGCTTTGCTGTCCCTGCCTCGCATCTCTTGACGTCCCAGCTCGCTCTGCTGCATGGGCTCTCTCCCCTGTCTAACCATCTCCTCCCACCCACCATTTCCCAGTGGCCCTGCCCACCTGCCTTCTCCCTTTTATTTCTGCCCGTTTGTAAAGCCAGCCAATTGCAGCTTCTAGGCACAACTGTCAGGGCCGGCTTTAGGCCGATTCCCCTGATTCCCCCTGTCATAGGTTTATTCCCCACTTTGAACTTTAGTGTCCACAAGATGGGGACCTGCATGGGCTCCTCTAAACTTAAATCCTAGTTTAGATCTGGTACACTGCCACCAGCTAGAGATTCCAGTGTCTAGCACACTCCCTGTTCCCCCAAACTTTCCCTGGGGAACACAGATCCCAACTTCCTTGGATCTTAACACAAAGGGAAATAATCCATTCCCCCCCCCACCTTCTTCCCCCCCCCCCAGTCCTTGGGAGAGATACCTTGATTCAAACTCCTTGAATCAAAACAAAGAGGGATTCACTTTTCCCCCCTCCCCTTCCCCTGAAAATCCAAACAAGGGAAGAAATTAATCAGGTTCTAAAAAGAAAAGATTTTATTAAAAGAAAGAAAGAAAGTACACGATCTCTGTAATACCAGGATGGAAAAATATACAGGGTCTAGCTTATAAACCTGGAGAGGCTTTCCCCCCCTCCTTTCTCAGAATAATCAAAGTAACAGCAAACAGAAATAAAGATATTTCTCCAGCAAACACACAATTGCAAATGCAGAAATTAATTATAAGACTAATCCGCCTTTCTAATACTCACTATACTGAATAGTAGGAAATACTTCAGGAAAACTTGGAGAACTTGGAGATATGTCTGGCCCCTCTTAGATCCAAAGAGAGAACAAAGACCCAACAAAGAACACAGACAAAGACTTCCCTCCACAGAGATTTGAAATTATCTTGTCCCTTGATTGGTCCTCTGGTCAGGTGTTCATCAGGTTACTGAGCTTGTTAACCCTTTACAGGTAAAAGAGACCTTAACCCTTAACTATCTGTTTATGACACCCTCGAATCGGGCCCCGTGCCTAAGAGGGCCCCGTGCCCATGCCTAAGAGGGCCCCGTGCCCTAAAGAAGAGCGCCTAACTTCTTAATTTTTACTCACCCGGCAGCAGTCTGGGTCTTTGGTGGCACTTCAGTGGCGGGTCCTTCAGTGCTGCGGAAGACCCGGAGCGAGTGAAGAACCCACTGCCGAAGTGCCGCCGAAGACCCGGACCACCACCGGGTATTCAAATCGGGGCCCACACTTCCTAAGCCGGCCCTGACAACTGTGCCCAGCGACTCGCTGAGGAAGGTGACCCGGTGCCAACTAAAACAAAGTCCCCTCCCAGCTCCCTCCTGCCTTCCCAGTCCCCCTCCCTCCCCTCCTCTCTGGGCCTCAGCAGCTCCAAGTCACACCCTGGTCCTCTCAGGTCACACTCCCTGGCGCTCTTTCTGCAGTTCTATCAGCCGGGTGCCCCCCACCCCCGAGTCTCTCTCTCCTTCCCTTTTCCAAATGCTGGAGCCCTCTGGGGACTCGTGGTTTTCTCAGGCCCTAGCATAGCTCCAGTCCTCCCACCTGGCTCTCCGTGGGCAGCAGGCTGGCTTTGGTGGGTGGTTATTGGTGTGTCCCTCTTTGGGGCCCAGCCCCCCGCAGCCAGTCAGATGTAACTGCCGAAAAGCACCGGGCCAGCACACTCGGCGCGTCCGTCCTCCCCTTTCCCACCCACCCCCCTGTTGAGCGTCTCGGTCTTGTGTCATGTGCTGCTTTCGGCAGGACGAAGCCCATAAATTCTGTGCACAGCACTGGCCTCTCTAGCCCATCTAGTCATGTCTCTGTGGTTGTGAGGGAGGCTCGGTGCCCCCATGGCTGCATGGGGCGTTGCTGTGGTTACAGGTGGATGTGGCTCTTTTCAGAGCTGGAGGTGGGGAGGAAGCTTGGTTTCAGTGCCCCTCCCCCAACAGACCTTCCCAGTCTTCCCGCAGCCCAGTGCTGCATGGGGAGCCCCAGGCCGCGTCCCATGGGTTTGGGCCACGTGCTCGGTTCCACCTTCCTACCATTCCCCTGTGCAGCGCCTCTGCCACGGTGAGATAGCCACTGGGTGCCGGAGGTGTCGCGTCCCCGGGGGAGCTCTGCGGCTTTAGAAACACTTGCGCTGGTTTGGGATGTGGCTCAAAGATCTGAGCACGAGGGAGCCTGAGCTCCCCAAGGCCAGACGTCTGCAAAGGGTTCAGAGAGCAACCGCGATGGGGCAGGGTGCAGCCAGGGGCTGGCAGTGGGGAGCCCTGGAGCCGACACAGCAGGCAGCATTTCTCCAGAGCACCAGGTCGGTCTACCATGGGGAGAGAGTCTCTGGTCACTAAGTAAGTTATCCCACAGGCCACCTGCAATAAACCACTCTGGATAGGCCATGGGGCTGCCTAGGGGCAGGCTCAACGTGCACCATGGCTTGAAAATGCACCATGTTATCACAGTGCAGGGCACCTGTATTCCCCCAGTGGGGGCACCTCCACTAGACTCCAGGCGCCTCGCCATCACCGCTCACATCTCTCTCCCCTCTGAGCAGGGTGTTTCCCGGCTGCACAGCTCCCTGCCTTCATCTGCTATCCCCCAGCTAGGTAAATGCCCCAGTCAAGATACCCACAGATCTTCCTAAGTGAGCACATTTATCCTTCAGATGAAGCGTCACAGAGAAAACAACTCAAGATCCCACACGTGTGCTCACCAGAGACCACCCCAACTCCTACAAGGGCTGTGGTTGAAGATCTGTCTGCTCCGGAACTCCCGCCAAAGTTCAGTCTGTCTGGTCCATTGTTTTAAAAGTGGCCTTGAAGCACATCCACTTCCCCGTGTTTGCATTCGTCCTGTCTCCTCAAAAGAAGATACGTCCCAGCCCACGATAATACAGAAGCATTTGCATTTTTAACATGACAACCTCCTAAGATACTTGAGCTTAATCAGTAAGGACGGGCATATCTGTCACACCAACATGCATACCGGCCGAGCAGAGAAGGGTGGGCTTCGCTCCCTGTCTCTGGGACACACCGGGGCGCCACTAGGCTCTTTGGGGGGGGAGTGAACTGAGGTGTGGAGCTGAGAGCCCACGACACGCAGGCAGGACAGAGCGAGCCCCAGAGTTCACAAAGGGACGGAGGGTGTTTCCGCACTAGGGCTGGGACACATTCCCGGTCCCTCAAGTGGCCATGCCCTCATGTCGGGGGAGGGGGAGGTGCTAAGGAGTCCATAAGCGTAGGCAGAACCTAACCCTCCACCCCCCTACATTATTTGTCTGGCTGGAGGGACGGAGAGGTGAGGGCTGGTGCATCTCACACACACAGACCCTTCTGTGCAAGGGGAGCTGGAGATCTATGGGGAAGACGTCCTCCAGGAGAGACCAGCAGCAGCAGCAGCTCCTTCTTCTCACCCCACAAGAGAACACTGATGGGCCTGAACACTGGGCCCTACCAGTGATTACCGCGATGTCACACAGGTCTCCCATGCGGGGGACGTTGGCACCGCCATGCCGGTGAGCGATGTATACGAGCTCGTTGCTGGCTTTCTGGGGTAGGGACAACCACTTCTTCAGCATGGGAGAATAACATGACGGGGAAAGGAGTCGAGGGAAGCTGGCTGTATTTTAAAGAATCCTTATTGAGGTTGCAGGAACAAACCATCCCGATGTGTAGGAAGAAAAGTAAATATGGCAGGCGACCAGCTTGGCTTAACAGTGAAATCCTTGCTCGTCTTAAACGCAAAAAAACAGCTTACAAGAAGTGGAAGATTGGACAAATGACCAGGGAGGAGTATAAAAGTATTGCTCAGGCATGCAGGAGTGAAATTAGGAAGGCCAAATCACACTTGGAGTTGCAGCTAGCCGGAGATGTTAGGAGTAACAAGAAGGGTTTCTTCAGGTATGTTAGCAACAAGAAGAAAGTCAAGGAAAGTGTGGGCCCCTTGCTGAATGAGGGAGGGAACCTAGTGACAAAGGATGTGGAGAAAGCTAGTGTACTCAATGCTTTTTTTGCCTCTTTCTTCACAGATAAGGTCAGCTCCCAGACAGCTGCACTCTGCAGCACGGTATGGGGAGGAGGTGACCAGCTCTCTGTGGAGAAAGAAGTAGTTCGGGACTATTTAGAAAAGCTGGACGAGCACAAGTCCATGGGGCCGGATGCACTGCATCCGAGGGTGCTAAAGGAGCTGGCCGATGAGATTGCAGAGCCATTGGCCATTATCTTTGAAAAATCATGGTGATCGGGGGAGGTCCCGGATGACTGGAAAAAAGCTAATGTAGTGCCCATCTTTAAAAAAAGGAAGAAGGAAGATCCAGGGAACTAGAGGCCAGTCAGTCTCACCTCAGTCCCTGGAAAAATCATGGAACAGGTCCTCAAGGAATCAATTCTGAACCACTTAAAGGAGGGGAAAGTGATCAGGAACAGTCAGCATGGATTCACCAAGGGCAAGTCATGCCTGACTAACCTAATTGCCTTCTATGATGAGATAACCGGCTCTGTGGATGAGGGGAAAGCAGTGGATGTGCTATTTCTGGACTTTAGCAAAGCTTTTGATACAGTCTCCCACAGTATTCTTGCCAGCAAGTTAAAGAAGTCTGGGCTGGATGAATGGACGGTAAGGTGGATAGAAAACTGGCTAGATGGTCGGGCTCAACGGGTAGTGATCAATGGTTCCACGTGTAGTTGGCAGCCGGTATCAAGTGGAGTGCCCCAAGGGTCGGTGCTGGGGCCGGTTCTGTTCAATATCTTCATTAACGATCTGGAGGATGGTGTGGACTGCACCCTTAGCAAGTTTGCAGATGACACTAAACTGGGAGGAGTGGTTGATACGCTGGAGGGTAGGGCTAGGATACAGAGGGACCTAGACAAATTAGAGGATTGGGCCAAAAGAAATATAATGAGGTTCAACAAGGACAAGTGCAGAGTCCTGCACTTAGAACGGAAGAATCCCATGCACTGCTACAGACTAGGGACCGAATGGCTGGGCAGCAGTTCTGCAGAAAAGGACTTAGGGGTTACAGTGGACGAAAAGCTCAATATGAGTCAACAGTGTGCCCTTGTTGCCAAGAAGGCTAATGGCATTTTGGGTTGTATAAGTAGGGGCATTTCCAGCAGATCGAGGGATGTGATCATTCCCCTCTATTCAGCACTGGTGAGGCCTCATTTGGAGTACTGTGTCCAGTTTTGGGCCCCACACTACAAGAAGGATGTGGATAAATTGGAGAGAGTCCAGCGGAGGGCAACAAAAATGATTAGGAGGCTGGAGCACATGACTTATGAGGAGAGGCTGAGGGAACTGGGATTGTTTAGCCTGCAGAAGAGAAGAATGAGGGGGGATTTGATAGCTGCTTTCAACTACCTGAAAGGGGGTTCCAAAGAGGATGGATCTAGACTGTTCTCAGTGGTAGCAGATGACAGAACAAGGAGCAATGGTCTCAAGTTGCAGAGGGGGAGGTTTAGGTTGGACATTAGTAAAAACTTTTTCACTAGTATGGTGGTGAAGAACTGGAATGGGTTACCTAGGGAGGTAGTGGAATCTCCTTCCGTAGAGGTTTTTAAGGTCAGGTTTGACAAAGCCCTGGCTGGGATGATTTAGTTGGGTTTGGTCCTGCTTTGAGCAGGGGGTTGGATTAGATACCTCCTGAGGTCCCTTCCAACCCTTAGATTCTAAGATTCTATGATTCTATGATCCCAGTGCTTAGCCTGTGGCCTCGGGAGCCCTGTCTGGGGCCGCAGAGAGCTGCCTGGACTCCTGCTGCTGGCTCCGCTCCTTGCTGGCCGAGCTCGCGTCGGCCGTACGCTCGGCCCAGCAGTATTTCCCTGTCCCGCTGTCTGCCCGTCATGGGGGCATGTTTGAACACCGCATCGATCTGCCCCAAACATCAGGGAATGTTCTAGACATCCATGGGCAGAGCCTCTCGTCCTGGGACCAGTCGGCACATCAAGCGGGGGACACAGGGAGCCGCTGGCCTCCCTTGATGGCACCATTAAACCCTGCAGCATAAGGACAGCCCCTGCTCCCCCGCCCAGTGGAGGGTGGCCCTGGCACCCTGCATGAGGGAAGAGAAGTCAGTGCTCTCCCTGCTGGGAGCCCGAGGCCCATAGGACCTGCCAGAGGAGAAAAGAGAGACAAAAGGTTCATTCATCCCTGCCTCCTGCTTACATCCTGCACCCTCAAAGAGGGCACCAGCCATCCATCCCACCCTTCAATGGAGGAGGGGAGGTACGTGGGGCAGGGGCAGGGCGGTCGCCTAGGGTGCTAGGACTTGCACGGGGGCGCCTCAGGGCGTAGGGGGGAGCTGCTGCAGGGGGGCACCTCAGGGTGGGGGCTCGGGGACGGGGGAGGGCACAAGGTGGAAGTTTTGCCTAGGGCGCAAAACATCCTTGCACCGGCCCTGGGCAAGGGAGCCCCCCAACCCCCTGGTGTGATCGGGAGACTGGTGTATTGGGGGAATAGAACCCCTGGCATGGCAGGGAGAAAGGGGATGGCAGGGATAGATGTACACAGAATCTCAGGTGTGTGGGGGGAGAAACTGGAGGATCCTGGTATAGGGAAAGGGAGGGTAACACAGAACCCCTGCCATGGGAGGTAAGAGGGGGATGGAGGGCATGGGGGAGTGGATATGGGGGTGCACACAGATGCCCTGCCATTGAGGATGTGAGGGGAATGGAGGGTATGGGGGAGTGGTTATGGGGGTGCACACAGAGCCCCTGTTGTAGGGGTGGGTCAAAGAGAGGAGGACATGGGGGAGTGGTTATGGGGGTGCACACAGAGCCCCTGCCATAGGAGTGGGTCAGAGAGAGGAGGACATGGGGGAGTGGTTATGGGGGTGCATGCAGAGCCCCTGCCATGGGGAGTGGGGGGAACAGGGGTCTCTGGTATGGGGGAGAATAGGAGGGAGCACACAGAGCCCCTGGCAGTGGGGAGATTGGGGGAGTTCCAGGGAGTCCCTGAAGGGGCATTAACTATCGTAACGTGGGCTTTCCTTGTTGGCCATATAAATGTCTTCTCCCTCTTTGACTCCTGCTAACTCCCTGTCCCTGAATCCTTGGCCACAGCGGTGCAAAGCGTGTTGTACAGACAAAACTACACAGGATCTTTCCAGGGGGCAAGACAAAGATGCCACATTTATTATGATAATTTGATTTATGACCAATAACTAATATATTAATCCTTATACACACATTATACCTAATAACTATACGCGCACACACACACACACACATCCATCAGATGTTCTGCAGCTGCTGCATAGTTACCAGTCCTGAAGATAGCATGAGTTCGTGGCTTGATTTTGCAGCTTGGGTTCGTAGCTTGTGGCGGTAACAGGCCAGGAAAGCCGGGCACAAGGACGAGCTGGGTCTCTGGTGGGCATGCACCGATGCCCTTCCATGTTGGCAGCAGAATGTTACCCTCCAAAGTTTTTCATCTTACCCATCCTTTTTGTAGGCTTTAGTTTGAATCCAGAGTCTATAGGTCTTGCTGTGTCAGGCTGCCTCTGGGTTTGGTGATTGATCACCCGTCAATTGCAGGAGTGACTTTCAACCTCAGACCTGGCTTTGATTTTCCTTTTATTGCACCTTTTCTTTTTAGGGTGGACTCTTCTTACTTTGTTAGGGCTCTTGTCTGCAACTTTAGCCAGTGGGGTTTGAACTCTATTTCATCAGGACAGGCTGGGGCTGGAGGTTGATTCCATCATCCATACATACCTTAGGCCTTGGCTACACTTGAGAGTTGCAGCACTGGGGTGGCTTTACAGCACTGTAACTCACTCCCTATCCACACTGGCAAGGCACATACAGCGCTGTATCTCCGCGGTTGCAGCGCTGCTTGTACTCCACTTCCCCGAGAGGAATAGAGAGTATTGCGCTGCTGCTGCAGCGCTGCGCCGCCAGTGTGGCCACCCAAAGCGCTGTGATTGGCCTCCAGAAGTATTCGGAGATATCCCAGAATGCCTGTTCTAGCCAATCTGCTCATCAGTTCGAACTCTATTGCCCTGGCCTCAGGTGACCAACCGTCAGACCCGCCCTTTAAATTCCCCGGGAATTTTAAAAATCCCCTTCCTGTTTGCTCAGCCAGGTGTGGAGTGCAATCAGTGAATCTTCCCAGGTGACCATGCCTCCACGTGCCAAACGAGCCCCAGCATGGAGCAATGGCGAGTTGCTGGACCTCATCAGTGTTTTGGGGGGAGGAAGCTGTGCAGTCCCAGCTGCGCTCCAGATGTAGGAATTACGATACCTATGGGCAGATATCAAGGGCTATGATGGAAAGGGGCCATGACCGGGATGCCCTGCAGTGCAGGGTTAAAGTGAAGGAGCTGCGGAGTGCCAACTGCAAAGTCCGCGAGGGAAACCGCCTCTCCGGTGCTGCCCTCACGACCTGCCGTTTCTACAATGAGCTGGACGCGATACTTGGGGGTGACCCCACCTCCACTCCAAGGACCACCATGGACACTTCAGAGTGGGGGGAGGAGGAGGAAAGCGAGAGTGAGGGTACTGGAGTGGGGGGAGACACCCTGGAGTCCCTGGAGGCATGCAGCCAAGAGCTCTTCTCAAGCCAGGAGGAAGGTAGCCAGTCGCAGCAGTCGGTACTTGGTGGAGGACAAACAGAAGAGCAGCTTCCTGGTAAGCGGCTTTTATTTTCAGGATGGAAATTTTTCGGGAGAGGAGGGTTAGGGCTGCATGCATGCATGCCAAGATGCGGAATAGCGCATTGATGTGGTCTATCACGTCGCGGTAATCGGCCTTGGTAATCTCTTTGAAAGTCTCATCCAGAACATGGGCAATGCGCTTGCGCAGATTTATTGGGAGAGCCACTGTGGTCCTTGTCCCAGTCAGGCTAACGCGTCTGCGCCACTGTGCTGCGAGGGACAGGGGGACCATTGCTGCACACAGGCAAGCTGCATATGGGCCAGGGCGGAAGCCGCATTGTAGTAGAAGACCCTCCCTTGCTTCCCAGGTCACCCTCAGCAGCGAGATATCTTCCAGGATAAACTCCTGTGGAAAATGTGGGGACAGTGTTCAGTGTAGGTGCCCCCTGCAGCTGTTGGCTCTCCCCAAGGCACAGAAACCCAGAGGACAGTACAGCCCTGAAACAATCAGTCCCCCTCACTCACCATTTCGGGGCTCCTGTGGGTTATGTGCGCTCTCTTTGGGATGGGAAAATTATGCTATTGTGAAGACTGTGTGTGCCCTCCATAAGTGCGGGGGAATCATTACTCTCTCTGGTATAAACAATGCTGCCTCTGTTAAGTGTTGCATTTTGCCTTTACAGATGCAACCTTAAGATCTTGGCTGTCTGTGTTATCACCGGCTGAGAGACTGCAAAACCTCCGGAAGAGACCGCGAAAAAGCAAAGACGACATGCTGCACGAAGTGATGCATCAATCTCTCACAGAGAATCAAAAAGCGCAGGAGTGGAGGGAGAGGGAAAGCAGGATCCGCAAGGAAAACGCAGTGCACCGGAAGCAAAGCACGGAGCGGCTGATAAGCATCCTGGAGCGCCAAGCAGACTCTATCCAGGCGCTCGTAGCCATGCAGGCAGAGCACTACCACCCTGCCCCCTCCCCCCCCCGCAGCCCTTGTCCCAAAGCTCTTTCCCTTGTGCCCCCATGTCAGCTCCAACCCCTCTTCCCCAACATCCGGGTTCTTACCACCACCAGCTGCCTCCAACACCTGTATGTTCACCAACCAGCCCTGAGAACTATGACCCTTGCCCTCTGCACTCAACCCCCATCGCCATGCAGTATAGCCATCCTGAAGTGCAGCACTCGTTGCACAGCACTCCAGACAGGACATATGCAAATCTGTGATTGTACCGTTCCCCACCCCACCCCACCCCCCTGCCCTTTCAGATTCCCAAAAAGTTGTGTTTCTTTTAATAAAGTAATTTTCTTTTCAATAAATGAATTTTTGGCTTTGAAAACAGTCTTTATTATTGCATAAAGTTAGAGATACCTTAGCCCAGGAAAGAAACAGGCACTGCAAATCAGCTTAGCAAACACAGATTCCTACTAACATTGTAACCACTGCACTTCACTCCCGTGCAGGGCACCAAACATTACTGTTGGTTTTCAGCCTCAAATTCCTCCCTCGAGGCATCCCTAATCCTTGCAGCCCTGTGCTGGGCCTCTCTAGTAGCCCTGCTCTCTGGCTGTGCAAATTCAGCCTCCAGGCGTTGAACCTCGGAGGTCCATGCCTGACTGAATCTTTCACCCTTCCCTTCACAAATATTATGGAGGGTATAGCACGTGGATATAACCGTGGGGATGCTGTTTTCGCCCAAGTCCAGCTTCCCATACAGAGATGGCCAGCGGCCCTTTAAACGGCCAAAAGCACACTCCACCATCATTCGGCACTGGCTCAGCCTGTAGTTGAACCGTTCCTTGCTGCTGTCAAGGCTCCCTGTGTAGGGTTTCATGAGCCAAGGCATTAATGAGTAAGCGGGGTCTCCAAGGATCACAATGGGCATTTCGATGTCCCCTACTGTGATCTTCCACTCTGGGAAAAAAGTCATGCAGCTTCCTGAACAGGCCAGTGTTCCGAAAGATGCGTGCATCATGCGTTAATGTTAATGAAATGCCCACGGTGATCCACAAGCACCTGGAGAACCATAGAGAAATACCCCTTCCGATTAATGTATTCGAATGCTAGGTGGGGTGGTGCCAGAATAGGAATATGCGTCCCATCTATCGCCCCTCCACAGTTAGGGAAACCCATTTGTGCAAAGCCATCCACAATGTCCTGCACGTTCCCCAGAGTCACGGTTCTTCTTAGCAGGATGCGATTAATGGCCCTGCAAACTTGCATCAACATGATTCCAACGGTCGACTTTCCCACTCCAAATTGGTTCGCGACCGATCAGTAGCTGTCTGGAGTTGCCAGCTTCCAGATTACAATAGCCACCCGCTTCTCCACCGCAGCGCATCTCTCAATCTCGTGTCCTTGTGCCGCAGGGTGGGGGCGAGCTCCTCACACAGTCCCAAGAAAGTGGCTTTTCTCATCCAAAAGTTCTGCAGCCACTGCTCGTCATCCCAGACTTCCATGACGATGTGATCCCACCACTCAGTGCTTGTTTCCCGAGCCCCAAAGCGGCGTTCCACGGTGCTGAGCATGTCTGTGAATGCCACAAGCAATTTCGTGTTGTACGCGTTACGTGACTCGCTATCATCGTCGGACTCCTCACTGCCACTTTGGATCTTAAGGAATAGCTCAACTGCCAAACGTGATGTGCTGGCGAGACTCGTCAGCATACTCCTCAGCAGTTCAGGCTCCATTTCCCGCAGACCAAAACGGAACACAGATCGCACTGCACAGAAACCGTTGAAAGATGGCGCCAAATGTGGACGGAAAAACAGGGATTGCTGAGATGTGAAGCGATGCATCACGGGGCGTTGGGACAGGAACCAGAATGCCCCACACCCTCTGCCCCCTTCCCACAACCCACAGTGCCAGAATGGGAAGAGGTGCTCTGTACAACAAACGCAATTAAAAACCTGAAAGTCCCCAGCGTGTGCCTGGCCGCCAGTGATAAAGGTGCTGGATAGGGTTGCCAGGTGTCCCATTTTCAACTGGATGCCCGGTCGAAAAGAGATCCTGCTGGCTGTGCTCGCCCGGTTGGTGGTGCCACACAGCGGGGCTGGCAGGCTCCCTGCTAGCATCTGTGCTGCTTGGCTCCTGGGAAGCAGCCGGCATGTCCAGCTATTAGGCTTATGGGTGGCCAAGGGGCTCCGCGTGCTGCCCCCGCCCACAGGCGCAGCTCCCATTGGCCGGGGCAGGGCAGGGGATGAACTAGCACGACTCGTGAGCGCTCACTAAAGGTGGCTGCCAAGGGGTCGTGGCACGTGCCTCTCCTGCTGCTGCTGGCCCTCTTCTCCTCGCGCTCCTCCTGTGGCTGGGCCTAGCTGCGGCGTGTGCTCCTGCAGCGACCCCGCGGTCTGTCACCCCATCGCTGGCACCCAGGAGTTCCAGGTATGTATCCCCGTCTCCGAGTGCTGGGAATGGGGCTGCTGGAGGGGAGGGGAGGAGAACGAGACCCGTTGGGATGCGAGGAGGTGCTGGGAAGCAGAAAGACAGTCCCTCAGGGAGGTAGGGCTGTGCCCAGCTCAAACTGGGATGAAGACAGGGTGGCCGGAACGTCCGGTTGAAAAGGGACCCTGGCGGCTCCAGTTGGCACTGCCGACTGGGTCATTAAAAGTCCAGTTGGCAGCACAGTGGAGATCCGGGGGACTCCCTCCCTGCCCTGGTACCACACGGCTCCTGGAAGCGGCTGCCATGATCCTGTGGCCCCTAGGCACATGGGTGGCCAGGGAGGCACTGCGCACTGCCCCCACCTTATTGCTGGCTCTGCAGCTCCCATTGGCCTGTATCCGCGACCAATGGGAGCTGTGGGGGCAGCGCCTACGGGTGCTAGAGCAGCACGCGGAGTCTCATTGGCACCTAGGCACTGCAGAGATCTGGCGGCTGCTTCTGGAGAGCTGTGGTAAGCGCCGCCAAGACCCCGAACCCCCTCCCATACCCCAAACCCCTGCCTCAGCCCAGAGTTCCCTCCTGCACCCAAACTCCCTCTCAGAGCCCGCACCCCCCAGCCCCCTACCCCAGCCTGGAGCCCCCTCCTGCACCCCAAACCCCGGATTGGCTCATTGATCCCATAACCAGAACCAAAGGGAAGGGGATTGTCTCAAACCCCAGTGCAGCCAGCGACCTGCCCTCGGTCGGGGCCCTTACCTGGCTCACCAGCAGGCAGGGCCGGCTTTAGGCCAATTCAATAAATTCCCCTGAATCGGGCCCCGCCCCTAAGAGGGCCCCGCGCCCAAGCCCCAGTACGGCGTACCGGCAAGAGCCAGGGAGCCGTACCGAGGTGGCCCGGCTTCCCCAGGGGGCAATTTAAAGGGCCTGGGGCTCCCAGCAGGGGCTGGAGCCCCAGGCCCTTTAAATTGCCACCAGAGCCCCCCTGCTGGAGCCCTGGGGTAGGGCTCTGGGGCTCTGGGGGCTATTTAAAAAGTCCAGGGCTCCCGTTGCTTCTACCGCCCCGGCCCTTTAAATAGCCGCTGGAGCCCCACCACTTCCCCAGGGCTCCCTCGGCTATTTAAAGGGCCGGGGCGGTGGAAGCAGGGGAGCCCCGGGCCCTTTAAATAGCCCCTGCGCCCCGGGCTGCTGCTGCTACCCTGGTGGGGGAGGGAGGAGGAGGGGGCATTCACCGTACAGGGTGGGCTGTACCCCCTGTACCCGCACCCGCTGCCCTGCCTGCGCCAGCCCCGCACCCCCTGCCCACACCAGCCCTGCACCCCCTGCCCTGTCTCCAGCCAACCCCTCCCACACACCCCTGCCTGAAGCCAGCCAGTCCCGCACTCCTCTGTCTCCAGCTCTGCCAACCCCTGCCACACCCCCCTGCAGCCCTGCCTGAAGCCAGCCAGCCCACCCCACACACGCCTGTCTCCAGCCAGCCCTGCAACCCTTGCCCTGCCTGCAGCCAGACCCTACCTCCAGTCAGCCCCTGCCCTGCCTCCAGCCAGCCCCATGTCCACTGGTGCCCTGCAGTTCCCAGGGCAGTAACCCTGCACACCTGCTTCAATGAGAGGGGCAGGGAGCAGCTGGGACCCACACATGTGCACACACCCCCAGGGAGTGGCGGGGACCCACACATGTGAAACGGAGCTCAGTTGTAGTTCAGGCCCAGCTTTTTAAAAAAGAACTTTTGGTCGGGTTAACATACATCCGTATTTTCCCGGACATTTCAGGCTTTTTGGTTCTTAAATCACCATCCGGGAGGAAAATACGGACGTATGGTAACCCTGTTGGTACAAAAAATACGTACTGTGGCACATCCCTAAATCAGAACTTTTTATAGGGAACCGGTTGCTAAGAAATGAAAGGCTCTTTTTTACATGTGTTTTTTTTTTTAGTCATCCCTGCTGGCGCCCCACTGAAAATGTTCGAATTGGGCCCCGCACTTCCTAAAGCCGGCCCTGTCGGCAGGGGCCCCATCACGTTGGTCGTGTACACCAGGGACATGTTCTCCAGAATCTCAGACTCTAGTGTGTTCAGCTTTATCACCCCAGCGTTGTTCATCAACAGATTCAGCCCCGAGCCTTTCAGATGTTCCTCAACTCTGGCTGCTGCCGCCTTGATGCTGGCTGGGTCAGTAGCTTCTATAGAGACAGAGCAGGGGGTTCAGGTGCATGATTCCTCCTCCCTCATGACACCCCATAGCACACCCCTCTCCCAGGGGCGAGGGGGCTTCTTACCACCGTGGTTAGAGATGGGGGTGGCAATTGGGGGGAAGCTGCTTCTGGGCCCAGAGAAGTGGAGTTATGGGGAGTCGGCAGCAGGGAAGGATAATTGAAATAAAAACTCAGACCCGGCTAACTACACTGACGTAACCTTTATTGAAACCTACTTGGCAAACTCGATACAGAGGGAGGCTACTCTGTGTTTCCTGGATGTTCATATTCCTGCTCTATTTCATACCCCATGGGCAGAGGGGCCATGGGGGTTAGGTGGGTCACTAGGAGGGGAGAGTTAAGATGGGGATAGAGACTGGATGGCAGTTCCTCCCTCTTAAGGGTGAGCAACCAGGGAGAGAGGTGCATGACAGATTGACTCTTCCAGCTGGGATTCTCCTCACACCCACTGGCAGAGGTGTTGGGGGGAGCTGAAAAATGAAAAGAGGCTGAAAAACCTGATTTGTTGTTTAAAGTTTAAATTTTAAAGTCTCAGGGGCCAAACTCTTGACTGGGTGGGGGGTCTGTCTGATGGGTTGTGATCTCTGTGGGTGGCAGTTCTGAAGGCGGGTGCTGGGGCTCCCTGAGGGAGCCGGGAACCCTGGGGTGCAGAGGGGTATTGGGGTTGCAGTGTGGGTGCAAAGGTGTAAGTGCTGGGGGAGCCTGGAGCAGCTGGCTGCAGGGCCCCATCCTGGGACCTTCCCCTTGCACTGCAGCTGCCGCCTCTTCCAGCCACCCCTGCCTCCTGGCTGCTGCTTCCTGGCCCTGAGGTGAAGGGAGAGGAGGTGCCAGGCTGCTGGCTTAGGAGGTTACACAGCACTCTCTAGTGGCAACTGACAGCTCCCTTGCTGCAGCTCTGCTGGATGCCTGAGGCTCCATCCCAGAGGTGGGACTGCATGACAGAGCTGCCCAGGTGTGATTGTCACACGAGCGACCTGGCACACAGTGGCCCTGGGGCTTTCCCAGCCCACCCAGGGCTCTCCGACCCCTGCAGGGCTCCCCACTCACACCCGCCTTCTCTGGGGCTGGGTAAAGAGTCAGTGGGCTCCGAGTGATAATTGACTCTGGTCCTGTTCTCCCCACTGAGATCTGGAGGGCAGGGAACGGGGCTATGGAGAGGGACAGGGAATGGAGAACAAAGGGACACGGAGCAAGGGAGCCTCAGCTCCGGGCCCAGGGCAGGGCACCCACCTAGCACAACGATCATCAGGTCTGGATGCCTGGACGTCAAGTTCTGTAATTCCTGAAAGAGAATAAAGTTAATGATTATTGATGGATCTGCCTGTGATGGGTTGGATCACAGAACCCCCCTTGGGAGCTGCCACCCGATGTGCCAAGACTACCCCTGCTCCTGCTTTCCCTGCCAGCTCGGGACCCCAGCACCGTCTTGCTGAGCCAGACACACTCCAGCACAGACCCAGGGTCTGAATTACTTGCCCCAAAGCTGCAGGTTTACCTGAACGCAGCTCACAGAAGTGTATAAAGCTTACGCAGGATAAACTCATAAATTGTTCGCCCCCATAACACTGATAGAGAGATATGCACAGCTGTCTGGTATTAATACATACTCTGAGTTAAGTAATAAGTAAAAAGTGATTTTATTAAATACAGAAAGTAGGATTTAAGTGGTTCCAAGTAGTAACAGACACAACAAAGTCACCAAGCAAAATAAAATAAAACGCGCACATCTATGTCTAATCAAACTGAACACAGATAATCTCACCCTCAGAGCTGCTTCAGTAAGTTTTTTCCTCAGACTGGACACCTCCCAGGCCTGGGCACAATTCTTTCCCCTGGTACAGCTCTTGTTCCAGCTCAGGTGGTGGCTAGGGGATTCTTCAGGATGGCTCCTCCTGCTTTGTTCTGTTCCACCCCTTTGTATATCTTTTGCATAAGGCGGGAATCCTTTGTCCCTCTCTGGGTTCCCACCCCTCCTTCTCAAAGGAAAGACACCAGGTTAAAGACGGATTCCTGTTCAGGTGACATGATCACATGTCACTGCAAGACTTCATTGCCCACTTGCCAGCACACACGTATACAGGAACTCTTACAGGTAAAACACACCCATCTGCAGACAATTGTCCTGGTTGATGGGACCCATCAAGATTCCAAACCACCATTAATGGCCCACACTTGGCATAATTACAATAGGCCCTCAGAGTTATATTTCATATTTCTTGTTTCAGATTCAAGAGTGGTACATTTATACGAACAGGATGAGCACACTCAGTAAATTATAAGCTTTGTAATGATACCTTACAAGAGACCTTTTGCATGAAGCATATTCCAGTTACATTATATTCGCTCATTAGCATATTTTTATAAAACCATATAGACTGCAATGTCACACCGCCAGCCCCAGGCCATCTGCATGTGGGAGGGAGGCTACCCCCAATAACGGTGGCTGCCACCTTCCACAGTTTTCAATGAGGCTGAAGCCCAGAGGCAAAATGGCCCAGGTGGATGGTCAGGGCCCAGGGACTGTGAGGAGCAGCAGAGACCCTGTGACCTGGGAGGCTCAGGGCACTGGGGGAGCAGAAAGCAGGATTGGGGGTGCAGGGAAATGCAGGTCAGGGGTCATGTGGAAGGCAGGTAGGAGATGTGGGGGGCAGGAAGGAGGCTGAGGCAAGTGCAGGGGGATGTGGGTACAGGGGGGAATGTTTTACATCCAAGTAATACACCAGGCTCAATAATTATTCATTGAAACTTAACAGTCTTTATTGGTGTCATAGGTTTATTCCCCACTTTGAACTTTAGCGTTCACAAGATGGGGACCTGCATGGACTCCTCTAAACTAAAATCCTAGTTTAGATCTGGTTCTCGCTGCCACCAGTCAAGTTTTAAGTGTCTGACACACTCCCTGTTCCCCCATAAACTTCCCCTGGGGAACACAGATCCAAACACCTTGAATCTCAACACAAAGGGAAATAATCCATTTCCCTCCTCCCCTCTCCTAGTACTTAGGAGAGATACCTGGATTCAAACTCCTTGAATCAAACAAAGAGGGATTCACTTTTTCCCCCTCCCCTTCCCCTGAAAATCCAAACAAGGGAAGAAATCAAGCAAGTTCTAAAAAAGAAAAGATTATATTAAAGAAAGAAAAAAAAAGTACACTCTCTCTGTATTACCAGGATGCAAAAATACAGGGTCTAACTTATAAACCTGGAGAGGCTCTCCCTCCCCCCGCTCCTTTCTCAGAATAATCAAAGTAACAGCAAACAGAAATAAAGATATTTCTCCAGCAAACACACAATTGCAAATGTAGAAATCAAATTATAAGACTAATCCGCCTTTCTAATACTCACTATACTGGATAGTAGGAAATACTCCAGGAGAACTTGGAGACATGTCTGGCCTCTCCTAGATCCAAAGAGAGCACACAACTCAAACAAAGAACACAGACAAAGCCTTCCCTCCACAGGGATTTGAAATTATCCTGTCCCTTGATTGGTCCTCTGGTCAGGTGTTCATCAGGTTACTGAGCTTGTTAACCCTTTACAGGTAAAAGAGACCTTAACCCTTATCTGTTTATGACAATTGGATACATAAGTAACAGCTTTCAGAGTAACAGAGCATCTAAACTCCCATCTCTCTGTCAGTCTAACCTCAAACCAACAGCCTCCTCCCGCTGTCAGCTCCCACCCCCTGGAGACTCTATTCATGCTCCTCCAGCCCCAGGAACCCCACTTCTCCTTTCTGTTAATGTTCACAACAATGTATTCGTGTGGTGGGGAAGAGAATTATCTTATCAGCTTTCCCTAAGTCCTGTAACAGGCCTCCATTGCCACAACGAGCGTCTGACTTCTATATTTGCTGTATTGTTGAAGGAATGATGTCGTTTTCCATTTCTTGCTGATCTGGGTGCTGTGCTATATCGTTTCTTCTTTCAGAGGAGTCAAGTCTTTCAGGTAAAAATTGCAGCAGATTTTGTCTCTGCACTTGACCATTATTAGTCGTGATATTATAAGATTGAGGCATTACCTCTTTCGTTACAGTGAGCTTCTGAGCCCCATTTAGGCCATTATAGACACGTACTGTAATATTTAGTTTCAAAGAAGGTAGTTTATGCAATTCTCTATCACAATAATTTTGATACAAACTCGACTGATATTAATACTTATTCCTTTCCTTATATCCTTCTTGAAAAAAACATTGGTAACCTCCTTCTAAATTTTCTGTTGTCACATCTGTGCAGGTGATAAACCTGGCTGTAAAGGCAATGTTCTATAATTTAATAATGCCAAATAAGGGTTAGGACTTCGGCTGGGGGTGAGGGCTCTGAGGTGGGGCCAGGGATGAGGGGTTTGGGGTGCAGGAGGGGCTCCGGGCTAGGGAGTGGGACCAAGGGGTTCAGAATGTGAGAGGGGGCTGGGCTGTGGGAAGGGGGGAGGGCTCCTCCTGGGAGTGCGGGCTCTGGGGTGGGGCCGGGGAGGGGGGGTTGGGGTGCGTGAGGGAGCTCAGGACTGGGGGAGAAGGTTGGGTGCAGGGGGTGAGGGCTCTGGGGTGGGGCCAGGGATGAGGGGTTCAGGGTGCAGGAGGTGGTTCCAGGCTGGGGCCGAGTGGTTTGGAATAAGGGTGGAGTCTCAGGCCTGGGACAGGGGGCAGGGGGTGTGGGTATGGGAAGAGGTGTGGGCTCCAGGAAGGAGTTTGGGTGTGGGCAGGGGCTCAGGGCTGGGGCAGAGGGTTGGGGTGTGGGGGGGGGAGGTTGGATGCAAGCTTTGGACAGTGCTCACCTCAGGACGCTATCGGAAGTGGCCAGCATGTTTCTCCAGGTCCTAGGCAGAGGGGCAACCATGGGGCTTTGTGCTCTGTCCCGATATGCAGGTGACCCCTGCAGCTCTCATTGGCTGCGTTCCCAGCCAATGGGAGCTGTGGAGCTGGTGCTCAGGATGGTGTCTGCAGGCGGGGGCAGCTTGCAAAGTTCCCCTGGCCGCCCCTCTGCCTTGGAGCTGGAAGGACACGCCCGCCACTTCCAAGGAGCCGGGCACAGAGCCTGCCTGCCCTGCTGGCACTGTGGCCAACCAGACTTTTAGCAGCAACTCAGGTGTTCTGGTCAAAAACCAGACAGCGGGCAACCCTAATGCATGGCACCAGAGCTGAGAGAGGGCTGGGGCACCAGGAGAAAAGGGGGAGAGAGAGCCAGGGAAGTGGTGCCATTGGGTCCCAGGCACAGACTTGTTGCTGCTGGGTGAAGACAGCGATAGGAAATGGAGGGCGGTTCCCCTGTCTGAGAGGGGAGAAGGTCAGTGAAGTCTGCAGCTGTGCAACCAGGGAGTTGCTACATTTCTGTGTGCACTAAAGGCTGATGGTTCAACCTGAAATTCTCTCTCTCTCTCTCTCTGTCTCACACACACACACACACACACACACACAGAGCATATGGGGGAGTTAAAGTCAAAAACAGGCAAAAAATGATTGGATTCCCTTACATTAAAATCTTCTGACTTTGGGAGTCTGACTCACGATTTTTAATCTCCTGAGGTAAGCAATCCAGGGAAGGTCTTGTGAAAAAACATACCCCTGTATTCACACCCTACACACCATGGTAATAACCTCTGTACAAAAGGATGCTTTGTAAGGTATCATTAGAAAACTCATACTTTGCTGGTCAGTATTGTCCTGGTAAAATTTGTGTGGCAACATTGTATGTGAAGGTGCAAGAGTCCCCTGTATGGTGTTATTAATACATGTTCCAAATCCAAACCCCACCACCCTGCCCACACAGAAGTTGGCAAACAGCTCTTTCATGCATTACTACTTGAACTCACTTCAAATATACCTGTTTTACTGGTTTATCTAATTCAGTGTGTTTAAATTGGAGTGTTTGGATAACTATTTAAGGTAATAAAATAGCATATTATTCCCTTAAAGAAATACCAGACAATATATCTGTAGTGTCCAGGAGAGGGCTGGGCAGTGTAGCACATACATTTCTGGGGAAAGATCTGGGCCTGGGGGTATGAAGGGGTCACCCTGCTGTATAACCCAGGCTGGTGAGAGCCAGAGTGTAGTAGGTAGGTGCAGTGACACACAGACCCTCAGGGTGTGGCTTGCATCTTCGAAGGCTGTTTGTGAGCAGCCCCGGTGGGAGCTACCGCAGCAGGGCATTGTGAGGCACCCGAGGTTGCAGGGCAGGGGTGACAAGCCCCATACTGGTCTGGACTGTGTCCCGCTATGTCACAGGTCTATACTGCAATCATGGATAAGTTACAAAGATGCAGCCTGAACCCCTTGGTAACTATGTGTGGGGTTAACCTGCAAATACAGTGCACACAGCCACAATTTCACAGTTGTCCTGCTTCAGCTACTAGATGAAAGTTGTCATGAGTGTATCTACAAAACCAAAGGCTGGTCGTCAGTGTCTGAGATCCTCTCCTGCTCAGGCAGCTGCTCACTGCAGTTACGTCAGCTCCTTGCTCAGATTCCTCCAGGACGCACAGTTTGTTCTGTCTCACCTCATCCCATTCTCACCTGTGCTCCCTCTGAGTTCTGGAAGGTCCCAAAGACCCACTCGGGTGGGTTTAATTTCCCCACAAACTGCTTGACAAGGCCCAGGCCAATTCCCCGATTGGCCCCAGTCACCAGAACGCTGTGGACATTAAAGCCAGCCATGGTCCTCGCCTGCCTGTGCCCCAGCTGGCAGTGCCTCTGCTCAGTGAGAGCTGGGCTAGCTGCACACACACACACTCACACCCCCGACAACTGGGGTTACCTAAGGGGAGCTCCAGGGAAAGAACTCTCTGCCGCCAGCTAGCGATGAGACAGGAGGAGACAGAAGGAGCCAGACCTTATTTGTATACTTGTTACCCCTCATCTCAGGGAGAACAGTCTGTTTGCTTTGGATACTAGTCAGTGAAGTTCTGAGTGCAGAGCTGGTGACATGTTGTTCTCCACATTGTGTGTGAGAAAGGGCAGCACAACTGTACCCAACATGCCCTGAATGAGGAGCAGCCACATATAGAAGCTCCGTCTGACACAGCTGGGCAGTGGAACCAGAAACACAGCGCTAGGCAAAGGACGTCAGGCGTAAATATCAGGGGATACGGATCCCAGTATCCTAATGCTCTTTAATCTTCACAGGGCTAAGTGACTTCCAGGAAGGAGCTGGATCGAGTATTTCAGAGGCAGTGGCAAGGTGCCCTGGTCCAGCCCTGCTACAGTTATAATGGATCTGAGACTGGCAAGGGAGAATGCAGAGGCAGCGCTGAGGAATCCAAGGCATCTCTCCCCAGAGGGGCTGCAGACAGACCTACCTGCATGCACTGCACTCCCGGGTTTGGCTACTAACAAACTGTGAGTAGTGTGTACGGGAGGGGAAAACGAAAGGGCTGACCAAGGTACCGAGGAGTGGGTGTCTTAGTGCTGGCAGGAACGTACGATGGATTTATTGTTCCTTTCCCCTTAACACAGTTTTCCTTGTTTTAGACACTGATCCGGTGTTTGCGCATGGGGAAGTTTTGTCTGTTCAGGGCACTGTTATGATAACAGAGCCTACAAATGTACCCGAATTGTAAAATCAACTGTGAGAAGTGGGTGAAGGTTCATAGAATCATAGAATATCAGGGTTGGAAGGGACCTCAGGAGGTCATCTAGTCCAACCCCCTGCTCAAAGCAGGACCAAACCCAACTAAATCATCCCAGCCAGGGCTTTATCAAGCCTGACCTTAAAAACCTCTAAGGAAGGAGATTCCACCAGCTCCCTAGGTAACCCATTCCAGTGCTTCAACACCCTCCTAGTGAAAAAGTTTTTCGAATATCCAACCTAAACCTCCCCCACTGCAACTTGAGACCATTGCTCCTTGTTCATGCAGTGACACAAAGAGCTGTCATATCAAACAGTATATGAAAAGATGTGAGAAGGGAACAAAACAGAGTCTACACATAACACAGCTCTTCAGTGGTAGGATTATGACTGGTAAACAAGAGAAGCAGAAGATGGGACATCAAGGAACCAAAATCGATGGCTTGGAAGTTAGGCCTAATTGGTGGACAAAATAATGGGAGGCTGGATTATTCCATCCATCACCTGCTTGGGGCCATGAAAAAGAGACTTTGGGGGAGAACAGAAAAAGAACATTTACCATCACCATGGCTGCGGGGCAGGACTGTTGCCATGACACCAGACCTTGTGGGAGGACACCAGACCACTGTCATGTATTCAGTGACGACCTCAACCTGACACTTGAAATATTTGTGATGTTTGGTGTAAGTGACCATTTGTCACTAGCCATTTGTCGGGTGACAAGATAGACTGGGGAGTCTAAGGGGGCTGTCTGTGACTCCTTGGTAAGACTCCATGGTACCCGCTTGGTGAAATCTAACTGTAGAGCACCTCACCAGATCGGGGTCTCTGCCCTGCGTCTGACAACCTGCCCTGAGGTAGGAACGCCGGCGTGAGCCGCTCCAGACAGCGTGACATGCACAAATCGGGTGCTGTGGGGAGAAGTGAGGGCAGCTTGCCACTGAAACTGCAGAGGGTAGCAACAGAGCAGAATGAGCTCCAGTGAGGGCCCTTTCCCCTCCATGGCCTGTGGACAGGGAGCCTGCAGGGGTAGATGGTCCCTTGCCTAGGCCCCTGGGGCAGGAGGAAAGGCCATGAGTGAGATGCTGAACTTGCGTCAAGCAGTTTCCTTGGGAAGTGAAGGGAAGGGAAGGGAGTTGGGCAGCTGGAGAGTATTCTTCAGTGTGGGGCCCGGTTCCTTTGCCTGCCAGCTCGTGGAGCCATGTTCCTCCTCTGAGCTCCCAGCCCCAGCAAAAAGACCTCATGGCAGCCAGCACTGGGCATTCTGCCCCATGGACCCAAATGTGGAGATTGGTCCTGCTTTGAGCAGGGGGTGGGGCTAGATACCTCTTGGGGTCCCTTCCAACCCTGAGATTCTATGATTCTATGTTACACACGCCCCAAGTGTGTGTGGTGAGGGCGTCAATGCGTTTCCTCTCACCCCGTTCCAGCCCAGGATGGCTAGACCAGCTGCCATTCCGAGTACACAAACCCTGCCTGCTACAGTGGCTCTAACAGACTGTAGTGGGGTGGTCACCCCGCTCCTGCCCAGAGGGGTTAAAAACAGCCCTGGAGAGGGCTGGGGCGGGTACCAGTAAACCTGGGCTGACTGGGGAAGCAGCCACAGCTGGGCCAGGCCCTAGTCAGGCTGCAGCCGGCCCTGTAAAGGGGCTGCTAGGCTGGAGCTTGGCAGTCTCTCTCTAGCTGTGGAGAGGGATGGGCCTGGCTGCTGGGAGCTGAGCAGGGTGCCTAGAGTGGAGCAGGGCTGGGGAAAGGCCAGAGGAGCTGGGGAGCTCCGGCCTGGAAAAACCCCAGGCTGCAGGCCTTGTTAAAGCCAAGAAGGTACTGGGGTTGCAGAGGGGCAGCCCAAGGGTAGGCAGAGGCAGCAGGTTCAAACCCCCCTTGCCGATGATGGGTGGCAGTTACACGGCAGTCCGCCCCCACGAGCAGGGGCTAGATGGTGACTGGCAGTCACCAAAGACTGAGGTGAGGTGGGGACAGAGGGTTGGGGGTTCCCTGGGGAGGGGAGACCCAGTGAGTCTGCGGGGTACTGCAGGGGGCAGAACCTTCAGAGATGGGGCACCGGCCTGCAGAGGGCGCTCTGGAGGCTGGCACGCTAATTCCCTGGACGACCAGCAGGAGGCACCGCCGGGTGAGTCGTCGCCTTGCTACACAGACCCTTCCGGCTTCCTTTCTTCCCCTGCCTCTCGCCCAAGGAACCGAGGACGAGCTCCCAAGGGGCTGGGAGCAGAGAGTCAGGGTGAGTCCCGAGAGCTGCCCCTGCAGCTGAGACAGGTTCCCAACTCGGCCTGGCCATCCCCTGGCCCCAGTCAGCCGCCACTGCTGGGGAAGGTCAGGGAAGCGGTCACAGCCGTTGCTCACTGCAGCCCAGCACGCGCTGCACTAAATTCACAGAGTTAGCTCATGCTGTGAGTTACACCTAAGGTGGGTGAGCTGTCCCGGGAAGGGAGATGTCTGGGGAGGAGGGTCTAGAGAGGCCATGTAGCCTCAGACAGACTAACAAGCACTAAGTGCATTTGGCTAAGGAGATAACCCTGCCCCTGAGAACCCCCTTCTCTCTACCCGTGCTTGTCATCTTGAGGGACTATTTGTCAGAGGAAGGATTCGGTGGAGACCCCTCACCATCTTTTCTCTAGGGAAATGGACCTTACTGTGGGAGCTGGACTCTTGGTTCAGACCCCACCGGGACAGTGCTAGGGGCTCTGGGTCCATTTCTTGGGTGTTTGCAGTCTGTGATGTGCTGTACCTCGTGGGAACACACTACACCCCCATGTTCATCCTTATGAAATGATTGTGTGGCATCCAATGCAAAGTTTGTCATGTCAGGTGTCTTCGGAAGGCTCATGATGCACTGAGCATTGTTGTTATAGTAATTGTTGTTACAGTAATGTTATAGGTTGTAATTTCATGTATATAGTTATGAAACTGAAAATATGTCCTCATGGCTTAAAACAGGCCCAGACAAAACTCTCCAAGAGCAGAGGGGCAGTTTGCACCTCCTCAGGGCATGCATGGGACAAACCCAGCCCAGCCTCAAAGGAACAAAGGACACGGGCCTAGGCAGCAACAAAGGATCTGTTGGACTCTCGAGTGAGTCACCCCCCTTCCCTTGGTCAGTTTGGGACTACGATGAGTTAATGCTCACCTGACCCTGAAGGGGGAGGGCAAAGCCAAGAGGGAGGAAAGACCACGATAAAAGGGAGAGATGTTTGCCAGGCTCTTCCTCTCTCTTCCACGTCCATCTACAGACATCTAAGTTTGTAAGGGCACTGAAAGTGTTAAGATCAGAGTAGAATGTGTTTTGCTTTTATTTCATCTGACCAAATCTGACTTCTAGTGCTTTGACTTATAATCACTTAAAATCTATCTTTATACAAATAAATGTGTTTGTTTATTCTACCTGAAGCAGTGCGTTTGGTTTGAAGCATGTCAGAATAACAAGCCTGGTGCATATTAATTTCTTTGTTAAATTGATGAACACATCTGAGCTTTCCTGGGAATGTTCAAACTAATAAGTAAACAGTGGCATCGGCCTGCAAAAAGCTGAATCAGTCATAGATATGTGACTTGCCCAGGTGACCAGAGACCCCATCTTGTGGCTGTGATGTTGCACAAGAGAGAGGATATAAAAGGCCCTGAAAGCCCCTCCATTTTGTCTTCAGCTGACTCAGAAGATAGCCTCTCCAACCCAAAGAGATGCCTGAAAGAAACTGGAACAAAGGCCAGTAACTACGGGGGGTGAGTGATTGCTGGACCCAGACTAGGAAGGAGTCTAGTCTATAAAAGAAGCTTATTGGACCATCTCTGAGGGTGAGATTTACCTGCATTTAGTTTCCTATTGTATTAGGCTTAGAATTGTGTGTTTTATTTTATTTTGCTTGGTAACTTAGTTTGTTCTGTCTGTTATTACTTGGAACCACTTAAATCCTATTTTTTATGTTTAATAAAATCACTTTTTACTTATTCATAGAATCATAGAATCATAGAATCTCAGGGTTGGAAGGGACCTCAGGAGGTCATCTAGTCCAACCCCCTGCTCAAAGCAGGACCAAACCCAACTAAATCATCCCAGCCAGGGCTTTGTCAAGCCTGACCTTAAAAACCTCTAAGGAAGGAGATTCCACTACCTCCCTAGGTAACCCATTCCAGTTCTTCACCACCCTACTAGTGAAAAAGTTTTTCCTAATATCCAACCTAAACCTCCCCCTCTGCAACTTGAGACCATTACTCCTTGTTCTGTCATCTTCTACCACTGAGAACAGTCTAGATCCATCCTCTTTGGAACCCCCTTTCAGGTAGTTGAAAGCAGCTATCAAATCCCCCCTCATTCTTCTCTTCTGCAGACTAAACAATCCCAGTTCCCTCAGCCTCTCCTCATAAGTCATGTGCTCCAGCCCCCTAATCATTTTTGTTGCCCTCCGCTGGACTCTCTCCAATTTATCCACATCCTTCTTGTAGTGTGGGGCCCAAAACTGGACACAGTACTCCAAATGAGGCCTCACCAGTGCTGAGTAGAGGGGGATGATCACATCCCTTGATCTGCTGGAAATGCCCCTACTTATACAACCCAAAATGCCATTAGCCTTCTTGGCAACAAGGGCACACTGTTGACTCATATTCAGCTTTTCGTCCACCGTAACCCCTAGGTCCTTTTCTGCAGAACTGCTACCCAGCCATTCGGTCCCTAGTCTGTAGCAGTGCATGGGATTCTTCCGTCCTAAGTGCAGGACTCTGCACTTGTCCTTGTTGAACCTCATCATATTTCTTTTGGCCCAATCCTCTAATTTGTCTAGGTCCCTCTGTATCCTATCCCTACCCTCCAGCGTATCAACCACTCCTCCCAGTTTAGTGTCATCTGCAAACTTGCTAAGGGTGCAGTCCACACCATCCTCCAGATCGTTAATGAAGATATTGAACAAAACCGGCCCCAGCACTGACTCTTGGGGCACTCCACTTGATACCGGCTGCCATCTAGACATGGAACCATTGATCACTACCCGTTGAGCCCGACCATCTAGCCAGTTTTCTATCCACCTTACCGTCCATTCATCCAGCCCAGATTTCTTTAACTTGCTGGCAAGAATACTGTGGGAGACTGTATCAAAAGCTTTGCTAAAATCCAGAAATAGTACATCCACTGCTTTCCCCTCATCCACAGAGCCGGTTATCTCGTCATAGAAGGCAATTAGGTTAGTCAGGCATGACTTGCCCTTGGTGAATCCATGCTGACTGTTCCTGATCACTTTCCCCTCCTTTAAGTGGTTCAGGATTGATTCCTTGAGGACCTGTTCCATGATTTTTCCAGGGACTGAGGTGAGACTGACTGGCCTGTAGTTCCCTGGATCTTCCTTCTTCCCTTTTTTAAAGATGGGCACTACATTAGCTTTTTTCCAGTCATCCGGGACCTCCCCCGATCGCCATGATTTTTCAAAGATAATGGCCAATGGCTCTGCAATCTCATCGGCCAACTCCTTTAGCACCCTCGGATGCAGCGCATCTGGCCCCATGGACTTGTGCTCGTCTAGCTTTCCTAAATAGCCCCGAACTACTTCTTTCTCCACAGAGAGCTGGTCACCTCCTCCCCATACCGTGCTGCAGAGTGCAGCTGTCTGGGAGCTGACCTTGTCTGTGAAGACAGAGGCAAAAAAAGCATTGAGTACACTAGCTTTCTCCTCATCCTCTGTCACTAGGTTCCCTCCCTCATTCAGCAAGGGGCCCACACTTTCCTTGACTTTCTTCCTGTTGCTAACATACCTAAAGAAACCCTTCTTGTTACTCCTAACATCTCCGGCTAGCTGCAACTCCAAGTGTGATTTGGCCTTCCTGATTTCACACCTGCATGCCTGAACAATACTTTTATACTCCTCCCTGGTTATTTGTCCAATCTTCCACTTCTTGTAAGCTGTTCTTTTGTGTTTAAGACGAGCAAGGATTTCACTGTTAAGCCAAGCTGGTCACCTGCCATATTTACTTCTCTTCCTACACATCGGGATGGTTTGTTCCTGCAAACTCAATAAGGTTTCTTTGAAATACAGCCAGCTTCCCTCGACTCCTTTCCCCGTCATGTTATTCTCCCAAGGGACCTTGCCCATCAGTTCCCTGAGGGAGTCAAAGTCTGCTTTTCTGAAGTCCAGGGTCTCTGTTCTACTGTTTTCCCTTTTTCCTTGTGTCAGGATCCTGAACTCGACCATCTCATGGTCACTGCCCCCCAGGTTCCCATCCACTATTGCTTCCTCTACTATTTCTTCCCTGTTTGTGAGCAGCAGGTCAAGAAGAGCTTTTCCCCTAGTTGGTTCCTCCAGCACTTGCACCAGGAAATTGTCCCCTACACTTTCCAGAAACTTCCTAGATTGTCTGTGCACCGCTGTATTGCTCTCCCAGCAGATATCGGGGTGATTAAAGTCACCCATGAGAACCAGGGCCTGTGATCTAGCAACTTCTGTTAGTTGCTGGAAGAAAGCCTCGTCCACCTCATCCCCCTGGTCCGGTGGTCTGTAGCAGACTCCCACCACGACATTACCCTTGTTGTTCATACTTCTAAATTTAATCCAGAGACACTCAGGTTTTTCTGCAGTTTCATACTGGAGCTCTGAGCAGTCATACTGCTCTCTTACGTACAACGCAACTCCCCCACCTTTTCTGCCCTGCCTGTCCTTCCTGAACAGTTTATATCCATCCATGACAGTACTCCAATCATGTGAGTTATCCCACCAAGTCTCTGTTATTCCAATTACATCATAATTCCCTGACTGTGCCAGGACTTCTAGTTCTCCCTGCTTGTTCCCCAGGCTTCTTGCATTAGTGTATAGGCATTTAAGATAACCCGCTGATTGTCCCGCTTTCTTGGTCTGAGACAGGAGTCCTCCCCTCTTGTAATCTCCTGCTTGTGCTTCCTCCCGGTATCCCACATCCCCACTTACCTCGGGGCTTTGGTCTCCTTCCCCCAGTGAACCTAGTTTAAAGCCCTCCTCACTAGGTTAGCCAGCCTGCTTGCAAAGATGCTCTTCCCTCTCTTCGTTAGGTGGAGCCCGTCTCTGCCTAGCAATCCTTCTTCTTGGAAGACCATCCCATTGTCAAAGAATCCAAACCCTTCTCTCCGACACCATCTGCGTAGCCATTCGTTGATTTCCACGATTCGTCGGTCTCTACCCTGGCCTTTTCCTGCCACAGGGAGGATAGATGAGAACACCACTTGCGCCTCAAACTCCTTTATACTTCTTCCCAGAGCCACGTAGTCTGCAGTGATACGCTCAAGGTCATTCTTGGCAGTATCATTTGTGCCCACGTGGAGAAGCAGGAAGGGGTAGCGATCCGAGGGCTGGATGAGTCTCGGCAGTCTCTCCGTCACATCGTGAATCCTAGCCCCTGGCAAGCAGCACACCTCTCGGTTCTCCCGGTCAGGGCGGCAGATAGATGACTCAGTCCCCCTGAGGAGAGAGTCCCCGACCACCACCACCCTCCTCCTACTCTTGGGAGTGGTGGTCGTGGAACCCCCATCCCTAGGAAGGTGCATCTCATGCCTTCCAATCAGTGGAGTCTCCTTCTACTCTGTTCCCTCAGGTGCATCATCCACTCCACTCTCTGCACTAATACCTGTGGAGAGAACATGAAAACGGTTGCTCACCTGTATCTGTGTTTCTGGTACATGGATGTTTCTGGTACTCTTTCCCCTTCTGGAAGTCACATGCCGCCACTTATCCTCGCTGGCCTTCTGTCCCCGCTGCGTAGCCTGCTCTGAATCTTCAGAACGTTGTGCCCGCTGCAGCTGATCCTGACGTCTATCCAGGAAATCCTCATTTTCTTTTATGGAATGCAGGGTTGTTATTCGTTTCTCCAGACCTTGAATCTTCTCTTCCAAGATGGAGATCAGCTTGCACTTGGTACAAACAAAGTCGCTCCTATCCTGTGGAAGGAAGACGAACATGGCGCATCCTGTGCAGGTCACAACGGCGGATTGCTCAGCATCCATGGTCTCTTCCTTCTAAGAGCTCTCTCCAGGCGAACTCCTTCTGTTTGCCTCTCTGCTGTTCGCTGCTCAGCTGGTTCGCAGCTGACTGCCTTTTTATAACAGTCAGGCCCAGCTGGAACAAAGCACTTCCAGATCAAACTGGTCAAACAAGCAATCAAACAATCACGCACACAGTCAAACTGCCAAACTGCCCAGAGTAAGTAATTAAATCCTGGGGGAGCAAACAGCTGTGCATATCTCTCCATCAGTGTTATAGAGGGTGAACAATTTCCGAGTTTACCCTGTATAAGCTTTATACAGAGTAAAATGAATTTATTTGGGGTTTATTTGGGAACTGAGTATCTGGGTGCTAGAGACAGGAGCACTTCTTAAGATGTTTTCAGTTAAGCCTGAAGCTTTTGGGGGACATGGTTCAGCCCTGGGTCTGTGTTTGTAGCAGGCTAGCATGTCTGGCACAACAAGGCAGGGTTCTGAAGTCCCAAGCTGACAGGGAAAATGGACTCAGAGGTAGTCCCAGCGCATCAGGTGGCAGTCCCAAGGGGGTTTCTGTGACCCAACACGTCACACCCATGACTATAAAAGAGGTTGTAAAGTTTTTAACAAGTGTGGGTTGTTTCTGGGGAGCAGGCTCAGTGTTTGAGTACAGAACAAGGGTAGGTAGCTCCTGGTTATTGGTGAGTTGTGCTGAATGAGTTCTACCTTCGCAACAAGGCGGCATTCAATTCTGTGCTCCACTTATCCTGTGCCCTATTCCCCAAGGGACATGCACTATCTGCACAGGTGGATGTCGAGTGTGTGCACTCTGGGCCTACCAGCTCATCACTCAAAGAGGGCAGAGTTAAGGTTATGTGGCTGTTCAACCTTCATTTTGCAGAGGTTTCAGTTTTTCTGAACTAGATGTTCTGGAAGGACAAGTGATACTTCTGGGCAAATTTAATGATGCATTAATGACAATTTTTGTCAGCAAATGTCTTAGTTTTGTCTTTTGCACTGAAAGAAATGTTTTGTTGTGTGAGTTAGTGGTCAGCTACACAGGTGTAGGTCCCATGTGGGGTTACAGTTGATACGCTACTGTGGCTAGGCTATTACAAAAGACCTAGCTTTTACACTGCACTTTCTACTGGTCAAGCTCAACAAACTCGATATCATCCTCCCTGTCTTACCGATGGGGAAGCTGAGGCACAGAGGGGCGAAGTGACCTGCCCAAGATCACCCAGCAGGTCAGTGGGAGAGAGAGCCAGGAATAGCCCCAGTTGAGTGGTCTCTCCCCTACGCCATATGGTTGCTCTGCGATTCCTCAGTACTCCTCCCCCGCCCTACGTTTTATTACAGTGGAATGAGGCCAATGGTTGTGCTTTGAAACGTCTGGCCCCCATCACCAGAGAGCTGCTGACATTGCCCTGCAGGGAGAAAGCAGGAGCTGAACAAATCCTGCATGCAGGGGTTGGAGGTGCTCGCTGGTTACGTTCTCAGGAGCAGGGTGAGCAGAAGGGATGGAGCTTTGAAGTACAGAAAAGGAGGTGAACTGGGGACATGAGGAGGTGGCCAGGAAGCCATGGGAGTTGGCTGTGTTCATGCGGGTTCACGGGGCGACCTGCAGCCTGGGCAGGGTTTTCAGGCTCCTGTTAATCTGTCAGAATGTGGGCAGGCTGATGCTCAGAGTGGCTGATCTCATTCTCCTCTCTCCGAGGGGCACCTTGGCACTGGAGTCGTTCCAGGCAGGGATCTGCAGCGCTGACCCCCTCCTCCGGATCGCAGTGTTAAGGTTGCACAGTTGGAAACCACACAGGTTGAGGAGACGCACAGCTGTGGGTCCTACCTGTCATGGACGCTCCAGCCACTGGATCACCCTGGTCCACATGCTTGCTGATCCCCTCAAAAAATTCTAAAAAATTGGTGAGGCATGATTTCCCTTTACTAAAGCCATGTTGACTATTCCCCAGCAAATCGTGTTCATCTCTGTGTCTGATCATTCTGTTCTGTATTATAGTTGCAACCGATTTCCATGGTACTGAAGTTAGGCTAATCAGCCTGTATTTGCCAGGATTCCCTCTGGAGCCTTTTTAAAAAATTGTTGTCAAATTAGCTATTCCCCAGACACCTGGTATAGAAGCTGATTTAAATGATCAGTTACATACCACAGTTACTAGTTCTGCAATTTCATATCTGAGTTCCTTCGAACTCTTGGGTGAATATCACCTCTTCCTGATGAGTTTTAGAGTAGCAGCCGTGTTCCTGATGACTTATTACTGAATAATTTATCAACTTCTTCCAAAACCTCGATCTGGGGCAGTTCCTCAGATTTGTCTCTTAAAAAGATGAGACCAGATGTGGGAATCTCCCTCACATCCTCTGCAGTGACAACCAATGCAAAGAATTCATTTAGCTTCTCTGCAATGGCCTTATCTTCTCTGAGCGCTCCTTTAGCATCTTCATCTTCCAGGGGGCCACTGATTGTTTGGCAGGCTTCCTGCTTTTGATGTACTTTTTTAAAAAATTGCTGTTAGTTTCTGAGTCTTTTGCTAGTTGCACTTCAAAGTCGTTCTGGCCTGCTATGTCTACATTTACACTTTGCTTGCCAGGGTTTATGCTCCTTTCTATTTGCCTCAGTAGGATTTCTCCTTAAATTTTGAACAGATGCCTTTCACCTCTAACCACTTCTTTTACCTTGCTGTGTACCACGGGTGGCACATATTTGGTCCTCTTACTATGTTTTTTAATCTGACCCTTAATTATGGTGTTTTTAAAAAGTTTCCATGCAGCTTACAGGCTTTTTCCCTTTCGTGCCTGTGCCTTTTAATTTCTGTTTAACAAGCTTCCTCATTTTGTGTAGCTCCCCTTTCTGAACCGAAGTGCTACTGTGGGGGGCTTCTTTGGTATTTCTGCCCCCCCGCCCCACGAAGGATGTTAAATTTAATTATATTATGGTTGCTCTTACTGAGCAGTTCAGCTCTATGCACCTCTTGGACCAGATCCTGTGCTCCACATGGGACTAAAGCAAGAATTGCCTCTCCCCTCCTGCCTCTGGTTTGGCTCCTTCCCACCGAGTGCAGAGCAGGGTCCCCTCGTCTTCCCCCCTTTGGCCTGTGGAGGAGCCCCTCTCTTTTGTGTTGGTGCCTCTCCAGGGGAGATGGATTCTTCCTAAAAGTGGGGTCACAGGCGCTGCCCCCCTCACGGCCCCACCCCTACTCCTCCTCTTTCTCCCAAGGCCCCGTCCCCTGACCAAGCTGGAGCCACGCCGAGGAGACCAGGCCCCTCCACCTGCCTGGGGTGGGAGGGTCAGGGCAGGTGATGGGTCCGCGGCTCCCCTCAGATGCCTGTGGCACTCTTACCTGGACCCAGCTCCGGTTCCAGCCTGGCATGGGGGTGGGGGCCCGGGGCCAAAGAGCCTCAACCGGACGTGATCAGAGCTGCCTGGGAAGCTGTGGGTAGCCATGGACCTTCTACCCCAGGCAGTAGGAGGGTCTGCAGCTCCCCACAGCTGCTCGGGCTCCAGCTTCTGGCCTGGCCAGGGGTCAGGGCCTCGGTGGGAAGAAGAGGGACAGAGGGCAGGGCCCACAGCAAAAAGTGGACTTCCAAAAATGGGAGGGCCTGGCACCTTGGCCCCCCTTGTTCCAGCACCCCTGTACCTCTCCCTCTCCTGGCTGGTCTCACCCTGTGCTTAAAGCCCACTCAGCCTCCATGAGCAAACCAACCCCTCTGTGCCACATGGGGGGGGGTGTGTAGCTCCTCCAGGCTCCCCTTCCCACACCCCCCCAACCCCCACCTCCCAGGGCACTGCCCTCCCCCAACCAATAGGAGCAGGCAGGGAGGACTCCCCCATCCCCAAGGGTCCCTCGCCCCATGAATTAAAAGAGCTGATATACCCAGCGGCTCCTGGCTGCCCCCTTCCCGGTGCCCTCTGTGCTGTTTTGGGGGTAGGGGCATCTCGGATCAGGTTACAGAGCGTCGGCCTGTATATCTCAGCCTGGCTAAGTTAATACATTGCACTAGTGTGGGGGAAGGGGGGTGTGTAACGTCCCGTGGGGTCTCCCTGGGATCTCTTCCCTGCGGCAGTGACTGCTCAGTGTGGTGTCTGTTCCTGGGTGAGCCAGGCTCTCCCCAGATGGGGGTTGTGACTTAGTCAGAGGTTCAGAACATGGGACAAGGAGACCCCGTAACAACTCCTGGGTCCCTTCCAGACACTCTTGAAACCCAGCTGCAGTTGGCCTGAGAGAAACCCTCCCGCAGGATGTTCCCTGGGGACCTGAACAACCTGGTGTTCTTCCCACACCTGGCTGCCACAAAATCCACCCCCAGCCTGCCCTCCCGGCCAGTGGCCTGCTCACCCTTCTCCATCCAGCAGCTGCTCAGCTCCTCCCACACAGGCCAGCTCTGGGCTTTGGCTGTGGTGGGAGGAATCAGTGAGGCTCTCCCCAGTGAGAACCATCACATGGAGCCGCCCTCCCACCCCATGGCAGCTCCACCCGTGGCGCAGCCTGTGGCTGTCACGCCAGGCCAGGCAGGGCTGTGGCATTAGAACAGTGGGTTTATTGAGGACACAAGCGCGGCTGACAGCGCGGTCACTGGAACGGCCTGACCCGGGGCTCCTGTCCTGTGGCCAGGGGGCGTCTCACCAGGGAAGAACTTTACCTTCCCAGCTCACGAAGGCCCCGTTGTCCTTCTCAGAGAGCGTCGGGAGCACGTTCAGGATCCCTCGGACACTTGCATCCACCGTCAGTGGGGCCTGCACGGGGCAAAGGAGAGTGTGGGGGAGGAACTTGCTCAGGGGAAAGACCAGGATCGGCTCCAGGGCTGGCCCAGGGGAAGGGACCTAGAGCCTTGCAACCAAACTGGAACCTGATGGGACACAACTACAGGTGTTGGATTTGGGTCAGGTGGAGTCTGAAAACAACCTGACACACTCTGACTGGGGTCTGGGGTCTCTCATTACCTTCTCCTGCCATGGGATTGGTGAGGTGGTGGCTGCATTTCTGTGCTCCTGCTGGCCACCACCACCTCACCACGCTGTGCATGCTGTGGAGCGATTGTGCTGATTACTGGCAGCCCCTCTCCCCCAGCAGCACGCACTGCACAGCGAGGCGGTGGTGGCTGGCATGAGCAGGGCATGCAGCCGCTGCCATGCTGACCCCACAGGCGTGAGGCAGCTGGAGATGGGGGGCTGGCATGGGGCGTGCGAAGGGGAAGCCGCCACCAGGCCGAGCCTCAAGGACAAGGTGGCAGAAGTGACATAGACACAAGTTCAGGGGCAGTGTCAGGTTCAGATCGGATCTGGTTTCAAAACAACCTGACATTCTTGGATTGGTTCGGGTCTAGTTGGGCTTAAAATCTGGCCCAAACTATCAGATCTGGCCTGGTGCTGGTCCAGGCCGCTAGGTGCCCATGGCTGAGGCCAGGATCTCCCTGGGGCCAGCCAAACCCATGAGAGGCCAACCCAGGTCACTGTCCCCTGATGCTGGGTGGGGAGCTGGGGCAGGATCCCCATGCAGATACCTGCATACAGGTGCCCATGATGACCAGTTCCCCATGGCAACAGCTCTGCTAACGTTTGCTTTGCGATGCCAGGAGCCGGAGGAACCAAGGAAGTAGCAGCAGGGGGATCAGTGCCCAGGACACAGTGCTGAATCCCCGGTAGGTGGGATCTGATGACAGGCTCATTGCGACAGTTTTCCTCCACACAGGTCGAAAGTGGAGGGGGCAACAGGTTACGGCGTAACCATTCCCCCTACAATGAACATCTGCCCATGACATGAGGCTACAACCGGCCTCTCCCAGTGAGGCACCTACCTCGGGGGAGAGTGAGATCCCCATGTCAGTCTGCACCCAGCCAGGATGGACAGCGATGCTCAGGATCCCGTCTCCTTCATACCCCAAGGATTGGCACTTGGTGAGCATGTTCAGAGCAGCCTGTGGGCAAGACACCATGAGCAGAGACAGCAGCGTGTGGGGAAGGGGAATGAGCCCTACAGGAAATGATCCCAGATCCTGAGGGCAGGGAAGGGAGAGACAGACAAGCGGGTGAGGACCTTGGTGTGAGCTGCAGTCTCTGATGCTCGATGGGGACAACAAGGTGCTCTCAGGGGCATGGCCATGGGGAAGGGGATGTAGCTGCACTTCGATCAGCCACAGCTACTGCGTAGCTTCAGGGGGGCTGTGACAGCTGAGTACAAGTTAGAGCAGTGCTGAGGCTGCTCTAGGTTTTGCATGATCAGGGGGTGGCAGAAGGACGTGTAAATGTGGCATCGATTCTCCTTTGTTTTCCCCCAAGGGTTCACCAGGGGCAGAAGAGGATCTGGTCCCCTCCATTTAAACCTCGTGATGGTCTCTCAACTGGGTATATTCGCCCCTAGGAAGGGCTATAATTAATAGCTCCGTAGTGGCCCTCCCCTGTCTGTGCTGAGACTGGCTAGTGTAGTGCTGAGGAGCCCCACGTGCCTCCCAGTGTGGGGATTTCCCTGATGGGATACACACGATCGAAGGTTCCTCACTGAGGGGAACTCCGGGAGCTGATTTGAATTCCAGGCAGCTGAACAACAGCTGGTCCCACCTGGCACAGCAGTGGAAGCTGGAACGGTTGGGCAGGAGGGCGGGGAACATGGGGAAAGCACTGAGTGACACTGAGCACGTCCTGTACCTTGCTGCAGCGATAGGCGATAGCTTGGCCCACATGCCAGACAAAGAGATTCGTGATGGAGCCAGCCTCGCTGGACATGTTGACAATGGCCGCCTTGCTACAGCTCAGCCCTTTCTGGTTGCTTCCCTGGGCAGCCTTCTTCAGCAAGGGCAGGAACGCCTGGGCAATGGGGAGAAAAGAGCACCCCCAGGGTCAGCTTAGGAGAAAGGACCCTGGGTTGTGAGGCAGTGGCACCGGAACAGAGAGGGCCAAGGGGCCGTGGCCCTCTCACTTTTGAAAGTGGACGGGTCTGGCTCATCCACTTTTTGCCACGGACCCAATCCCCTGCTCTTCCTCTTCTCCCTCAGGTCCTGCCCTCTGGCCCGGCTGGAAGCTGGAGCCTGGCCGGGTAAGAGTGGACCGGGGATGATGGACCCTCCACCTGCCTGTAGCAGGGAGAGGCAAGAACTGCCATAGGTCTCTGTCCATACCCTGCAGCTCCTCATGCACCTCCTGTGGCTGGGCCCAGCTGCGGCGTGTGCTCCTGCAGCGATCCCGCGGTCTGTCACCCCATCGCTGGCACCCAGGAGTTCGAGGTATGTATCCCCGCCTGTGAGTGCTGGGAATGGGGCTGCTGGAGGGGAGGGGAGGAGAATAAGGCCCACTGGGATGCGAGGAGGTGCTGGGAAGCAGAAAGACAGTCCCTCAGGGAGGTAGGGCTGTGCCCAGCTCAAACTGGGATGAAGACTGGATGACCGGAAAAGTCCAGTCGGCAGCCCAGTGGGGGCCCGGAGGGCTCCCTACTTGCCCTGCTTCTGCACAGCTGCCAGAAGTGGCTACCAGGTTCCTGCAACCCCTAGGCACCTGGGCAGCCAAGGAGACTCCATGAACTGCCCCCGCCCAAGTGCTAACTGCACAGCTCCCATTGGGCGGGAACCATGACCAATGGGAGCTGCGGGGTTGATGCCTGGGGGCACCAAGCTTTACTGGGAAAAGGAGGCTCCAAGGTATCATTCAAACCATGACAAATAACACAGGTTACTGGAGACCTGCCAGTGCCAGTGTCTAGTTCCCAGCCCAGAAGCCAGAGGGCTGCACCATGGTGGGGAGGTCGAGGAGCTGCCTGGCATGGACGCTCCGCCTGGTGTCAGGGGCGAGGCGCTGGGCAGAGACGTTACAGGGGAGAGGTGCGAGATTATTGGCCCGATGTCCTTGGCAGCCAGCTGTAGCCAGGCAGAGAGCGGCTCTAACCCCACAGGCTGCCGGGCAGGAGCCGAGCTGCCCTGGACAGAGAATGGTTCTCCCCAGCCTTGTCAGCCCCTCCTTCGTGGGCAGGTCTCCAGAGAGCCAGAGCAGCCTTGCCCGTAGCTCCCACTCTCGCTCCACCCCCTGGCTCTGCCGTAGTGCTGAGCCCGGGCTCTGGTCTCCATACGCTTAGGGCTGCCCCGGTTCCCCTGCAGCAGCTGCCATCTCAGTTTGCTCTCTAGCGGCATCCCCAGCGCCCCCGGCCCCTGCCATTTGCTGGCTCCCTGCAGCCCGCTTTGTCTCGCAGACTCTTTCAGCAGGAAGTTTGAAACCAGCTTCCTGACCACCTGGCTCCTGCTGCCCTCCGGGTGCTGAGCTGCCCTGATCTCACTCGCCACGGCCCTGGCACCGGCACAGCCCTGGCGTTGGGAGTCCAGCCTTTCCGCTCTGCTGGGCATAGGGGCTTAGCGCTTACCCAGCTTTCAGGCTGGCTAAATGGTACAAACCCAGCCAATGGCAGGGCTGTTGCATTAGAACAGTGGGTTTATTGAGGACACAGGCACGGCTGACGGCGCAGTCACTGGAACGGCCTGGCCCAGGGCTCTTGCCTCATGGCCAGGGGGCGTCTCATCAGGGAAGAACTTTCCCTTCCCAGCTCACAAAGGCCCCGTTCTCCTTCTTGGAGAGTGTGGGGATCCCTCAGACACTCACATCCACCGTCAGTGGGGCCTCCACAGGGCAAAGGAGAGTGAGGGGAAGGAGCGTGGTGGGAGGGGAGAAAAGAGCACCCACGGGGTCAGCTTAGGAGAAGGGAACCTGTCAGAGGGTGACTGGTCCTCTAAGGGGAACTGGGCCCAGCCCCATCTCTGGCTGATCAGCTGCAGCTGCGGGGCAGAGATCAGACAGCTTGGAGATCCCCTGCAGGGGTATAATCAGGAAGGCCAAAGCACAACTACAGTTGCAGCTAGCAAGGGATGTGAAGGGTAACAAGAAGGTTCTACAGGTATGTTAGCAACAAGAAGAAGGTCAGGGAAAGTGTGGGCCCCTTAATGAATGAGGGAGGCAACCTAGTGACAGATGATGTGGAAAAAGCTGAAGTACTCAATGCTTCACAGACAAGGTCAGCTCCCAGACTGCTGCACTGGGCAGCACAATATAGGGAGGAGGTGAGCAGCCCTCAACGTTGAAAGAACAGGTTTTTAGAAAGGACTATTTAGAAAAGCTGGATGTGCGCAAGTCCATGGGGACGGATCTAATGCATCCGAGGGTGCTAAGGGAGTTGGCTGTTGTGATTGCAGAGCCATTGGCCATTATCTTTGAAAATTTGTGGCAATTGGGGGAGGTCCTGCACAATTGGAAAACGGCAAATATAGTGTCCATCTTTAAAAAAGGGAAGAAGGAGAATTTGGGGAACTACAGTCTGTCCTCAGTCCCTGGAAAAATCAAGGAGCAGGTCCTCAAGGAACCCATTTTGAAGCTTTTGGAGGAGAGGAAGGTGATAAGGAACAGTCAACATGGATTCACCAAGGGCAAGTCATGCCTAACCTACCTGATTGCTTTCTATGAGGAGATAACTGGCTCTGAGGATATAGAGAAAGTGGTGGACGTGACATACCTTGGCTTTAGCAAAGCTTTTGATACAGTCTCCCACAGTATTATTGCCAGCAAGTTAAAAAAGTACAAATTTGGATGAATGGACTATAAGGTGGATAGAAAGCTGGCTAGATCGTTGGGCTCAATGGGTAGTGATCAATGGCTCCATGTCTAGTTGGCAGCCGGTATCAAGCAGAGTGCCCCAGGGGTTGGTCCCGGGCCTGGTTTTGTTAAATATCTTCATTAATGATCTGGATGATGGGATGGCTGGGGCACATGACTTACGAGGAGCGGCTGAGGGAACTGGGGTTATTTAGTCTGCAGAAGAGAAGAGTGAGGGGGGATTTGATAGCAGCCTTCAACTACTTGAAGGGGGGTTCCAAAGAGGATGGAGCTCAGCTGTTCTCAGTGGTGGCAGATGACAGAACAAGGAGCAATGGTCTGAAGTTGCAGTGGGGGAGGTTTTGGTTGGATATTAGGAAAAACTATTACATAATGAGGGTGGTGAAGCACTGGAATGGGTTACCTAGGGAGGTGGTGGAATCTCCTTCCTTAGAGGTTTTTAAGGCCTGGCTTGACAAAGCCCTGGCTGGGATGATTTAGTTGGGGTTGGTCCTGCTTTGAGCAGGGGATGGGACTAGATGACTTCCTGAGATCTCTTTCAACTCTAATATTCTATGATTCTATGGTCCTCACAGGAGCCTTAGTGAGCGTCAGAGCACCGGGAGGAGGCAGGGCTCCGGCAGGGGAAAGCAGCCGGTTCATGTGAGACTCAGGCTCAGTGCAGTGCTGCAGGGAGCAGGCTGGGAAGGAGAAGAGAGCACAGAGGGTCGACTGGAGGCCCAGGCACATGAGCTGTGGACAGGAATCCTGTAGGGTAGCCAGGTCCCTGCAGCAGACCCTGGGCTGGGGAAAAGGCCATAAGTGAGAAGCTGAACTTGTGTTAAATGGTTTGATTTGGAAGGGAAGGGAATGGAGCACAAGGACCTCAGAGCAGCCAGTCTTGGCCATTCTGCCCCATGGACCCAAATGTGACACACACCCCCACCCCGCTCTCATACCTCTACACCGGGGGATCTCAAACGGGGGTCGGGGCCCCTCAGGGGGTCACAAGGGTATTACATGGGGGGGTCGCAAGCTCTCACCCTCCACAACAAACCCTGCTTTGCCTCCAGCATTCATAATGGTATTAAATATATTAAGAAGTGTTTTCAATGTATAAGGGGGGTCGCACTCATTGGCTTGCTGTGTGAAAGGGGTCACCAGTACAAAAGTCTGAGAACCCCACTCTACACCCCTTATGACAGCCAAGGAGAGTCAGTGCCGGGGGAGCGCCATTGCCAAGTCTCCTCTCACCCCGTTCCAGCCAAGGGCCGGCTAGACCAGCTGCCACTCCGGCTACACAAACCCTGCCTGCTACACTGGCTCTAACAGCCCCGTCAGCTGGGCCTCTCCAGGCTTACAGCCCGGGCGTCCCTGCCTCACACTGCCCTGTGCTCCGGACACGGCTTCCTTTCTTCCCCTGCCTCTCGCCCAAGGAACTGAGGACGAGCTCCCAAGGGGCCGGGAGCAGAGATTCAGAGTGAGTCCGGAGAGCTGCCCCTGCAGCTGAGACAGGTTCTCGGCTCGCCCTGGCCATCCCCAGGCCCAGTCAGCTGCCATTGCTGGGGAGCGATAGAGAAAGCAGCTGGTGCCCTCGCACAGCTGCAGCTCAGCACACACTGCACTCACTTCACAGCAAAGTTAGCCTGTCCTGTGAATCACACCTAAGGAAGGCTGGGCTGCTGCTGGGAAGGAAAAGGGAGAGGGAGAAGGGACCAGAGATGCTGAGGAACATGAGACCAGGCGTGGCATGTCTGTAGAAATTTTGAGGGTGCCCAGAACCTGCGCCTGCCCAAACTCAGTCCCCCCAAACTCCCTCCCCACCTGCCCAAGGCTCTGGGAGGGAGTTTGGGTGAGGGAGGAGGTCTGGGGTGCAGGGTGCAGGCCCCTGATTGGGGTGCAGGCTCTGGGAGGGAGTTTGGGGATGGGAGGGGTGCAGAGGGATGGGGTGCAGGTGTGAAGGCTGTGGCTGCAGATGAGGGGTTTGGGGTGTGGGAGGGGCTCAGGGCAAGAGGAGGAGTGTGGGGGGTGAGGGCTCTGGCTGGGACTGGGGATAATGTGTTTGGGGTGCTGGAGGGGCTCAGGGTTTGGACAGAGGGTTGAGGGTGCGGTGGGGGGTGAAAGCTCTGGCTGGGGGTGTGGGGTCGGGGGTGGGGCAGGGCTGGGGATGAGTTTGGGGTGCAGGCAGGCTGCTCCGGGACAGGGGCCAGAGAGGAGGACTCCCCCAGCCCTTTCCCTGCCAGCAGCAGCGAGCTCTGGGGGAGGAGCCCCCCTTTCCTGCCCCCACCCAGCAGCACACAGTCACTGTAGCCTCACTGGGGTGAGGGATGGCGCTGCCTCCTTGCATGGGGCAGGAGCGGCGACTGCAGGCGCAGGAGGGGGCTGTGCTGGTGGAGGGTCCTGCCGGAAAAGGGAAGGGTCTGAGGGGGAAGGGCAGGCTCAGAGTCAGTGGAGTGGGGGGTGCTAGGACCCTGCGGCAGCAGTTGCTGCAGGGAGGCAACATGCAGCCGCACAGGGAAGAGACAGTCAGTGACACTCTGCTCTGGGCCGGAAAGGGTGTCAGGGGCAGCAAGTCGGGGCCGTGGGACACTCGGGGGAGACATGGGGGGGGGCACAGGTGGGGGGGAGACACCCAGCCCCACATATTGCTGGAGCTGGGCCCCTGGCTTTGAATATTGCTGGGGCCCGGGCACCACATGGGTCTGGAACTCGCTGCCTATGCATGAGACTGAAGCTAACCAGCAATAGATGCAGTTTGCACAGGAAGGGCCCTTGCCCCGCAAAGCCCCCTTTCCATCATGCTCGCTAACGATTCCATTGGGGACTATTTGTCACAGAGAAAGGACACACTGGAAACTATCACCACCTCCTCCCGCGCGAGCCTGAATTTCTGCTGGAAAAGTTCCCTGGCCCCTAAGTGAGACAGGCTCTTGGAGGGGCCCAGTGTGGCCGTTCTTATAACGTGCCTGGGTCTGTGCATCGCATCGCTCTTCCCCTGGCTCTCTCGGGAGCGTCACAACACCTAGGCCGCTTGTGGATCTGGGACTCCGGGCCCATTTCTCAGCTGGGATGGGCCCTGCCCCACCCCGGGGCCCTGCCCGGATTGGCTCATTGATCCCGTAACCCCAGTGCAGCTGGCGACCTGCCCTCTGTCGGGGCCCTTACCTGGCTCACCAGCAGGGGCCCTGTCACGTTGGTCGTGTACACCAGGGACATGTTCTCCGGTGTCTCAGACTCTAGTGTGCTCAGCTTTAGCACCCCAGCGTTGTTTAGCAACAGATTCAGTCCTGAGCCTTTCAGATGCTCCTCAACTCTGGCTGCTGCCGCCTTGATGCTGGCTGGGTCAGTAGCTTCTATAGAGACAGAGCAGGGGGTTCAGGTGCACGATTCCTCCTCCCTCATGTCACTCCAGGGCACACCCCTCTCCCAGGCACCAAGGGGCTTCTTCCAGCCGGAATGAGAGGTAGGAGAGGGGGTGGAAGTTGGTGGGGGGGGGAAGTTGCTGCTGGGCCCAGAGAAGTGGAGTTGTACTGGGGCAGCAATAGGAAAGAATAATGATAATCAATAATAATAATTAGTTATTTGGACAATCTTAGTAGGAGATTTTAAAAAACCTCAATTTATTGTAATTAGTGAATACTTCAGATGTGTGTCATTGATCTACATTAGACAAAGAACTGGAATGATCTAAAACTATTTTTGAATGCATTGTAGGTGAGAGAACTGATCAGCTGGATGCCTGAGGCTCCATCCCAGAGGTGGGACTGCATGACAGAGCTGCCCAGGTGTGATTGTCACACGAGGGACCTGGCACACAGTGGCCCTGGGGCTTTCCCAGCCCACCCAGGGCTCTCCGACCCCTGCAGGGCTCCCCACTCACACCCGCCTTCTCTGGGGCTGGGTAAGGAGTCAGTGGGCTCCGAGTGATTATTGACTCTGGTCCTGTTCTCCCCACTGAGATCTGGAGGGCAGGGAACGGGGAACAACATAATCCAGGGAAGGGAACCTCAACTCTGGGTCCAGGGCAGGGCACCCACCTAGCGCAACGATCACCAGGTTTGGATGCCTGGACACCAAATTCTTCAATTGCTGGAAAAGAATAAAGTCAATGATTATTGCCAGCCCCGGGGATGGCCAGGCTGGGCAGAGTCCAGCTCCCTGCTGCTACCTGGGGCCAAGTCAATATCTTATTGCGTTGACTCTGCGAAGCCCCCACATGCAGCACCCAGCTCTGGTTTTCCGGGTCTGTAGGAGGCGTCTGTCTGTCTCCTGAGCGTTTAAAACACCATCATCTAACTCAGTGCGATCGAGTCAGGGACACAAACCACTTCCCTGTCAGTACCACACCTGTGCTCTCTGCCCTCTCCCTGCATGCGCTCTGGGAGTCTGTGACGCCGGGGGCTGGTCAGGGCACAGCGAGTGCAAGGAGCAGCTGGGACATTGTGAATGAGGACCCTGGAGAGGAGCAGGTTTAGGAATTATATGGGGATGGGGGGCAGGAGTGAGGCTGAGTGGTGCAGAAGACAGGGATGGGGTTGGGGGCAGCTCCCCTAAGATGGGGCAGTTGTGGGGCAGGGGAGTCCTCGCTCAGGAGCCAGGGGAAGGGAGTGTGGCAGTGTTGCCAGCTCTCGTGAACTGGTTGTGAGTGAGGGTTTTGGCGATGACACGAGAAGGAACTCTGGTTCTGCAGTTTCCCAGGGTGGGCGCGTGGGCAGAGCTCAGTGCAAGAGCCTCGGGGCTGAGGACACAGAGCAGCCCTGCCTCTATGTAAGCATGGCCCTAGAGCAGACAGAGGGTCTGGGGCAGTGGCAGACAAGGGACGGGGAGTCAGGGAAGTGGTGCCGTGGAGGCTGAGCAGAGAAGTGCTGCTGCTGGGACAGCACAGCCATAGGAAATGGATGGCAGTTCCCCTGTGTGAGGGGGAAGGAGGCTGAAGACAGGGAGTGGAGTTGCCATCGGAGCAGCCAGGGAGTGCCGTGCATTCTGTGCGCATTAAAGATTGACTTTTCCACCTGAAATGATCCACGCACACATTGACAGAGGAATAGAGGGCAGTTACAAAGTCACAAGACAGGCTAAAAAACTGATTTTGTTAAAAGTATCGTGATTTTGGGGGTCGGACGCATGATTGTGTCTCTCCTGAGGCTGGCAGTACTGGGTATGTTTCCACCGCAATCACAACGTGTAGAAGCTGTACAAGCCGGCCCGGAACCCCTGGGGAATTACTCAAGGGCTAGCCTGTGCTGCCGCATCCTCACTGCTCCGGGACTCGAGCTACCTCTGTTAACGCTAGCTCGGGTGTAGCTACAACCCTCAGCCTGGAGCGGTGTCTGCAGTCGCCTCCTCCTCCGGCACGTTGCTCTCGGAGCTGAAGGCTTCTTCAGATTCCCCTCCCTCCCCACCACCATGTACAGCTAACGCCGTCTCACCTCGCCCCGTTCTCACCTGCGCTCGCTCTCCCTCCGGGTCCCGGCAGGTCGCAAAGACCCACTCAGGTGGGTTGGATTTCCCCAGAAACTGCTTGACGAGCTCCAGGCCGATTCCCCGATTGGCCCCAGTCACCAGAACGCTGCGGACATTAAAGCCAGCCATGGTCCTCGCCTGCCTGTGCCCCAGCTGGCAGGGCCTGTGCTCAGCGAGCGCTGGGCTAGTTCTGGCCCCACTTCCCCTTCATCTGGGTTATATAAGCTAGCGCTAGGGAATGAGCTCTCTGCTGCCATCTACTGGAATGAGACAGACCTTATTTGTATATTTGTTACCCATCATAGAATCATAGAATATCAGGGTTGGAAGGGACCTCAGGAGGTATCTAGTCCAACCCCCTGCCACCACTGAGAACAGCCAAGCTCCATCCTCTCTGGAACCCCCCTTCAGGTAGTTGAAGGTTGATATCAAATCCCCCCTCACTTGTCTCTTCTGCAGACTAAATAAGCCCAGTTCCCTCAGCCTCTCCTCATAAGTCATATGCCTCAGCCCCCTAATCATTTTCCTTGCCCTCCGCTGGACTCTCGCCAATTTGTCCACATCCCTTCTGTATTGAGGGGACCAAAACTGGACACAATACTCCAGGTGTGGCCTCACCAGTGCCGAATAGAGGGGAATAATCACTTCCCTCTATCTGCAGGCAATGCTCCTACTAATACACCCCAATATGCTGTTGGCCTTCTTGGCAACAAGGTCACACCTTTTTCCAATCATCCAAGACCTCCCCCAATCGCCACAAATTTTCAAAGATAGTGCCCAATGGCTCTGCAATCACATCAGCCAACTCTCTCATCACCCTTGGATGCATTATATCTGGACCCATGGACTTGTGCACATCCAACTTTTCTAAATAGTTCTTAACCTGTTCTTTCACCACTGAGGACTGCTCACCTCCTCCCCATGCTGTGCTGCCCAGTGCAGCAGTCTGGGAGCTGCCCTTGTTTGTGAGGACAGAGGCAAAAAAAGCATTGAGTACATTAGCTTTTTCCACATCCTCTGTCACTAGGTTGCCTCCCTCATTCAGTAAGGGTCTCAGGGTGAACCGTTTTGTTGTTTTGGTTACTAGTTATTAAAGATTTGGGTGCAGGGCCTTTGAAGTGTTGGTCTCCTTATTGTGTGAAAGGGCAGAACAACTGTACTCAGCACGCTCTGAGTAAGGAGTCACCACAACCATGATCTGTTTTCCACAGCTGGGCAGTGGTGTTGGAAACAAAACAGGGAGAAACTGGGTGGGGGAAGGGCATGTGCTTGGAAATAAGGATTTTGCTCTAGAAATCTATGTGATGTTTAATTTTCTCTACAAAGTGACGATAAGACTGTGTGAACTGGGAAGAGTGAACTCTGGTAAGGACGTAGATCTGCAGTTGTAGAGGCAATGACAAGTGGCCAGGTGCCTGTACCCAGCCCTGCTAGAACTGTAGCACATCGAACACTATGTGAAGAGGCAAGGTAGCGTTATTGGCAAGGCATCTCTTCCACAATCCAAGGTAGCACCTCCCCTGAGGGACTGGAGACAGACCTGCCTGAGTGCGCGCCCATGCTTGGGAATTTCACTAACTACTAATAACAAACCATGAGTGGGGTATAGATGGGACGAAGGGGATATTTGTCCACTGGCCATTAACACAAGCTGGTAAAGAAATTGAGACAAAAGTCTACTGACCAAGATACTGGGGAGGTCGGTATTTTACTTACAATTCATCTAAGGACACGGTTGATTTATTGTTGTCATGTTTTCCCAACTGAATGCTCTGTTCCTTTGTCTTATGTCCAGACTCGGTGCCTGCAAGAAGGTGAGTATTGCCTGTAAGAGCACTGTTGTATTAATTCTGATGGAATATGTAGGCCCAAAGAATCAAAGGTGTTAACATGACCCTGTTATGTTCAACATTAAACAGTTGTAAATAAGGTTCAGTGTTTGGTACCCAGAGACCTTAGCCAGTGTAATGCCATGACAAACACCATTAAAAATCCTTTAAAACCCTTATCAGAGACAGAAAAGGAGGAAAAAACAGTTCTAGCATTTGAATTGTAAAATATTAAGATCAGCTTTTATTTTAACAACATCCCTTGTTCCCTTTCCCTTTTGCAGGAGAGAGTTTGTAGAAAGAACCCCTTCCCCCCATATTTGACAGTTGTATAGATGGTGTCACACTGCCTGGAATGGCTCACAGTTGTGAGTGCCAATCTCAGGTCACGCTGTCAGAAAACAAAGGCCGACACCCCAAATTGGTGATTTCACCAAGCCAGTAACAAATGTGCACTCCAGGATCACTCTACCAGTCTTACCATGGAGTCACCGACAGTCCCCTTAGACTCCAGCCTACCTTGCCACCCAGACAAACTGAACATTTTAGGTTTAAATAACCTTTTGTCACAATCACACCACATCAGGTTTCTCCCAGTCCCAACAGATGTTGACCTGAATTTTATGGGTTAGTTGTTATGGCTCACCACTGATCACCTCCAACCAGAAGATCTATAGGTTCTTGTCCAATTCAGAATACAGGGTCCAAGAACTCTGAGTTCTATATCGGGAGAGGACTCTCAGGGTGCTCGGCAAAAACACTTACACTGAGGACAATACCAAATTTATAAAAGCTTTACTGAAAGTCACACAAGAATAATAAATGCTATGAAACTTATGACTGCAAAACAGTAAAGGAATTCCAGAACTCCTGGTGGTAACATTCCTATTATAAGTACCTTAACCTAACATACTCACACCCTTCCTTGAGGACCCGGTAATAGGAGGTGAAGGACCAGTCTCACTCCTGGCATGCCCGATAACACAATGGTTCTGGCTTCCCCAATGGTTAGGAATGTTGAGTAGTTCTACTGTACTGCACAAGCTCAGCTGATAGCGTGATGGAAGGTGGAATGATAGGTAGATAAAAGATAGTCTATAGAATATAGAAGAACAAAGAAAAGAAAAAAAAAGCTCCCTAAGATATCCTTACATAGTGTCAGGATCCTATAAAATATCATGCAATTCAGGCCCAACCTACTAGACCCAAATCTTATTTCCGTACCCTAAGAAATGTATGGTTACTCTTCTCCTATAGGTTAGTGGATTATGACTCTTACTCTCTACATATTAATAAGGATTATCTCACTCCAAAAACTGCCAACCTAGGCTCTCTTGGTGACTTGCAGGTTTGTGGTGTACCCTGTGGTTACCAACCGGTTGCAGATGCCAGATAAACCTATTCAGTGTTGTGTGTAGTTCCTGCCTTCGGTTCCCCAAAATTCAGGGACCATTTCTATCTTTACTAAAGGTTGCTAGCTTTTGTGCTGACTTACTCTTAACTGATCATACTTTTAGCTATATAGCTGATCTTGCTGGATACAGGCCGGTAGGCTTCTTGCATTTTAGCAAAACTTATTTTATATATAATTATTAGGAAACACATATCATATGCCTCAACATATCCTAATTTCATAGGAATTAATACTGATAAAATATAAGAATCATATATGAAATGGATTAATTCAGAAAGAGAAACATTATTTGATACGTCTGGCTGGATTAGTAATATGTAATAGCTAGCAAAGTAATCCTGTGGGTTACAAATCCCTTCTTTGATGGGGTGATTACTAAAGAACCCCATCACACTGACGAAGGGACAGATAGTTCATGTGCGGGAATAGACACTATTTCTTGATATATCTCTATCATGGGCATTATAGAGGCATATTCAGTTGGTTGTATCAGAGGTGTTTGCCTTTGTCATTTTTGAGTTTACACTGCATACATCCTAAAGTGATTAAAACAATTCCGGTTGCAATATCATCTATAATAATCCATCCCTTCAATCCAATTTCCTCCTAGGAAGAATCTACTTCTTGGCCTTCCTGTAGCGGGGTGCTTACCCCGCTCCTGCCCTGAAGGGCTTAAAACAGCCCTGAGAGAGGGCTGGGGCAGGGAAAGCAGCTACTAGGCTGATTGGGGAAGCAGCGGTGGCTGGGCCACACCCCAGTTAGGCCTCAGCTGGCCTTATATAAGAGGCTGGGAGCCAGGAGCGCAGCAGTCTGTCTCTGTGTTCAGAGACAGAAGGGCCTGGCTGCAGGGAGGATAACCAAGTATCTGGAGCGGAGCAGGGCTGGGGAATGGGGAGCTCCGGCCTAGGAAAGCCCCAGGCTGCAGGCCTGGTAAGGCCTATTAGGTACTGGGTTGTAGGGGCAGCTCCCGGGTAGCCAGAGGCAGCAGGTCCGAACCCTTTGCCTGTGATGAGCGGCTTGTACTGCAGTCTGCCTCCGTGAACGGGGGCCAGATGGAGACTGGGCAGTAGCCAAGACTGAGGTGAAGTGGGGATAGTAGGTGGGGGTTCCCCTGGGGAGGGGAGACCCAGAACTGTGGGGGCACTGCCAGCGGGCAGCACCCAGTTAAAGGGGCACTGGGGTCCTGGGAGGGACACGGGGGCCAAGCGGCAGCAGGACACCGACCAGCAGAGCGTTCTCTGGAGGCCGGATGAGCTAATTCCCACGGATGACTAGCAGACGGTGCCACCGGGTGAGTCTCTGCCCATTTACACTTCCCCATCTAATAACTGGACATTTGCTTGTTCTGCCGTATCCACGTCATTTGTAATTTGGATAAGGTGGGTTTCCTTTCGGGATACCAATTGTTTTAATTGTAGTCCCAGAGGGGGAATATGTACTAAAAACAGGGGTGAAAGTGAGCTGGGACTGTGTACCGGTAAGAACCCGCACCGGCCCATACCCAGCCCTTTGCCACGGCAGCACTGTAATGTTGCTGCGCACCACCCCGCTGTTGGCGAGAGGGGGCGCAGCAACATTAAAGCGCTGCCACGGCAAAAGACCCTGCAGCACTTTAACCTCCCTGCCCCTTTTGCTCCCCCCCAGCTGCTGATGGGTGGGGGCAATGGGAGCAGCTGCCCTGGGGCCCGCAATTTAAAAGGGCCCGGGGCTCCAGACACCACTGCCGCTACTACTCCAGGCCCTTTAAATCAACACGGGGCCCCAGGTGGCGCAGGCCAGGTGGCATGGAAGGACTGGCTGGGGGATGCTGACCCCCAGCCCCACCCCTTCTGCCCAAGCTCCCCCCCAGCCTCCCCCCCATATTGGTAAGTGTCTTCAGTTACTTTCACCCCTGGGTGAAATACCAAATATTGGGAATCCTCGGTCTCTCTTTTAGAGCCAGAATACACAATTCCTTTCTGAGGGGAACTGACACCACTGAATAGATCAGGGGTCAGCAACCTTTCAGAAGTGCTGTGCCGAGTCTTCATTTATTCACTCTGATTTAAGGTTTCATGTGTCAGTAATACATTTTAACATTTTTAGAAGGTCTCTTTCTATAAGTCTATAATATATAACTAAACTATTATTGGATGTAAAGTAAATAAGTTTTTTAAAAAAATGTTTAAAAAGTTTCTTTTAAAATTAAAATGCAGAGCCTCCCTGACCGGTGGCCAGGACCCGGGCAGTGTGAGTGCCGCTGAAATTCAGCTTGCGTGCCGCCTTTGGCACGTGTGCCGTAGGTTGCCTACCCCTGGAATAGATTATATAAAACAGGGTGGCTGAGCAGATTGATTTACAGCTTGGGGAATTGTTTAATGATTTTCCTTGGGACTTGTGTTCCTGAATTTCACAGGTGCTTTTGAAACTTCCCCACCCCCACAGTCCTTTGGATTAACCACCCATAGAGACACCGGAGGGAAATCAGAGTCCTGTGGCTCATGAATTACAAACTGGACAAGGTTGACGTTTGTGGTCAAGAAGGGGCAGTGTCAGCTAATCAGCTTGGTTAGCAGAATAGAAATCACCAGGAGGTGTTGGGATTAATGGGAAGTGGACCCTTGGAAATGTGAGCCCAGTGTACAGCAGTGACTAGAAGCTGGGATGTATTAGATGGGGAGGAAAGGAAAGCTCAGGAAATGTGTTGTCTGGAAAGGTTTTGTTAGAGTATGTTTAGCTAAGCAGACACTGTGCGCTACACACTGTGTCCATGTTGGTCTGGAAGAGAGCAGCAAGAACAAAGAGCTGGTAACCTCTGGGGAAAGGACACAAGATCTGGGTCTGGCCATGCCCAAGGATGGAGGGGGTGAGACTGACGTCTGTCTTCCAAAAACTCAGGCGGGATCACGTGGTGAGACAAACCTGATATGAACAAAGGATAAATCTCTGCTCAAAAGAGCACTGGGTGAAAATAAAGAGCCAGCAAATCATACACAGATTAGCTACCAAGAGTAGCTAGCACCCCTGCGTTATCCTCCCCGACCCTGCCAAGAGAGAGGCAAATGCTGGCGTTCTCCAAGTCCCCGTCTCTCCCCAGCAGGGGACCCTCTCCCTGTGAGTCCTCTTGCGTAAGGACCCAATAAAGTGGGTTCCTGGCTGTGCTTTTTTAATAAGCTCCAGGATACTTTTCTGGCTCACAGCTGTTGCACGCTATCTGTGAGAGCCGTGCCAAAGAGGAGGGTAGGACTGTGGGGGCAGGGAGTGCTTTTCTGCACAGCAACAGTGAACCGGTGCCAGCTGGCAAGGGAACCCAGAAGCTCTGGCTCCACGTCTGTGCTGCTCCACCCAGCAAAACCCTCCCTTCCCAGCCTATTGTCCTCTCTAGAAGGGTCAGTGTTGCAGAATGGTTTTTGTTCCAGTGAAATGGTGTAACCTGTTTTGTCTCTGAGTCAGTGCCCGAGTGTCATAAAAACACAAACCTTACAAAGGAATTTCACTTAGAAAAGCACCTGCAGAGCACGTGTTAGGATTTCTCAGGGAGGAGAGGAGGAGGCTGGGTAGGAGCTGGGCTATTGACTATTTGCAGAGACCTTAAGGACTCCCAAGGGCGGAGTGGAATAAGTAGGCCAATTCCACGGAAATTATCTTGGCTACAAAGGATCCCTCACTACTCATTTGAGACTCAGGAATGGATGATAGCGCGGCTATCAGATTCTTTATGGCCTGTGAGCTTGTGATGAGATCTCCTTGGATTTCTGAGGCCAGGCACTGCTGGAATGCAATGGGAAACCTCTGGCCAGGAGTCAGATGGGGTGGTAATCTCCTTTTTTGTTACTCAGGACATAGGAGATAAGATTCTGGATGCAGCCACCAGGAAAAAATGCTGGCTTGTCAGGTTGTTGTGAGCATGCTGTGACAGAGCGGTTCTGGCGGGACCCAACTGAGAGTGCCAAATCAGGACCAATTGCTTAAACAGGGCAGTCACAGCCCTAGGCTGGGGTTTTCCACCTCTAAGGCAAACCAAACCAGCCAGACAAAGAGGACTTCGGTCTCACCCCACTGGCTAACCACAAGTCACACAAGCAATTTCCTTAGACACTCCAGTTTCCCAGTATCACCACCAGTGCACTCGTCCTGGGGATGAATGGTTATGAAAACCAACACCCCAATAAAAGAAAAAGGTTCTCTCGATCCCAAAGGACCAAGCTCCAGACCCAGGTCAATATACACATCAGATCTTACCCACAAATCATGCTGTTGCCAATCCTTTAGAATCTAAAATCTAAAGGTTTATTTACAAAGGGAAAAAGGTAGAAATGAGAGGTAGAATTGGTTAAATGGAATCAATTACATACAGTAATGTCAAAGTTCTTAGTTCAGGCTTGCAGCAGTGCTGGAGTAAACTGCAGGTTCAAATCAAGTCTCTGGAACATCCCCCGCTGGGATGGGTCATTCAGTCCTTTGTGCAGAGCTTCAGTTTGTAGCAAAGTCCCTCCAGAGGTCAGAAGCAGGATTGAAGACAAGATGGAGATGATGCATCAGCCTTATATAGGCTTTTCCAGGTGTAAGAATCTCTTTGTTCTTACTGTGGAAAATCCCAGCAAAATGGAGTCTGCAGTCACATGGACAAGTCTCTGCATACCTTGCTGAGTCACAAGGCGTGTCTGCCTTCTCTCCATGGGTCAATTGTGTAGCTGATGGTCCTTAATGGGCCATCAAGCAGGCTAAGAAGAGCTAACACCAGCTTGTCTGGGATGCTTCCCCCAGAAGCACAGCACCAACTTGAAATACAGACAGCATAGAGCCAACATTCATAATTTCAACTAAAAATGATACAGACATACAGACAGCATAATTATAACCAGCAACCCATAACCTGGTCTTAGACACCTTATATGACCCCCTTTACGTAAGATTTGGTGCCACTACAGGACCTTGGTTGCAACCCATGTTCTATATGGCCCCAATTTATATCAATAACGTCACACATGCCCAGTGGAATCTCGGCCTCTAGGGAAAACACAGAAGTTGTGAAAAGTTGCATCAGTTATTCATGAGTAAGGCACCACGTTTGTCACGGAGGTTATGGAATCACGGATTCCGTGACTTTCCATGGCTTCTGCAGTAGCCCCTGCGGCTGGCCCAGGAGCCGCCTGAGCAGCTCAGGCAGCCCCTGGGCCAGTCACACTGTCTGCTGCTGGGACTATTTCGGGCTCCCCCACCCCCAGCAGCAGGAGTTTGGGGGGGCTCAGGGCTGAGGGTTGGGGTGCAGGGCAGTGCTTATGTGGGGGAGGTTCCCCAGAAGGGCGACAGGAACTCCCCTCCCTCAGCTCCTAGCTCCAGGTGCTGCCTCTGCCCTCAGGCACCGCCCCCGCAGCTCTCATTGACCGCAGAATTGGGGCGCAGGGCAGAGCGGGGCAGAGGCAGCATGTGGAGTGGGAGCAGGAGGTCACCGCTTCCCAGGAGCCGGGTAGGGAACCTGCCTCAGCCCCACCAACCTGCCCCCACCTGAGCACCTGCGGTGTCCCCCTGGGCCACGACCCGCCCCCAAGCACCCGTGGCACTGCCAGGCTGTGCCCCCCTGAGCACCCCTGGTGCCCCCAGGCCAAACCGCTCTGAGCTGCCCCGCTCCCAAGTTTTAGTCGGGGGTATATAGTAAAAGCCATGGACAGGTAACAGGCTGAGAATTTTTGTTTACTGCCCATGAGCTGTCCATGACTTTTACTAAAATGCCCATGACTAAAACATCGCCTTATTCATGAGGTGCTCGTGCGCCCCAGTTCCAGTTCTGCTGATCCAGGGCACGAGCATGCAGGCAGGGGTGGCAAACTGTCTCTCAGACAAAATGCCCTCTTGCACTTATTGATGATTCCCTGGTATTTTTTACAGGCTGGTTTTAGGAGCTCTTAGCGAAGCAAGTCTGGCCCCTTGGATTGCATTACAATCTTCACATCACGCTATGGCTTCAATGCACGGGGCACTGCTTTACCATCTATCACTGCAACGTCATCACACAGTGACAGTGCAAAGCCGGAAACAAGATTTCAGGATGGATGGAAGCCCATCCAATCCCACCTTCCCTGCAGCCAGAGTGAGGGGAGCACACCTTTCCCTCTTTAAAGCACCAGTTCCCCTGAAACGAAGACTAAAACACCGAGACTGTAAGTGTGTCCTTCTCTGCATCTGGCCAATGCCTGGCACAATGGGGGGTCCCTTTAAAAAAAATTGGAGTGAAATTTAAAAACATTAGAAAGCCAGGGAATTAGGAGTGAAGGTTGCATTTCTCAAGCCAGGAGTGAGGCAGATAGAATGAAGCTCCCATGTAGTTTATTTTAACCATTGTCTTCTGCACACCTGGAGGAAATGCTTAGGCACAAGAAAGCACCTGATTGGTCATTCCTATGGTGCTCCAAAGCTCTGCCCAGGTTTACATGCAGACACAATTTGAGAAATCCCCACCCAAGCAGCTCCACCATGGTAGCAATGGCAGATCTGCTAGTGCAAATAGGGCATAGGTGTTGCTAAACATTGGTAGTGATAAATATTTGTATTACAATAGCATCCAAAGGCCTGGTGCCCTATGGTACTGGATGCTGGTGCAAACACAGAAAAGCGACAATCCCACTCTTACCATTCACTTATTGTTTTCCCTTAGCTTTAGTTGATACATACAATTACTGCTTTCAACTGAGGGCTGCTCGGGGGTGGGGGGGGAAGTGGGGCAATTTGCTCCAGGCCCCACAGGGGCCCCCACGAGAATACAGGATTCTAGAGTAGTGCAACTTTTTTTTATGGAAGGGCCCCTGAAATTGCTTTGCCCCAGGCCCTCTGAATCCTCTGGGCGGCCCTGAGCCATAGCCTCCGCTGGCGGTTCAGTGAGTCTCCAGTTAAGTCAATATGTTTCATGACATACAAACAGAGAAATTAGATAAACATCATCACTAATCTTGCTGGAAGGCTGCTGTGTAGCACTTCTTTATTTCTTAAAATTCAGAACACACAGACCTCCCAAAACAGAGAGAAGCAAAGCAGCCTGCTCCCTAAAACAGAGGCGCACAACTCACCCAGGGATGAAACCCGAACCAGCCCATACCCAGCCCACATTAAAGCGCTGCCACAGCAGCACGTTAATGTCCCTGCCCCTTTTGCCTCCCCTGTCGGTGGCCCTGCTGGTAGGAAGGGGGGAAGGGGTAGCAACATTAAAGCACTCCACGGAGCCATATAGGAACCTTTCCTGCTTGGTTACTATGCAAAATTGGCTATTTCCAGCATAGGTCACCCTCTCTGTAGGGGTCTTCCATCTGGTCCATTGGACCATACACCCTAACACTGATTGATTCTGGAGCTCTCTCTGATAGTATTTGCCTCAAACACATTACATTTGCATCTGATGAAGTGGATTTTAGCCCACAAAAGCTTATGCCCAAATAATTTTGTTAGTCTGTGAGGTGCCACAAGGACGACTCATTGTTTTTACATCTGCAGATATACTGAGGCTCCTTTTTAGAGCAACAGGCCATCTGCGGAGCTTTCCATGTTTGGGTTACAGTGTGATAGACTACCAAGGGAGGCACATGGACACATTCCTTGAAGATGCCGTCTTCAAGGTAACCTATGGACTGTACTGCAGCCAACCCCTTATACACAGCCTTGTCTGAATCAAACACAGGTAAAGAGACTGTGAATGAAACATACAAGGATCGTGCTACAACACAATTTTAAGAAAATAAACAACTGTCTTGGTTGGGATGAGGTGTCACAGACCCCGTTTGTCTCATAATTCCAATAGATACATGCAGACATGCATTCAAACATATAGATCTCTGCCCTTCAGGCCTTTGAAAACATTTAGGGGAATATCAGTTTAATAATTGCTCATCTTTGATTAGATTGGGGATCTACCAGTTTCCTCAACATTACCTTTATGGTCAGATTTGTACATTCCACCATCCCAGATGACTGTGGTCTGTATGGGATGTGTAATCTCTGTGAGATCCCTATTAGTTTAAGACAGTCTTTGAAGAACTCCCCTGTGAAATGTGATCCCTGGTCTGATTCCACTTTTGCAGGGATCCCCCAACAAGAGAAGACTTTTTCTACCAGGACTTTGGCTGTGGCCTTTGCAGTATTGGTCTTCAAAGGAAAGGTCTCCACCCATTTTGAGAAAGGATCGACAACCACTAACAGGTATTGGCTGTTCACGATAGAGGGCCTATGAAATCAATCTGCAAAGCCATCCATGGACCTTCATACACCTGAGATTGTAATGGTGCATTATGTTTGGAAGGAGTTGGATTGACTTGGGCACAAGTCAAATAGTTGTTACAATACTGTTGTACATCTAATCTAAGAAGAGGCCACCATCCCACGGTTAAGAGACATTGGAAATTTTGATGTCCCCCTGTTGGAGTATCACAGACCATGTATATCATTTCCCTTCTTAGGGAGGTTGGAAACACCCACACTGGAAAAAGGCCTCCTATGTACATGAGGATTTTATTCACCACCTGTAGATAATGTCTGTACCTCCCATATACACGGTTCAATATAGATGACCATTCTCCTTCTGTCCTGGAGAGTTCTCGAATTATCTCCACTATATCTTTGTCTAATGCTTGCATCTCCTTTAAGTCGCGAATGTCAGTCTCTACCACCTTGGCAACAGCAATTGAACACTTAGAACCAAGGATTATGAAGGAATGTCCTAAGTCCTTTTCTTTCCAAGGTTCCCCTGATTGAGCTCCCTCTCTGGCTAGTGTATCAGCCTTTCCATTCTCCATCACATAGGATTCTGATCTGGAATGGGCCTTGACCTTTTTCACCATGACTGGCCCTCCTGAGATAGTGATTTTTAATGCCAGGTCATAGATGTACCTCAGCAGTGATGCATACTTGATTGGGGACCCATCAGAGAATGTGAACCCATTTGTTTCCCAACAGGGCAGGAACTCAGTGAGAGAATTGCACACCCAAGCAGAGTCTGAAAACAGACCAATACACTGGTATGAGGTTTTAAGGGAGGCCTGTACACAGTACTCCAGTACACAAGCTACCGCTGCAACTTAGCATATTGGGCCGAAGGGGGGGTACGTGAGTATGCTTTTTCCCCAAGGCTCTCCTTTAGGAGAAATGACATAAATCCCAAAGCCAGAGCATGAATTCCCTTGAGGATCATGATAGCTTGATCTGTCTACAAAGAAGTGGTGGCTTTTAAAGTAATCTTTCTCTTGGATTAGAGGTAGTAAGAAGACTCTTTCTACCATTCCCTTTGGACTCTGTTCATTCGTGTCGGACAGTCATGGGGCTCTCCTTGATACAGTAAGGCTGTGGGCAGCAAAGATGGCACCCTAACAGGTTTTACTGCAGTATTCTTCCCCTGTAATAACAATGTCCAATGGGCTAGACGGGCGTTGGAAACCTGCCCATCTTTAACCCGATTAGATAGCAGAAACTGAAGAGGTGTCCGCGCTGAGTGTAATATGATTGGGCTGAGGCCAATTAGGAAAGCAAAAGTGGCCAGTAAGTACTTTTCACAGTTGTCATATTTAAGTTCTACTGGAGACATTAAACGTGAGGCATAGGCCACGTGTATGAATTTTCCATGCCTCTCTTGGGAAGCAACAGTCACTAATGCATTAACACTCCAGGTGATAAAGTATCTCAGGATTTGGAATGATCAACACTGGAGCCTTGACAAGGGCCTGTTTCAGCTGGGACACTGCTTCCATGTGTTGTTCAGTCCATTCCCATTGAACATCTTTCTTAAACAATTGGTACAAGGGACCTGCAATGGAAGCAAAATTAGGAATGAAATCCTTGTGGAACCCAATTAAGCCCCAAAAGGATCTTAATGCTGTTAGGGTCTCTGGTGTCAGCAACTTTTGGACTACCTCCACCTTTTACTATGAGGGACGTTGACCCCATTTTGTCAGAGTAAGACCTAAGAAAGAGACAATGGTTTTCATTTGTCATGCCTTGGCAGGGTTGCACTTTAATCCCACTTCCTTAAGAATTTGCAGGACTTCATCCAGCTTTGCCAAATGCTCCTCCTTGGTGAGAGTTGATAAGCAAAGGTCACCTACATACTGGAATAAAACAGACGGTTTAGAAAATCATGTGAGGACCCGCCACATTTGATCATGGAACAATGCCAGTCTATTTTTATATCCCTGTGGTAATCGGGTCCAGGAATATTGGACCCCCTGGAAGCTGAATGCAAACCTGTATTGCAACTCCTGGGTCACTGGTAAAGTCCAAAAGCTGTTACTGATATCTAACACAGAGAACCACTTAGCCTTTGGGTCAAAGGACTTTGAGGTCTAACATCTTTGCCATGTAGGGGCACAAGAACAGAGACCCTGGACTTCAGAAAAGCAGACTTCGACTCCCTCAGGGAACTGATGGGCAAGGTCCCCTGGGAGAATAACATGACGGGGAAAGGAGTCGAGGAAAGCTGGCTGTATTTTAAAGAATCCTTATTGAGGTTGCAGGAACAAACCATCCCGATGTGTAGGAAGAAAAGTAAATATGGCAGGCGACCAGCTTGGCCTAACAGTGAAATCCTTGCTCGTCTTAAACACAAAAAAACAGCTTACAAGAAGTGGAAGATTGGACAAATAACCAGGGAGGAGTATAAAAGTATTGCTCAGGCATGCAGGAGTGAAATTAGGAAGGCCAAATCACACTTGGAGTTGCAGCTAGCCGGAGATGTTAGGAGTAACAAGAAGGGTTTCTTTAGGTATGTTAGCAACAAGAAGAAAGTCAAGGAAAGTGTGGGCCCCTTGCTGAATGAGGGAGGGAACCTAGTGACAGAGGATGTGGAGAAAGCTAGTGTACTCAATGCTTTTTTGCCTCTGTCTTCACAGACAAGGTCAGCTCCCAGACAGCTGCACTCTGCAGCACGGTATGGGGAGGAGGTGACCAGCTCTCTGTGGAGAAAGAAGTAGTTCGGGACTATTTAGAAAAGCTGGACGAGCACAAGTCCATGGGGCCGGATGCGCTGCATCCGAGGGTGCTAAAGGAGTTGGCCAATCAGATTGCAGAGCCATTGGCCATTATCTTTGAAAAATCATGGCGATCGGGGGAGGTCCCGGATGACTGGGAAAAAGCTAATGTAGTGCCCATCTTTAAAAAAGGGAAGAAGGAAGATCCAGGGAACTACAGGCCAGTCAGTCTCACCTCAGTCCCTGGAAAAATCATGGAACAGGTCCTCAAGGAATCAATTCTGAACCACTTAAAGGAAGGGAAAGTGATCAGGGTCAGCATGGATTCACCAAGGGCAAGTCATGCCTGACTAACCTAATTGCCTTCTATGATGAGATAACCGGCTCTGTGGATGAGGGGAAAGCAGTGGATGTGCTATTTCTGGACTTTAGCAAAGCTTTTGATACAGTCTCCCACAGTATTCTTGCCAGCAAGTTAAAGAAGTATGGGCTGGATGAATGGACGGTAAGGTGGATAGAAAACTGGCTAGATGGTCGGGCTCAACGGGTAGTGATCAATGGTTCCATGTCTAGTTGGCAGCTGGTATCAAGTGGAGTGCCCCAAGGGTCGGTGCTGGGGCCGGTTTTGTTCAATATCTTCATTAACGATCTGGAAGATGGTGTGGACTGCACCCTTACCAAGTTTGCAGATGACACTAAACTGGGAGGAGTGGTTGATACGCTGGAGGGTAGGGCTAGGATACAGAGGGACCTAGACAAATTAGAGGATTGGGCCAAAAGAAATATGATGAGGTTCAACAAGGACAAGTGCAGAGTCCTGCACTTAGGACAGAAGAATCCCATGCACTGCTACAGACAAGGGACCGAATGGCTGGGCAGCAGTTCTGCAGAAAAGGACCTAGGGGTTACGGTGGACGAAAAGCTGAATATGAGTCAACAGTGTGCCCTTGTTGCCAAGAAGGCTAATGGCATTTTGGGTTGTATAAGTAGGGGCATTTCCAGCAGATCGAGGGACGTGATCATTCCCCTCTACTCAGCACTGGTGAGGCCTCATTTGGAGTACTGTGTCCAGTTTTGGGCCCCACACTACAAGAAGGATGTGGATAAATTGGAGAGAGTCCAGCGGAGGGCAACAAAAATGATTAGGGGGCTGGAGCACATGACTTATGAGAAGAGGCTGAGGGAACTGGGATTGTTTAGTCTGCAGAAGAGAAGAATGAGGGGGGATTTGATAGCTGCTTTCAACTACCTGAAAGGGGGTTCCAAAGAGGATGGATTTAGACTGTTCTCAGTGGTAGAAGATGACAGAACAAGGAGTAATGGTCTCAAGTTGCAGAGGGGGAGGTTTAGGCTGGATATTAGGAAAAACTTTTTCACTAGTAGGGTGGTGAAGCACTGGAATGGGTTACCTAGGGAGGTAGTGGAATCTCCTTCCTTAGAGGTTTTTAAGGTCAGGCTTGACAAAGCCCTGGCTGGGATGATTTAGTTGGGTTTGGTCCTGCTTTGAGCAAGGGGTTGGACTAGATACCTCCTGAGGTCCCTTCCAACCCTGAGATTCTATGATTCTATTCTATGATTAAGTAGGCGTGACCTGATTTAACCATCTGTAATCGATTGGTGAGGCGCCAAGAACCATCTGGTTTCTTAACGGGCCAAATCGGGGAGTTGGCTGTAGAAGTGCATCTACGCAGGACTCCCCGTGCCAGTAATGATTTGATCACCTTGGCTATATAAGGTGTGGTCTGATCTGGATAGACATATTGTTTTCGGGCAGGCACATCTCCCGCATTCACAACAATAGTGACAGCCATGCACCTGTGGTCATGTTTCTGAAGTATGGCCTGTAACTCTGGATAGAGGGTGTCAAATACCAGAGGGGGAGCCGTGTTAGTCTGGATCTGTAAAAGCAGCAAAGAGTCCTGTGGCACCTTATAGACTAAGGCCTTGGCTACACTTACAAATTTGCAGCGCTGCAGCAGGGTGTGAAAACACCCTCTCCAGCGCTGCAAATTGCGGCGCTGCAAAGCGCCAGTGTGGTCAAAGCCCCAGCGCTGGGAGCGCGGCTCCCAGCGCTGTCCGTTATTCCCCACAGGGAGGTGGAGTACGGACAGCGCTGGGAGAGCTCTCTCCCAGCGCTGGTGCTTTGACTACACTTAGCGCTTCAAAGCGCTGCCGCGGCAGCGCTACCGCGGCAGCGCTTTGAAGTGCTAAGTGTAGCCACAGCCTAACAGACGTATTGGAGCATGAGCTTTCGTGGGTGAATACCCACTTCGTCGGATGCATGTAGTGGAAATTTCCAGGGGCAGGTATATATATGCAAGCAAGAAGCAGGCTAGAGATAACAAGGTTAGTTCAATCAGGGAGGATGAGGCCCTCTTCTAGCAGTTGAGGTGTGAAAACCAAGGGAGGAGAAACTGCTTTTGTAGTTGGCAAACCATTCACAGTCTTTGTTTAATCCTGAGCAGATGGTGTCAAATTTGCAGATGAACTGAAGCTCAGCAGTTTCTCTTTGAAGTCTGGTCCTGAAGTTTTTTTTACTGCAGGATGGCTACCTTTAAATCTGCTATTGTGTGTCCAGGGAGATTGAAGTGTTCTCCTACAGGATTTTGTATATTGCCATTCCTAATATCTGATTTGTGTCCATTTATCCTTTTCCGTAGGGACTCAGACCCTATGTCACCAGCACTCCCAGCTATCTCCGTGACACCACTGATTTCCTGAGAAAACTACAATGCATTGATGACCTTCCAGAAAACACTATCCTAGCCAACATGGATGTAGAGGCTTTCTACACAAACATCCCACACGCAGATGGAATACAAGCTGTCAGGAACAGTATCCCTGATGATGCCACAGCACAACTGATTGCTGAGCTCTGTGCCTTTATCCTCACGCACAACTATTTCAAATTTGATGACAATATATACCTCCAGATCAGTGGCACCGCTATGGGCACCCGCATGGCCCCACAATATGCCAACATTTTTATGGCTGACCTGGAACAACGCTTCCTCAGCTCTCGTCCACTCACGCCCCTTCTCTACCTATGCTACATTGATGACATCTTCATCATCTGGACCCATGGGAAGGAGACTCTGGAAAAATTCCACCACGATTTCAACAGCTTCCACCCCACCATCAACCTCAGCCTGGACCAATCTACACGGGAGGTCCACTTCCCAGACACCACGGTGCAAATAAGTGATGGTCACGTTAACACCACCCTATACCGAAAACCTACCGACCGCTATGCCTACCTTCATGCCTCTAGCTTCCATCCCGGGCACACCACACGATCCATTGTCTACAGCCAAGCACTGATGTACAACCGCATCTGCTCTAACCCCTCAGACAGAGACCAACACCTACAAAATCTCCACCAAGCATTCTCAAAACTACAGTACCCGCTCGAGGAAATAAGGAAACAGATCAACAGAGCCAGACGTGTACCCAGAAGCCTCCTACTGCAAGACAAACCCAAGAAAGAAACCAACAGGACTCCACTGGCCATCACATATAGTCCCCAGCTAAAACCCCTCCAACGCATCATCAGGGATCTACAACCCATCCTGGACAATGATCCCACACTTTCACAGGCCTTGGGTGGCAGGCCAGTCCTCGCCCACAGACAACCTGCCAACCTGAAGCATATTCTCACCAGTTACTGCACACCGCACCATAGTAACTCTAGCTCAGGAACCAATCCATGCAACAAACCTCGATGCCAACTCTGCCCACATATCTACACCAGCGACACCATCACAGGACCTAACCAGATCAGCCTCACCATCACCAGTTCGTTCACCTGCACATCCACCAATGTAATATACGCCATCATATGCCAGCAATGCCCCTCTGCTATGTACATCGGCCAAACTGGACAGTCTCTACGGAAAAGGATAAATGGACACAAATCAGATATTAGGAATGGCAATAAACAAAAACCTGTAGGAGAACACTTCAACCTTCCTGGCCACACAATAGCAGATCTTAAGGTGGCCATCCTGCAGCAAAAAAAATTTCAGGACCAGACTTCAGAGAGAAACTGCTGAGCTTCAATTCATCTGCAAATTTGACACCATCAGCTCAGGATTAAACAAAGACTGTAAATGACTTGCCAACTACAAAACCAGTTTCTCCTCCCTTGGTTTTCACACCTCAACTGTTAGAACAGGGCCTCATCCTCCCTGATTGAACTAACCTCGTTATCTCTAGCTTGCTTCTTGCTTGCATATATATACCTGCCCCTGGAAATTTCCACTACTTGCATCCGAAGAAGTGGGTATTCACCCACCAAAGCTCATGCTCCAAAACGTCTGTTAGTCTATAAGGTGCCACAGGACTCTTTGCTGCTTTTACAGATCCAGACTAACACGGCTCCCCCTCTGATACTTATATGTCGTAGTTCGATGTGGCTGCTGGATGGGCACCCGGTTGTGTCCCGCCCAGCAGTAATTGACTTGTTGTCCCAAGAGTCCCGTCAAGGTCCTCTAGGGACAAAGGGGGGATTGTTAGGCCTGAAGAAAAAAAAATGTTGCACAAAGCAGTTGTGCCAGCCTGACCAAAGTCAGGCTAACAAGGGTTTCTGGGGAGTCCCTGAGTGGAAAAACACCGAACAGGATACTTACAAAGAGCTGGAAGAAAGTGAGATAAGGGAGGGGCTGCATTCTTGCACCAGAAGGTACATGTCAGTTTGTTATGCTATGGAGACTTGCTATCTCCCACTCCCTGTCTCTGTTTTATGTCTGTTCTTAACTCCTGTCTTCCAGTTTCTGGTGCTTGGCAACCATGCTGATAAGAAAGTTGCTGAGGCATCACGACTTGCTTACATTATAAAGAAAGATAGATATGCTTTGTCACTAGGGTTTTTTTGTTACTAACCAAAGGGGGGTGGGATATGGGTTGTGTGAAATGAATAATCTATGACGCGACAGAACTGTCTATATAACCCATACTTAGTTGTAAAGAGTAAGCTGGTTCTGTCTGGAGACGGGCTGCTCTCTATTGTTGTGTGCACCCTTCAATAAAGAGCTTTTGATCAGACCTTGCTGGTGTTGCCTGTCTCTCCGCAGTCAGACAACGAACCTCGCCATTTGGGGTGTCAGGTCCCCAACGTTTTGCTAAAGGGGGAATGGGAACAGGAACAGGGACCCAGGCAAGGCTCTGTGGTGTCAGAGCTGGGAAGGGGGACACTGAGGAAGGAAACTGGAATCCTGCTTGCTGGAAGTTCACTCCAATAAACATCTAATTGTTTGCACCTTCAGACTTCGGGTATTGTTGCTCTCCGTTCATGCGAGAAGGACCCGGGAAGTAAGAGGGTGAAGGAATAAGCCCCCAACAGGGTGGAGTGTTAGGATATAGATATTCAGGCCTGTCTGCAAAGGCCTGTACTTTAAGTATTTAGGTGTCTTCTTGTCACTTAGCTAGTTATAGAGGTATAAAAGAAAGAATCAAGATCACAGCCTGCCTGTTTATAGGGCCTTTTCTCACTGTGACAGTCTGAGGCCCTGTTCTTAGGCTTTGGCTAAGCAGCAGAGGCAGCCATAAGCTGGGAAGTGTACGGTCACATCTTTATATTCCACACTAGTGTGGCAAAGTACCTTCCCCTCAGCAGGCTCTGTCCTTTTTTGCCTTGGAGACACAGGCCTGGGCAAGGCAAATCCTTACTGGTAGCACAAATCCTTTCCTCAGTCAGTCCCTTGAGCTTGTTTTCCTTCCCTTCTGAGGAGGGAATACTGCCTGCCTTCCTGGAAGGGTTCAGTGTCTTGCTGTGCCCAGCCTACTCACAGCTTCTCTCACTCTCCTCCCCTCCCCGCTTCCACACAGGGGAGGATTTAAAAAAGTCTCAAGCAGTTGGAGCCAGCTGAACCTAATTAGTTTCCTAGTTACCTCTTTTCCAGCTGAATCTTATTTCCCTGTGGTTCTCTCTCCTCAGTGGATTGGGAGATGCCTTTTAACCCCCTGGGACTAACTACTACTCCCCACCCCCCCCCACTTTGTCCTGGGTTTACTACACTAGTCACATGGAAATAAGGTGCTATTGGGCTGTTAGGAATACAGTCCTGTCCTGATATTCCTGTCACCTCCAGAGAAAGGGGAAAGCCTAGAAGATGTAAAAGGAAACTTAGTTTGCTAGCAGCCTGTCTGGCAAGAACTCACTTATCAATAGTTGGGATGTGAAACCCTCATTTCTGAATTGTTCTATCACTGTAGTCTCCACTTCCCTATTGTTTGTCTGTATAATCTGTCTGGTTCTGTGATTGTTTCTATCTGCTGTATAATTAATTTTGTTGGGTGTAAACCGGTTAAGGTGGTGGGATATAATTGGTTAGATAATCATTTACAATATGTTCGGATTGGTTAGTTCAATCATTTTACTGAAATTTGTTTAAGTATAACTAAGCAGAACTCAGGTTTTACTATATAGTCTGCAGTCAATCAGGAAGTAAAGGGGGGAATGGGAACAGAGACACAGGCAAGGCTCTGTGGTGTCAGAGCTGGAAAGAGGGACACTAAGGAAGGAAACTGGAATTGTGCTTGCTGTAAGTTCACCCCAATAAACATCAAATTGTTTGCGCCTTTGGACTTGGGGTATTGTTGCTCTCTGGTCATGCGAGAAGGACCAGGGAAGTGAGTGTGTGAAGGAATAAACCCCTAACATGCACACTCTGTGTGCCCAGCCTCAGTTAGTAAAGGGATCCCACCCAAAAAGCATAATTCCTCTGTCCCCAGGCCTCACCCCTTGAACTGTATCAGGTACTAAAGTCAGGTGGTTCAAGCAGGGTGTTAAGGCTCCTTCTCCTAAATTATCTACTTTATGTAATGATCCAAATAAAACTTGTTGCATTGGAAAATAATTGGCATTTTTTCCTGGGGGTACAGAATGCCTAAAATGGTCAACATCTTTTTAAAAAATGGTTCAGACATAACAAAAGCTAGAAGGAAAAAAATTAATTGTAAGGAATTACACAAATTTCAAAGAGTACCAGTGGTGGGGGAAAAAAACTAATTGCTGATTGTATAGTGTTAGCAGCAATAGCTGTTTAACAAGTGTCACGGAGTCCCCGGGCGATGCTCTGGAACTGCTCCCCACAAAGTCAGTCAGGACTCTGGGGAGCCTCCTCTCCCTCGGAGCAGACTTGTTCAGGGCAAGAAGCTCACACGTCTTCACCTCCTGGGTCTCTCCTTGGAGCATTCAGCATCCTCTGCCCCTCCGTGCACTTCCCACAGCGAGTCCGCCCCAGCGGGGTCCTGGGGAAGCCACAGGGTCCTGCACCTCCACTTTGCAGTCAGACGTGACTCTTAGCCAGCCAGTAACACAGACGTTTATTTGATGACAGGACACGATCTAAAACAGAGCTTGTAGGTACAGAGAATGGGACCCTTCTGCTGGGTCCATTCTGGGGGGCAGTGAGGCAGACCCCCATGTCTGCACTTCACTCCTTGTCCCCAGCCAGCTCCAGACTCCAAAACCCCTCCAGCCCCTCCTCTCTGGGCTTTGTCTCTTTCCCGGGCCAGGAGGCCACCTGCCCTCTTTTTTCTCCAACACCTTTAGCATCCCCTTGCAGGGGGGGAAGGGCCTAGCCATTTGGATCTAGACTGTTCTCAGTGGTAGAAGATGACAGAACAAGGAGTAATGGTCTCAAGTTGCAGAGGGGGAGGTTTAAGCTGGATATTAGGAAAAACTTTTTCACTAGTAGGGTGGTGAAGAAGTGGAATGGGTTACCTAGGGAGGTAGTGGAATCTCCTTCCTTAGAGGTTTTTAAGGTCAGGCTTGACAAAGCCCTGGCTGGGATGATTTAGTTGGGTTTGGTCCTGCTTTGAGCAAGGGGTTGGACTAGATGACCTCCTGAGGTCCCTTCCAACCCTGAGATTCTATGATTCTATGATGAGCGGCCAGGCAACAGAGGGTCAGCCAGAAACTGAGGCCCCCACACAGTATTCAGAGGGAACATTAAGAACAGCCCCAGTTTGTCACAACAAGTACCAAAAAATAAACCAGAAAATTGTAAATATTAAGGTAAATTATCAATAAATGGGTTTAAAAAACAAAACTCCGCCTTAAAACTTAAAGAATAGTATCAAAATACAATAAAAAATTAACTGGTATTGTTGCAACTACTGTAAGTGAAAAACAAGGTTGCCCAAAACAATTTAGTTAGGAGAAAGAAAATAGCTTTTAAAAAGTGCAAAAATCTTTAAATGCGTAAGTGGTATGTTTACCACTTAAAAGTTAATTCAAAAATCATGATCTTGAAAAAATAATTGCTTAAAAACAGTAAGAATCTGGGGGTTTCCCAACCTCTTAAAGTGCCCCCTCCAAAAACACAAAATTTTTAAATAAAGGCAACCAGTTAAAAAAAAATGTAACACAAATACTCCTGTGCTACGAACACAAATAGTAAGCAAGCCTACAATGGTTAGCCCCAAAATTTGGCATTTAAGTCAAATAATTAAGTTGACTCCACCAAATGCTAATGTTAATTCTTACCTAACTGCAACAAAAAACAATCAGCTACAACTTTCAAACCAAAAGGGATTAATTCTCACAAACTTAAATAAAATACAGCTGTTAAAGCCCGTATATAAAAAAAGAGTATAAAAACAAACATCCATTAGCAAAACTTTACAAGAATGGTGTTTACTTTAAGAAACAAAAAGTATGGGAACTTTAAACATTTTCTAACAGGCTGGCAAACACTCCCTGTACTAATCAGGTGAACTATAAAAACGAAGGCACGCTTACTTTGCAGGCCAAAAAAACAAAAAAACCAAACCCTCGGTATAAGAGGCATGTTTTTAAGGTGCTTTTTATGCAGGGCCCAAGTCCTCAAATACCAAGTCTTGTTTAAACAAGTAACCCTAAAACAAACTAAAAAGTTATATATAAAAAAATACAACTAACCAAACAAGGCAATAAAATAAACAAAGCTAATCTCTTGTCTCCACCATAATAACTAACAAATAAGTAAACATAGCACTACTCAAATGGGTTAAACCACACAAAAATGTGGGTTTTGAAAGCAAAGACACCTGCTGTCAGGGACCGGGATGCGGGCAGTCCTGCCTAGTGGTTGGAGCAGGAGTCAGTAGCCAGGGATCCGAGCCCAGCGTCAGAGCCGGAGTGAAGGTGTGCCTACGCTGCAAAGAAACACACATGGTGCCGAGTCTGAGAGACCAGGTCATATGACTCAGGCCTGCAGGACTTAGGAAATGGGGCTAAAAATAGCAGTGTAGCCCCAGGCGCCCACTCCGGGGTGCTCCGGGGCTCAAGCACACGCTGAAAAAGCCAGGGGGTGCTCAGCCCCCACAAGCCGCAGGCAGAGGCGGCGCGTGACTCCTGCGTTTGGGGAGGCCGGGCGGGAGTGCCAGAAGCTCACTAGCAGTGGGGGGAGCGGGGCCACTGGTGCCCAGACCATAGCCCTGCCCCCACTCTGCCCTGCGGCCTTGCCCCTGCTTGGCCTCCGACGCCCCTCCCGTGCTCCAGCCTCGCTCTGCCCTGCAGCCCCACCCCCGCTCTGCCTCTTCCCCCAAGGCCCCACCTCTGCTCCGCCTCTTCATGGGCCTCTCCGGCCCCTCCCCTGAGGCCCCGCTGCCTGCTCCTCTCCCCCGTCCCGCGAGGCCCCCCCCCTCCGCCTTTTCCACCAAAGTCCCCCTGCCCATTAAGAACAATGATAGGAGGGCCAGCTCCAGGCACCAGCTCACCAAGCAGGTGCTTGGGGCGGCCACTCCGGAGAGGGGCGGCACGTCCAGCTATTCGGCGGCAATTCGGCAGAGGGTCCTTCACTCCCGCTCAGAGAGAGGGACCTCCTGCTGAATTGCCGCAGGTTGCGATCGTGGCTTTTTTTGGGGGTCTGCCTGGGGCAGCAAAACCCCTGGAGCCGGCCCTGAATGATAGACACATGTTCAATGACTAGAATATGAAAGAAGTGTATAATTATGCTGAAAATAGCCTCCCCCAAAAAACTGGCAGAGCCCCCCCAAAACACACACACACTTCTTCAAAAGCAGCCACTGGCAAAAACAAAAGTCAGGCCCCGTGAGTGCAGGTGTTTCCGCTGGGTCCAGAGCTGGGCTCTGACGCCCTCCCTCCTCACTGGGGGCCGGGCCGGGCCAGGCCAGCCCCCCCGCCCCCAGGCTCCAACGCCCTTCCCCCTTGCTGTGTGTCAGCCCCTGGGCTCTGACGCCCTCCCCCCCTAATAGAATCTCAGGGTTGGAAGGAACCTCAGGAGGTCATCTAGTCCAACCCCCTGCTCAAAGCAGGACCAAACCCAACTAAATCATCCCAGCCAGGGCTTTGTCAAGCCTGACCTTAAAAACCTCTAAGGAAGGAGATTCCACCACCTCCCTAGGTAACCCATTCCAGTGCTTCACCACCCTACTAGTGAAAAAGTTTTTCCTAATATCCAACCTAAACCTCCCCCTCTGCAACTTGAGACCATTACTCCTTGTTCTGTCATCTTCTACCACTGAGAACAGTCTAGATCCATCCTCTTTGGAACCCCCTTTCAGGTAGTTGAAAGCAGCTATCAAATCCCCCCTCATTCTTCTCTTCTGCAGGCTAAACAATCTCAGTTCCCTCAGCCTCTCCTCATAAGTCATGTGCTCCAGCCCCCTAATCATTTTTGTTGCCCTCCGCTGGACTCTCTCCAATTTATCCATATCCTTCTTGTAGTGTGGGGCCCAAAACTGGACACAGTACTCCAAATGAGGCCTCACCAGTGCTGAATAGAGGGGAATGATCACGTCCCTCGATCTGCTGGAAATGCCCCTACTTATACAACCCAAAATGCCATTAGCCTTCTTGGCAACAAGGGCACACTGTTGACTCATATTCAGCTTTTCGTCCACCGTAACCCCTAGGTCCTTTTCTGCAGAACTGCTTCCTAGCCATACGGTCCCTAGTCTGTAGCAGTGCATGGGATTCTTCCGTCCTAAGTGCAGGACTCTGCACTTGTCCTTGTTGAACCTCATCATATTTCTTTTGGCCCAATCCTCTAATTTGTCTAGGTCCCTCTGTATCCTAGCCCTACCCTCCAGCGTATCAACCACTCCTCCCAGTTGAGTGTCATCTGCAAACTTGCTGAGTGTGCAGTCCACACCATCCTCCAGATCGTTAATGAAGATATTGAATAAAACCGGCCCCAGCACCGACCCTTGGGGCACTCCACTTGATACTGGCTGCCAACTAGACATGGAACCATTGATCACTACCCGTTGAGCCCGACCATCTAGCCAGTTTTCTATCCACCTTACCGTCCATTCATCCAGCCCATTCTACTTTAACTTGCTGGCAAGAATACTGTGGGAGATCATATCAAAAGCTTTGCTAAGGGCCAGAAATAGCACATCCACTGCTTTCCCCTCATCCACATAGCCGGTTATCTCCTCATAGAAGGCAATTAGGTTAGTCAGGCATGACTTGCCCTTGGTGAATCCATGCTGACTGTTCCTGATCACTTTCCTCTCCTTTAAGTGGTTCAGAATTGATTCCTTGGGGACCTGTTCCATGATTTTTCCAGGGACTGAGGTGAGACTGACTGGCCTGTAGTTCCCTGGATCTTCCTTCTTCCCTTTTTTAAAGATGGGCACTACATTAGCTTTTTCCCAGTCATCCGGGACCTCCCCCGATCGCCATGATTTTTCAAAGATAATGGCCAATGGCTCTGCAATCTCATCGGCCAACTCCTTTAGCACCCTCGGATGCAGCGCATCCGGCCCCATGGACTTGTGCTCGTCCAGCTTTTCTAAATAGTCCCGAACTACTTCTTTCTCCCCAGAGAGCTGGTCACCTCCTCCCCATACCGTGCTGCAGAGTGCAGCTGTCTGGGAGCTGACCTTGTCTGTGAAGACAGAGGCAAAAAAAGCATTGAGTACACTAGCTTTCTCCACATCCTCTGTCACTAGGTTCCCTCCCCCATTCAGCAAGGGGCCCACACTTTCCTTGACTTTCTTCCTGTTGCTAACATACCTGAAGAAACTCTTCTTGTTACTCCTAACATCTCTGGCTAGCTGCAACTCCAAGTGTGATTTGGCCTTCCTGATTTCACTCCTGCATGCCTGAGCAATACATTTATACTCCTCCCTGGTTATTTGTCCAATCTTCCACTTCTTGTAAGCTGTTTTTTTGTGTTTAAGACGAGCAAGGATTTCACTGTTAGGCCAAGCTGGTCGCCTGCCATATTTACTTTTCTTCCTACACATCGGGATGGTTTGTTCCTGCAACCTCAATAAGGATTCTTTAAAATACAGCCAGCTTTCCTCGACTCCTTTCCCCGTCATGTTATTCTCCCAGGGGACCTTGCCCATCAGTTCCCTGAGGGAGTCGAAGTCTGCTTTTCTGAAGTCCAGGGTCTCTGTTCTACTGCTCTCCTTTCTTCCTTGTGTCAGGATCCTGAACTCGACCATCTCATGGTCACTGCCTCCCAGGTTTCCATCCACTATTGCTTCCTCTACTATTTCTTCCCTGTTTGTGAGCAGCAGGTCAAGAAGAGCTTTTCCCCTAGTTGGTTCCTCCAGCACTTGCACCAGGAAATTGTCCCCTACACTTTCCAGAAACTTCCTGGATTGTCTGTGCACTGCTGTATTGCTCTCCCAGCAGATATCGGGGTGATTAAAGTCACCCATGAGAACCAGGGCCTGTGATCTAGCAACTTCTGTTAGTTGCTGGAAGAAAGCCTCATCCGCCTCATCCCCCTGGTCTGGTGGTCTGTAGCAGACTCCCACCACGACATTATCCTTGTTGTTCATACTTCTAAATTTAATCCAGAGACTCTCAGGTTTTTCTGCAGTTTCATACTGTAGCTCTGAGCAGTCATACTGCTCTCTTACATACAACCAGGGGTGAGCTGCAGCGGGTTCGCACGGGTTCGTGGGAACCCGTTGTTAAATTTAGCAGCCATTTTAGAACCGCTTGTTAAGGGCTGCTAAATTTAACAAAAGTTCCCACCCACTCCTCTCCTGCTCCGCCCCTTCTCCTCCCCCTCCCCTGCTTCCCGCGAATCAGATGTTCGCGGGAAGCCTGAACAAGCAGCATGGAGGCAGCCAGCACGTAAGCTGGGGCGCAGAGGGGGAGGAGGTGCGGCTGGCTCAGCAGCTCCCGGTCCCAGACCGCGGCTCCCTCCAGCCCAGCGCTGGCCCGGGGAGTCGGGCCGAGCGGCCGGGCCCCGGTGCCGGCCCGGCCTGGGGAGTCGGGCCCCGGTGCCGGCCCGGCCCGGCGAGTCGGGCCCCGGTGCCGGCCCGGCCCGGCGAGGCGGGCCCCGGTGCCGGCCCGGCCCGGCGAGTCGGGCCCCGGTGCCGGCCCGGCCCGGCGAGTCGGGCCGGCCCGGCCCGGCGAGTCGGGCCCCGGTGCCGGCCCGGCCCGGCGAGTCGGGCCGGCCCGGCCCGGCGAGTCGGGCCGGCCCGGCGAGTCGGGCCCCGGTGCCGGCCCGGCGAGTCGGGCCCCGGTGCCGGCCCGGCCCGGCGAGTCGGGCCCCGGTGCCGGCCCGGCCCGGCGAGTCGGGCCCCGGTGCCGGCCCGGCCCGGCGTGTCGGGCCCCGGTGCCGGCCCGGCCCGGCGAGTCGGGCCCCGGTGCGGCGAGTCGGGCCCCGGTGCCGGCCCGGCCCGGCGAGTCGGGCCCCGCGGCGCCGGTCGTGGTCCTGGCAGAGTGGACCCGGTCCCCAGGCAGTGTGGTAAGGGGGCAGGGAGGGGGTGGGTTGTGGGGGGGTGGATAGGGGTCAGGGCAGTCAGAGGGCAGGGAACAGGGGGATTGAATGGGGGCAAGGGTCCTGGGGAGCAGTCAGGAAAGAGCAGGGTTGGATGAGGTGGTGGGGGCACTCAGGGACAGAGAGAAGGGGTAGTTGTATGGGGTAGGGGTTCTGGGGGGCCATTGAGAATGAGAGGAGGGGTTGGGTGGGGCGGCAAGGGGCAGTCAGGGGACAGGGAAGGGGGGGATGGGTCAGGGGTCTCGGAGTGTGTGTGTTAAGGAACATGAGGGGTTGGATGGGGCACGACCCCCTCCCACGGAGGGGGGGGAAGGAGGGAACCCGTTGTTAAAATTTTGGAGGGAGGAGGGAACCCGTTGTTAAAAATTTGGCAGCTCATCACTGCATACAACGCAACTCCCCCACCTTTTCTGCCCTGCCTATCCTTCCTGAACAGTTTATATCCATCCATGACAGTACTCCAATCATGTGAGTTATCGCACCAAGTCTCTGTTATTCCAATTACATCATAATTCCTTGACTGTGCCAGGACTTCTAGTTCTGCTTGTTCCCCAGGCTTCTTGCATTTGTTTATAGGCATGTAAGATAACTCACTGATCGTCCTGCTGTCCCAGTATGGGGCAGGAGCCCTCCCCTCTTGCACTCACCTACTTGTGCTTTCTCCCGATATCCCACTTCCCCACTTACCTCGGGGCTTTGGTCTCCTTCCCCCGGTGAACCTAGTTTAAAGCCCTCCTCACTAGGTTAGCCAGCCTGCTTGCAAAGATGCTCTTCCCTCTCTTCGTGAGGTGGAGCCCGTCTCTGCCTAGCAATCCTTCTTCTTGGAAGACCATCCCATGGTCAAAGAATCCAAACCCTTCTCTCCGACACCACCTGCGTAGCCATTCGTTGATTTCCACGATTCGATGATCTCTACCCTGGCCTTTTCCTGCCACAGGGAGGATAGACGAGAACACCACTTGTGCCTTAAACTCCTTTATCCTTCTTCCCAGAGCCACGTAGTCTGCAGTGATACGCTCAAGGTCATTCTTGGCAGTATCATTGGTGCCCACGTGGAGAAGCAGGAAGGGGTAGCGATCCGAGGGCTTGATGAGTCTCGGCAGTCTCTCCGTCACATCATGAATCCTAGCCCCTGGCAAGCAGCACACCTCTCGGTTCTCCCGGTCAGGGCGGCAGATAGATGACTCAGTCCCCCTGAGGAGAGAGTCCCCGACCACCACCACCCTCCTCCTCCTCCTCTTGGGAGTGGTGGTCGTGGAACCCCCATCCCTAGGATGGTGCATCTCATGCCTTCCAATCAGTGGAGTCTCCTTCTGCTCTGTTCCCTCAGGTGCATCATCCACTCCACTCTCTGCACTAGTACCTGCGGAGAGAACATGAGAACGGTTGCTCACCTGCATCTGTGTTACTAGTACATGGACGTTTGTGGTACTCTTTCCTCTTCTGGAAGTCACATGCCACCAATTATCCTCACTGGCCTTCTGTCCCCGCTGCGTAGCCTGCTCTGAATCTTCAGAACATTGTGCCCGCTGAAGCTGATCCTGACGTCTATCCAGGAAATCCTCATTTTCTTTTATGGAACGCAGGGTTGATATTCGTTTCTCCAGACCTTGAATCTTCTCTTCCAATATGGAGATCAGCTTGCACTTTGTACAGACAAAGTCGCTTCTATCCTGTGGAAGGAAGACAAACATGGCGCATCCTGTGCAGGTCACAACAGCGGCTCTCTCAGCATCCATAGTCTCTTCCTTCTAAGAGCTTCCTTACTTGTGGCAGAAGCTACTCAGAGAAACCTGCGAGAGGGGGACCTCAGTAGGCTCTCTCCAGGCGAAATCCCAGGCAAACTCCTTCTGTTTGCCTCTCTGCTGTTCGCTGCTCAGCTGGTTCGCAGCTGACTGCCTTTTTATAACAGTCAGGCCCAGCTGGAACAAAGCACTCCCAATTCACACTGTTCAAACAAGCATTCAAACAATCAAGCAGATGGTCAAACTGCCAAACTGTCCCCTCAACAGACACTCAGATACTCACCAGCGCAGTCCCCCTAATGCAGCACTTAGGCTATGGCTACACTTGCACTTCAAAGCGCTGCCACGGCAGCGCTTTGAAGCGCTAAGTGTAGTCAAAGCGCTGAGAGCTCTCCCAGCGCTGTCCGTACTCCACCTCCCTGTGGGGAATAACGTACAGCGCTGGGAACCGCGCTCCCAGCGCTGGGGCTTTGACCACACTGGCGCTTTGCAGCGCCGCAATTTGCAGCGCTGGAGAGGGTGTGTTTTCACACCCTGCTGCAGCGCTGCAAATTTGCAAGTGTAGCCATGGCCTTAGCGTACTTCTGCTCAGACAGATCCCAGGCAAACTCCTTCTGTTTGCCTCTCTGCTGTTCGCTGCCAACCCCCCCGCCCTCCAGGCTCCGACCCGCTCAGGAACATCTACACTGCTATTTTTAGCCCTGCAAGTCCAAGTCTGAGGCTTGGTGCTGCAGGTTTTTCTTTACAGCGTAGACAGACGCCAGAGCCCAGGAATAGGAGCTGAGGGTCAGGAGTGGCACTCTGAGCGCTAGCTCCTCAGAAAGAGCAGCTGCCACGGGGCAGGGTCTCAGTTCGGTCTGGTTTCCGTAACCACTCCATTTTCCTTTCAGAATGGTTTGGGTTGTGTTGGTCATAAAACTAAGCAGGCCGGGCTCTCTGTGTGCCACGCCCTGAACCTGGCTTAATGTTAGGGTCACCAGGTGTCTAGTTTTTGACTGGAACACCCAGTCGAAAAGAGACCCTGGCAGCTCCAGTCAGCACCGCCGACCAAGCTGTTAAAAGTCCAGTCAGCAGTTTTGCAGGGCTAAGGCAGGCTAGTCCCGACCTGTCCTGGCTCCATGCTGCACCCCAGAAGCAGCCAGCACATCTGGCTCCTTGGTGGCCAATGGGAGCTGGGGGAGCGGTGCTTGTAGGCAAGAGCAGCACACAGAGTCTCCTGGTCCCCCACCTAGGAACCGGATCTGCTGGGGCACATCGCAGATCCAGGACAGGCAGGCAGCCTGCCTTAGCCATGCGGCATTTCTAGTCAGGAGCTGCCCGAGGTAAGCCCATGCCCCAACCCCAAGCCCCAAACCCCCTGCCTTAGCCCTGAGCCCCCTCAAACCCAGAGCCCCCTCCTGCACCCCAAACTCCTCATCCCCAGGCCCACCTCAGAGGCTGCACCCGCAGCTGGAGCCCTCACACCCCCAAAACCCCAAACCCCTGCCCCAGCCCTGATCCCCCTCCCATCCTCTGAACCCCTCGATCCCAGCCTGAAGCACCCTCCTGCACCACTAATCCCTCATCCCCAGCCGCACACCGGAGCCTGCACTCCCAGCCAGAGCCCTGCACCCCGGCCCCAGCCCAGAGCCCCCTTCTGCACCCTGAACCCCTAGTTTCTGGCCCCACACTGGAACCCACACGCCCTAGCCCAGAGCCCATACCCTCTCCAACACCGCAACCCCCTGCCTCAGCCCAGAGCCCCCTCCCATACTCTGAACCCCTTGGCTCCACCCCCAGCCCTGAGCCCCCCCTGCACCCCAAACTCCTCATCCCTGGCCCCACCAGAGAGCCCACACCCTCAGCCAGACCCCTCACCCCCTCTCAAATCCCAACCCACTGCCTCAGCCCGGTGAAAATGAGTGAGTGAGGATGGGAAGAGTGAGCAACAGAGGAAGCAGGGGATGGAGTGAAGAGGGCGGGGCCTCAGAGAAGGGCAGGGCAGGGGGCGGGGCAAGCGTGTTTGGTTTTGTGTGAGTATGTAAGGGGACTGTTGCCCCCTTACTAACATTCAGTGGGGGTGTTTGGTTGCTAGCTCCCAGCACTAAAAGGGGAGGGATCGATGGCAAATCAGGACGCTGAGACTGACACTCCCCAGGAACAATGGCAAGAGGCCAATGCTCCTGGTCAGCCTGATTGACAGGGCAGGCCGGCTAATCAAGGAGACAGAAGGCCAGGGTGGGTCCCGTCCTCCGTGGGAGCAGGAATGTGCCTGAGTCAGACGGAGTGGGACCGAGCTAAGGAGAAAGCAGGGGCCTAAGCTGAGCTGGGGAGCAGAGCCGGGCCAGATCCAGAGGGGCCAGAGCTGCAGCCACAGAGCCAGAGGCACGGCCCAGGGGGAGCAGATCCTGTGCTGGGAACAGAGCTGCAGCCACAGAGCCAGAGGCACGGCCCAGGGGGAGCAGATCCTGTGCTGGGAACAGAGCTGCAGCCAGAGAGCCAGAGGCACAGCCCAGGGGGAGCAGATCCTGTGCTGGGAGCAGAGCTGCAGCCACAGAGCCAGAGACACGGCCCAGGGGGAGCAGATCCTGTGCTGGGAACAGAGCTGCAGCCACAGAGCCAGAGGCACAGCCCAGGGGGAGCAGATCCTGTGCTGGGAACAGAGCTGCAGCCAGAGAGCCAGAGGCACAGCCCAGGGGGAGCAGATCCTGTGCTGGGAACAGAGCTGCAGCCAGAGAGCCAGAGACACGGCCCAGGGGGAGCAGATCCTGTGCTGGGAACAGAGCTGCAGCCAGAGAGCCAGAGGCACAGCCCAGGGGGAGCAGATCCTGTGCTGGGAACAGAGCTGCAGCCCCAGTGCCAGGTGTGGTGAGCAACTGGGGCCAGCCAAGGGGGGACCCAGGGCAAAGGGCCCAGCACAGAAAGACACCCCCAGCCAAGGGTCCATGCAGGCCAGGCTGGGAGGGGGACCTTAACCTGCCGGGGGGCTGGCACTGGGAAGAAGGGTCCCACCACCCAAAGCCCGGAGGTGTGTGGTCACCACCATTGCACGTGTTCCACCCACAGCATCCCTGCAGCACAGCCAGGGCCTGAGAAGGAGGCCTGGGGCCTACAAGGAACAGACTGCAAAGTGCCTTGATGTCCAGAGACACTGTTTGTGATGTTCCCTGCCACAGAGCAGGGTGATGTGTTTCCCTGTAACCGTTCCCATTTCTTCTTATTCTTTTCTTTAAATTAATTGTTAAGTAAACAACTTGTATTTGCTTTAAATTGTCTGGAATAATCAGTGGGTCAGGGAGGTGCCCAGTGCAGAGAGGGTACCCCGGAGTGGGGACACCCTAGCCCCTGTCCTGGGTGACCACAGCAGGGTTGGGGGTCGAGCCCCCCAGGAATCCTGGGCCCAGCCTTGTTGGGGCTACGAGAACTCTGCCAGACAGGAGAGTCCTCAAGGGCAGGGAGGCCTCTGGGTAAAGGAAGTGGGAGCCAGGACTCAGATCCTTTCGCTAGCCCACTTCACCGGGGTAGCACAGAAGCCAGAAAAGTTCCCCACAATAGCGGGACCATTCCCCCGCTTACAAGTTGGCCACCCTGCTTAATGCTGGACAGTGGTAGGGTCCCTGTGACTCTCTGGGCCCCTTTATTCCATTGAAATGAACCCAGCAGCCCTTTCAGAGGCACCAGGCGAGAGCTGCACCAGTGATCTCGCTCATCGAGTCACAGAATCACACCTGTCAGAGATGGGAATCTACTCCCTCCGCTGCTAGAAATCCAGCCCAAAGGCAGAATGCTTCACCAAGCCAACAGCACAAGCCAAAGGACAGCGGGGCGACCAGAAAGGACTAAAAGCATCAAAGAGTCTTGTGGCACCTTATAGACTAACAGAAAGGACTAAAGTCCCCTGCACTGCACAGAGATTAACCCTAAACTAATGCACACCAGACGGGAGTGGTGGAAGCTCCCTAAATGTGGGGGGGCCACCAGTGCCCGAACTATGGCCCTGCTGCCCCTTCTCACCGAGCCCCCATCCTCACACCACCCATTCCTCCGAGGCCCTGTCCCCACCCCTTCTCTCCAAGGCCCCACGCCTTCTCCCTGAGCCCCCACTGTGACGTTCCCCTCTGGTGTTGTCTGGACCAGTGATCTGCTAGGCCCCTCTAATGCTTGACTCTGGGAGCCAGCCTGACCCTGCTCTGCTGTGAGAACCCCCACTCCTGGGCTGTTCACACACAGCCTCTGGCATGTAAGCTGCTGTTATATCCTTGGGGGCAGCCGGTTTAGGAAGAAATCACTTGAGGCCAGAGAACAGACAGCTAACAAAACTACCATTTTATTTACAGACACAGAGCTCACCCAACCGGCCGAAACCGGTTGGGCTATCCCCTAATAAGCTAACTCAGTTGCCATAGGAACAAAAACCATGACAACCAATTACACAACATATTCCTCCCCCCCTTAATAAGAACATCCCCTAAATAAAACACACACTAGACTAGAGAAGGAGGGTAGACTGCCTCCATTCCTGGCTAAACTCTGGGGATTATTTTGCCCCATAACCATGGGTTCGCCCTAGCTAAAGATCCAGCCGTTGAGGAGGCCTTCTGTCTCTAGGTGGATCTGGGAGGAGTGGTTGATACGCTGGAGGGTAGGGATAGGATACAGAGGGACCTAGACAAATTAGAGGATTGGGCCAAAAGAAATATGATGAGGTTCAACAAGGACAAGTGCAGAGTCCTGCACTTAGGACGGAAGAATCCCATGCACTGCTACAGACTAGGGACCGAATGGCTGGGCAGCAGTTCTGCAGAAAAGGACCTAGGGGTTACAGTGGATGAAAAGCTGAATATGAGTCAACAGTGTGCCCTTGTTGCCAAGAAGGCTAATGGCATTTTGGGTTGTATAAGTAGGGGCATTTCCAGCAGATTGAGGGATGTGATCATTCCCCTCTACTCAGCACTGGTGAGGCCTCATTTGGAGTACTGTGTCCAGTTTTGGGCCCCACACTACAAGAAGGATGTGGAAAAATTGGAAAGAGTCCAGCAGAGGGCAATGAAAATGATCAGGGGGCTGGAGCACATGATTTATGAGGAGAGGATAAGGGAACTGGGATTGTTTAGCCTGCAGAAGAGAAGAGTGAGGTGGGATTTGATAGCTGCTTTCAACTACCTGAAAGGGGGTTCCAAAGCGGATGGATCTAGACTGTTCTCAGTGGTAGAAGATGACAGAACAAGAAGTAATGGTCTCAAGTTGCAGTGGGGGAGGTTTAGGTTGGATATGAGGAAAAACTTTTTCATTAGGAGGGTGGTGAAGCACTGGAATGGGTTACCTAGGGAGGTGGTGGAATCTCCTTCCTTAGAGGTGTTTAAGGTCAGGCTTGACAAAGCCCTGGCTGGGATAATTTAGTTGGGGTTGCTCCTGATTTGAGCAGGGGGTTGGACTAGATGACCTCCTGAGGTCCCTTCCAACCCTGAGATTCTATGCTTCTATGATTACGGCGAACTTCTGGTGTTGTTGCACCCGAAAGTACCATGGGCTCAGGGTCCGCAGCACGAACAGGTGAGGAGGTGGTATCAGCTCGTGCTGGGCAAAGGGGTATCTCAGCCGCCGGCAGTAATGGAGGAGAACAGTCAGGAACAGGTGGTTCGTGATTCGGTGTCTCACCAGAAGAGGTGAAGTCAGACCCCTCAACTGCAGATGTGTCCTGAGGACTGGCATGACCTGGCAACAGCTGATCTACATGTCGCCGCCAGGTAAGATTCTCTGCAGTCCGGACTGTGTAGGAAACAGGTCCTGTTTGAATGATGATTGTGGCAGGGACCCATTTAGCTCTGGAAGTATAATTCCGAGCTAAAAGTTCGGTCTTTTGCTCTGGTCTGATGACTTGATATTGCTGCTGACGTTGCACAATTTGTCAGGGTTCAGAAGGTTTCAGCAGATCAAAGTAAGTGTGCAGCTGTCGTCCCTCATTAGAAAGGCCGGGGATGCCTGGGTCGTAGCATGAGGTGTGTTTCTGTAGGAAAGTAAGAAGGTATCCAGACGCTTTTGAATGGAGTGTTGTCCCCTTGCTGATGTCAAAGCGTGTTTCATTGTCTGCACAAATCTTTCAGCTAATCCGTTGGTGGATGGATGATACGGTGCTGACGTGATGTGGTGTATCCCGTTTGCCTTCATAAAATTTTGAAATTCCTGAGAGACAAACTGCGGTCCGTTGTCGCTCACAAGTTGTTCTGGCAGACCAAAACAACTAAAGAGTCCTCATAGTTTTTGGATAGTACTCTCTGCAGTAGTGGACTGCATTAGAGAGACTTCTGGCCATTTAGAATGGGCATCTACTGCCACCAAAAACATGCTTCCTTCAAGGGGGCCAGCGAAGTCAACGTGAATACGTTGCCACGGGTTTTCAGGCCAGTCCCATGGGTGTAGGGGTGCCCACTGGGGTGCATTCCTCACACCCTGACATGACATACAAGCTTTTGCCTTCTCTTCAATAGCACTGTCCAATCCAGGCCACCAAAAATAGCTTCGTGCAATTTCCTTCATGCGCACTATTCCACAGTGACCGGAATGTAGCTGTTCTAACATCTGTGATCTCAATGGTGGTGGAATAATGACACGTCTCCCCCACAACAAACAACCAGATTGGACCGATAACTCCATCCTCCTGGACATGTAGGTAACAAGGTCGGGTGAGACCGGAGAGGTTTGTCGAGATTTTCCATGCATCACCAGGTCCATAACTTGGGACAATACTGGGTCAACGCGAGTTGCCTTCTTTATCTGAGTAGCAGTGATGGGTGTATTCTCTACCTGTTCAAAGTACAAGATTTCCTTTTGGGCACTATCTTGATGTTTGACCGGCACAGGCAACCTTGAGAGGCCATCTGCATTGCCGTGCAGAGTGGATTTCCGATATTTGATTTCATATGTGTGTGCTGAAAGTAACAATGCCCAGCGTTGCATACGACTAGCAGCTAATGGGGGAATGCCTGTGTAGGGTCCAAAAATTGACGTCAGAGGTCAATGGTCTGTGAGAAGAGTAAACTTTCGCCCAAACAGGTACTGATGAAACTTCCAAATTCCAAAAACAATTCCTAATGCCTCACGTTCGATTTGGGCGTAGTTAGTTTCTGCTTTGCTTAGAGTGCGTGAAGCAAAAGCAATAGGTCTCTCTTCTCCCGAAGGCATAATGTGTGACACGACTGCTCCCACTCCATAAGGGGAGGCATCACAGGCCAACTGCAGGGGTAAGGATGGATCAAAGTGCGTTAGAACTTCAGAATTTTGCAATGCATCCTTAGCTTTGTTAAATGCAACCTCACAGGCTTCAGTCCACTTCCAGGCCTTGTTCTGCCCAAGGAGCTCATGAAGTGGTTTTAGCAGTGTGGCTAACTGTGAGATGAACTTTCCATAATAGTTCAGGAGTCCTAGAAACGAGCGCAGCTGGCTTACATTTCGAGGTGGGGGAGCCTCCACAATAGCTTTAACTTTTGCAGGGGCCTTATGAAGACCTGCAGAATCAATGATGTGTCCCAATTATTCAACAGAGGGTTTGAAGAATTCACACTTGTCTTTGCAAACTCGTAGGCCATACTCTTCCAGTCTTTGTAGGGTAGCCTCTAAATTCTTTAAGTGATCCTCTTCATTTCTTCGAGTGACCAGGATATCATCCAGATAGCACTGAACTCCTGACAAGCCACACAAGATCTGGTCCATAGCCCTCTCGAACAGGGCGGGAGCAGACGTTATTCCGAAGGGTAGGCGACAGTATCGATAAAGCCCCTTATGAGTCACAATAGTCAACAGCTCTTGGGACTTTTCATCAACGTGCATCTGTAAATATGCTTGACTCAGATCAATCTTACTGAACTTTTGTCCCCCAGCCAGGTCTGCGAAGAGGTCATCGATGCGGGGAAGCAGGTATTGCTCTGCACACAACACTGGGTTGACAGTGACTTTAAAATCACCGCAAATCCGGAGGGAGCCATCTTTCTTCACTATTGGAACGATAGGAGTGGCCCATGAGCTATGGGTAACTGGTATTAGGACTCCATTGGTGACCAGGCGCTCCAGGTCTGCTTCAACTTTTGACCTGATGGCATATGGCACAGTTCTGGCTTTCAGATATTTTGGTGGACTGTCAGGTTTAATGTTCAATGTCACAGTGATTCCCTTCATACTTCCCAAATCATCTCCAAAAACAGCAGCATGTTTCCTTAGAATAGGGGTTAGACTGGTTTCTTCTTTAGTCATCCGGTGCACTTCTGCCCAGTTCAGTTGAATCTTCCCAAGCCAAGACCTACCCATTAAGGCTGGGTAGTTACCTCTCACCACAAACAGTGGCAATTTAGCAGCCTGTCCATTGAGCTCCACCTTAACATCAATAGTGCCCAACATGGGCACAGCTTCTCCCGTATACGTCTTCAGAACAGTTTTTGTTGCCTTAAGCGGAAGATGCTGTAGCTTTTCTTTATACACAGTCTCGGAGACCAGCGAGACGGCTGCACCGGTGTCCAGTTCCATGCGTATAGGTTTGCCATCCAACAACGGGGTTACCCACTATTCATGTGAGCCAAAGACAAAACATGCAGTGGCACTTCCTCTTGCGATGAGGTGTCACCTTGATCATCCTGGGTCTGCTCTAGGGTATGCAGGGTTCCTCTTTTTGTCGGCCGGACCACAGGCCTCTTTTTCTTTTGTTTACAGGCACACTCAATGTGTCCCTTTTTGTCACAGTGTCGACACACCAGGTCCTTACACCAGCATTCTGATGCCTGGTGACCCGGCTTACCACAGTTGTAACACTCTTGTCTCTGCACCGTTTTGTGGGTTGGTTCTTGTGACACTTTTTGCACCCTAGGGGATTCACCGATGTATTGCGCCTTCCTTGTAGCCAGTTCCATGGAGACAGCAATATCAAGAGCCTTCTGTAAGGTAAGCTGAGCCTCTGTCAGTAGGCGCTTCCGTATAGCTTCACTGTCCAGGCCACACACTAACCTGTCACACAGGGCATCATTTAACATCTCTTTAAATTCACAGTGTTCTGCTAGCTTTTTTAAAATTGCTACAAATTGTACAACTGTTTCATCTTCCTTTTGGTCTCTTTTGTGGAACCTATATCTTTCAGCAATTACCAGTGGTTTTGGGGAGAAATGGGACCCCAGGATTTCCACAATGTCACTGTAAGATTTAGTCGCTGGCTTAACAGGGTGTAGTAAGCTGCGTAACAGGGAGTAGGTTTTAGCCCCTACAACACTTAAGAATATTGGCACCTTCTTTGTTTCTGTAATGTCATTTGCAATACCAAAAAGCTCAAAACGCTCAGTATACACATGCCACTGCTCTGTATTCTCATCAAAAGGCTCCAGGGGCCTGGTCAGAGTAGCCATGATTTTTAGTTACACTTTCACAGTCAGTGCAAACAAGCAGCTTTTTTGTTTGTTTGTTCTTTACCTTGACTTCTACTTCCTTCTGTTACTGGAGCAGCACCGGAATCCCACCCTCGTCGCCACTTGTTATATCCTTGGGGGCAGCCGGATTAGGAAGAAATCACTTGAGGCCAGAGAGCTGACAGCTAACCAAAACCTCCATTTTATTTACAGACACAGAGCTCACCCAACCGGCTGAAACCGGTTGGGCTATCCCCTAATAAGCTAACTCAGTTGCCATAGGAACAAAAACCATGACAACCAAATACACAACACCTGCTACCAGCTATTTGCAACTGAATGACACTAGCCAATATCTCGGGTCCCAGACACAACCCTAGGAACCTCCGTCTTGCAGTGTCCAGTCATGCTCACTGGATGCTGGAAACTTATATAAGTTTGTCAGTTTAACAAAGAAATTGATATGCACCAGGCTTGTTATCCCAAGGGGAGCCTCTGACAAACCTCAAACCAAAAGCACTGCTTCAGGTAGAATAAACAAACAGATTTATTAGCTATAAAGATAGATTTTAAGTGATTATAAGTCAAAGCAAAACAAGTCTGATTTAGTGAAATGAAATAAAAGCAAAACACATTCTAAGGTGATCTTAACCCTTTCAGTGCCCTTACAAACTTAGCTGCTTCTCACCACAGGCTGGCTGGCTGCCCTTCAGCCAGGCTCTCCCCTTTGATCAGCGCTTCAGTCGCTTGGTGGTGGTGGTGTCTGTAGATGTAGGTGGAAGAGAGAGAGAGACAGCCTGGCAAATGTCTCTCCCTTTTATCATGTCCTTTCTTTCCTCTTGGCTTTGCCCGCCCCCCCTTCAGAGTCAGGTAAGCATTGCATCATCACAGTTCCAAACTGACCAAAGGAAGGGGGTGACTCCCTCGAGGGTCTAACCGATTATTTTGTTGCTGCCTGTAGTGAGTCGGCCTGGCTCCCGGCCGCACCTGAGAGAGAGGAACCAGAACAGCCACCTCAGTGGGCGGAGCCACCACCACCTGTCCCCGCCCCCCGGAAGTCAAGGGGCGGGACAGGAAGTATAAAGGCTCGGCCCCAACGCTCAGTTGGAGCCCGGCGGCCGGAGAGGACAGACGCTCCTGCTCGAGCTCCTGCTAGACCGAGCCTTCCCCGAGCCAGGTATCCGGAGGTGGACGGACCGAGCCAGATACCCGGAGGAGGACTGGCCGAGCCTTCCCCGAGCCAGGTATCCGGAAGAGGACTGGCCGAGCCTGCCCCGAGCTCGGTACCCCGAGGAGCTGTTGGAGCATCCCCCCGACCCGAGTCCGGAGGAGCAGCCCGAGCTAGCCGGCTCTCAGCACGGCGAGGAGCCCATGGTGTGGGACCCAGTGCCCGACCCCAGAGACGAGCAGGTACCCGAGGAGGGGGAGATGGAGTGTAGCCCGGGGGTAGCCAACCCCTGTCAGGCTGTAGGCACCGAGGTGCCCATGTCAGTGTGTTGCGGTCAGGACCCCACTGACCAGCGGCAGTGATAGCCGCTGCTAGGGCCCCGGGCTGGGACACAGTGGAGTGGGTGGGCCTGTGTCCCCCCTGCCACCCCACTCACGGGTGGCAGCCTCCCCCTCAAACCAGCGCTCCGGCATAGAAGCCTACACTTACCTGTGGCTTGCTCAGCTCCTGCTCCAAGGACCTGAGCCCTGGACTAATGCTGTCTGCTCAGCCCCTGCCTGAGGGTCTGAGCTAGAACTGCTGGTTATTGCCCCGCCCTGACTGAGGGCTTGGAGCTTAAACCTCTGACTCTGGTTTCTCAGCTCCTGCTGTAAGGATCTGGGCTAGAACTGCTGTTTGTTGCCCCGCCCTGACTGAGGGCCTGGGCTTACCTTATTGACTTTGTTATTGCTAAGCTCCTGCTGCAAGGACCTGAGCCCCTTGAACTATTGTTTGTTGCCCCGCCCTGACTGAGGGCCTGGGCTTTCTGACTGTGTTATTGCTCAGCTCCTGCTGTAAGGACCTGAGCCCCTTGAACTATTGTTTGTTGCCCCGCCCTGACTGAGGGCCTGGGCTTTCTGACTGTGTTATTGCTCAGCTCCTGCTGTAAGGACCTGAGCCCCTTGAACTATTGTTTGCTGCCCCGCCCTGACGGAGGGCCTGGGTTTATCTCAGTGACTCTGTGTGCTCAGCCCCGGACTGAGGGTCTGAGCTTAGAACTGTTATTTGCTGCCCCGCCCTGACTGAGGGCATGGGCCTTATTGACTGCTTGCCTTTTGTTCAGCCCGCCTGAGGGGCGGAACCCTTGGACCTTCGGAGACTGATAACGAACTTAGGCCATGTAGTGAGGCGGCCTGGCTCCCGGCCGCACCTGAGAGGGCCGAGCCCCCGCACTGGACTGTTACACTGCCGAAGCCAGAGTCAATTGTTCCTGTGAGGCTGGGCTGGGTTTGTCCCATCCATGTCCTGACAAGGTGTGAACTGCCTCTCTGCGCTTGGAGAGTTTTTGCCTGGGCTTGTTTTAATCCATGAGGACATATTTTCAGCCTCATAAGTATATACATGAAATTACAACCTATAACATCACTATAACAACCATGCTCAGTGCATCATGAGCCTTCTGAAGACCCCCTAACATGACAAACTTTGCATTGGATATAACACAATCATATTATATGGATGAACATGGAGCTTTAAGGTGTCCCCCTGAGGTACAGAACCGACATGGGGACAGAGAAGGTAGTGCCCAGCAAGGTGCCAGGCTGGCATGCTGACAGCGCCTCTTGGGAGGTGTATTCCTCATGGCTCGCTTCAGAACGAGCAGCCCCCACTCCAGCAGTCACCTGTTCTCCCTGCAGTGAAGTGCCCCGGGGGCTTGTTTCCATTCTCAATGCAGCGCCGTGCCCTGTAAGGCCAATGGCAAGCGAGAGACCCCAGTCCGAGCGACTGCTTTGAATTCAGCCTCCTTTAGGTGCAGGAGGGTCGAGCTCAGCTGACGCTGGGGTGAGAGCACTGAGCCAAAGAGTCACCTACCCCCAGTCCAGGCAGCACACGGATACAGCATCCCCCAGGCAGGGCCGGCCCATGACCCAGTGGCGCTCAAGCAAGGAGCATCCTCGGCTTACCCACCCCCTTTGTAAAACATTTGAATACCCAGATTTGTATTGCATTGGGAGCCCATTTCACGACTTCGCTGCATGATTTGCAGGCATGAGTTATCACAGTCAGATAAGACTATACATTTGCTAAGAACAAAAGCAGCACCCCGAGCCTGGTGCCCCCCCAAGTCCAGCACCCCAGGCAGTCGCCTGCGTCACCTGCCCCTAAATCCAGCCCTGCCTCCAGATGAGACAACACAAGAGACAGTGCTGCCCTCTGGGTGCTGAGCTGCCCTGATCTCACTCGCCACCGCCCTGGCACCGGCACAGCCCCGGCATTGGGAGTCCAGCCTTTCCGCTCTGCTGGGCATATGGGGGTTAGCGCTTGCCCAGCTTTCAGGCTGGGCAAATGCTACAAAACCAGCCTGGGCAGGACTGCTGCCTGAGAACAGAGTGTTTATTGAGAACACAGGCACGGCTGACGGTGCGGTCACTGGAATGACCTGACCCAGGGCTCCTGTCGCGTGGCCAGGGGGCGTCTCACCAGGGAAGAACTTTCCCTTCCCAGCTCACAAAGGCCCTGTTCTCCTTCCTGGAGAGCGTGGGGAGCACGTTCAGGATCCCTATCTCATAGAAATGGAAGGGACCTTGAAAGGTCATTGAGTCCAGCCCCCTGCCTTCACTAGCAAGACCAAGTACTGATTTTTGCCCCAGATCCCTATATGGCCCCCTCAAGGATTGAACTCACAATCCTGGGTTTAGCAGGCCAATGCTCAAACCACTGAGCTATCCCTCCCCAGGTCTTAATCTGATACAAACGAAACAAACATCACTTCTAGCATCTACTCTAAAGGTAAAAATGTTGTCATCTTTTTCACAGCATTTGGTGTTTAAAGTTTGCTTTTCTTGTGACCGGTTTTCTGTTTGAACCTACCCAGGAAAAAAAAAGAAAAAAGAAATCCCAGTGCATCAGCAGATGAGACTTTCTCTGCTCAGGTAGCCGAGCAAGGAGGTAGCTGTTCAGAGATGTTCTCTTCAGCTGGAGCACAGAAAAGGACTTTATACTGCTTGGCTGGCACCAGGTACTGGCAGGGCATCCTCATGATATGCTTTACAGTGGCACCAAGACTTGTCCTCCAGCTACATCTGAACCAGGTGTTCTTGGGGGCTTATCCCATCACAGTGCATGACAATCCCATGCAGCCGTGATTCCCGTCTTCGCTGCTGTTGAGCTTTGTCATCCGGTATTGGCGGATCTCTCTCACCAATTTGTCAGAGACACCCTGTCTTGTTTTGGCTGACGTCTCAATGAAGGGGATCCCATAGCTCTTGGCTAGTTCTTGAGCCTGTTTTGTATCCACTGTCCTTGTGGGCAAGTCTCACTTGTTTCCCACTAGCACCATTGGCACGTCATCTGAATCTTTCACTCTCTTGATCTGCTCTCTGTATAGGTTGATATCAGCAAATGATTTGCTGTTATTAATGACAAAGACACGGAGGAAGCCTTCACCAGTTCTCATGTCCCTCAGACACTCACATCCACTGTCAGTGGGGCCTGCACAGGACAAAGGAGAGTGAGGGGAAGGACCCTGGTAGGAGGGGAGAAAAGAGCACCCACGGGGTCAGCTTAGGAGAAGGGAACCTTCTAAGGGGAACTGGGCCCAGCCCCATTGCTGGCTGATCAGCTGCAGCTGTGGGGCAGAGATCCCTTATCTGGAGTACTGTGTCCAGTTTTGGGCCCCACACTACAAGAAGGATGTGGAAAAATTGGAAAGAGTCCAGCAGAGGGCAATGAAAATGATCAGGGGGCTGGAGCACATGATTTATGAGGAGAGGCTGAGGGAACTGGGATTGTTTAGTCTGCAGAAGAGAAGAGTGAGGTGGGATTTGATAGCTGCTTTCAACTACCTGAAAGGGGGTTCCAAAGCGGATGGATCTAGACTGTTCTCAGTGGTAGAAGATGACAGAACAAGAAGTAATGGTCTCAAGTTGCAGTGGGGGAGGTTTAGGTTGGATATGAGGAAAAACTTTTTCATTAGGAGGGTGGTGAAGCACTGGAATGGGTTACCTAGGGAGGTGGTGGAATCTCCTTCCTTAGAGGTGTTTAAGGTCAGGCTTGACAAAGCCCTGGCTGGGATAATTTAGTTGGGGTTGCTCCTGATTTGAGCAGGGGGTTGGACTAGATGACCTCCTGAGGTCATATTCTATGATTCGCGGCGCAGCCTGTGGCTGTCAGGCCAGGCCAGGCAGGGCTCCGGCAGGGGAAAGCAACCGGTTCATGTGTGACTCAGGCTCAGTGCAGTGCTGCTGGGAGCAGGCTGGGAAGGAGAAGAGAGCACAGAGGGTCAACTGGAGGCCCAGGCACATGAGCTGTGGACAGGAATCCTGTAGGGTAGCCAGGTCCCTGCAGCAGACCCTGGGCTGGGGAAAAGGCCATAAGTGAGAAGCTGAACTTGTGTTAAATGGTTTGATTTGGAAGGGAAGGGAATGGAGCACAAGGACCTCAGAGCAGCCAGTCTTGGCCATTCTGCCCCATGGACCCAAATGTGACACCCTCCCGCCCCAGCTCTCATACCTCTACACCGGGGGATCTCAAACGGGGGTTGGGGCCCCTCAGGGGGTCACAAGGGTATTACCTGGGGGGGGTCGCAAGCTCTCACCCTCCACAACAAACCCTGCTTTGCCTCCAGCATTCATAATGGTATTAAATATATTAAAAAGTGTTTTCAATGTATAAGGGGGGTCGCACTCATTGGCTTGCTATGTGAAAGGGGTCACCAGTACAAAAGTCTGAGAACCCCACTCTACACCCCTTATCAGGGCCGGCTTTAGGAAGTGCAGGGCCCAATTTAAACAGTTTCGTCGGGGCCCTGGCACAGATGACCAAAAAAAAAACCCCATGCATGTAAAAAAATACATGGGGCTTGTACTCACCGGGCGATGCTCTGAGTCTTTGGTGGCACTTCAGCGACGGGTCCTTCACTCGCTCCAGGTCTTCAGCGGCACTGAAGGACCCACTGCCGAAGTGCTGCCGAAGACCCAGAGCGAGTGAAGGACCTGCCGCTGAAGTGCCGCTGAAGACCCAAAGCACTGCCGGGTGAGTAAAAATTAAAAAGGCGCCTCTAGCCAGGGAAGGGATTCTCACTGGGCGCGGGGCCCGATTCAGGGGAATTGGTGGAATAGGCCTTAAGCCGTCCCTGCCCCTTATGACAGCCAAGGAGAGTCAGTGCCAGGGGAGCGCCATTGCCGAGTCTCCTCTCACCCTGTTCCAGCCAAGGGCCGGCTAGGCCAGCTGCCACTCCGGCTACACAAACCCTGCCTGCTACACTGGCTCTAACAGCCCCGTCAGCTGGGCCTCTCCAGCCTGACAGCCCAGGCGTCCCTGCCTCACACTGCCCTGTGCTCCGGACACGGCTTCCTTTCTTCCCCTGCCTCTCGCCCAAGGAACAGAGGACGAGCAGGGGCGGATCAGGGTGGATCAGGGTGTGTGATTGCTACAGAGCAAAGGGCCAGTGCACCTAAATGCCTGACACTGTCTCCTAGCAACTGATGGCCTGGGTCCCTCCTCTGCAAAGGTGCCAACTGAAGGTGTTGGAGACAAAGGGATCAGGTGACCTCCTGGCCCGGGAAAGGTACTGAGCGGGGGGGGGCTGGAGCAGGTTTGGGAGTCTGGAGCTGGCTGGGGACGAGGAGTTAAGTGCAGACATGGGGGGTCTGGCTCACTGCCCCCAGAATTTACAAGCTCTGTTTTAGACCATGTTCCTGTCATCAAATAAACCTCTGTTTTACTGGCTGGCTGAGAGTCACGTCTGACTGCAAAGTGGGGGTGCAGGACCCTCTGGCTTCCCCAGGACCCCGCTGGGGCGGGCTCGCTGTGGGAAGGGCACAGAGGGGCAGAGGATGCTGAATGCTCCAGGGAGAGACCCAGGAGGTGAAGCCGTGTGAGCTGCCTGCCCTGCAGACAGTCTGCTCCAAGGGAGAGGAGGCTCCCCAGAGTCCTGCCTGGCTTTGCGGGGAGCAGTTCCAGAGCATCGCCCGGGGACTCCGTGACACCCGGTACCCACCACAGGGGAGGCGAGTGGGCTTTCTGGACCTGAGAGAGTCCCTAGGAGCAGTGATGAGCTGCCAAATTTTTAACAACGGGTTCCCTCCTCCCTCCAAAATTTTAACAACGGGTTCCCTCCTTCCCCCCCCCCTCCGAGGGGGTGGGGGTCGTGCCCCATCCAACCCCTCATGTTCCTTGACACCCTCACCCTCACCCCTGACCCATCCCCCCCTTCCCTGTCCCCTGACTGCCCCTTGCCGCCCCACCCAACCCCTCCTCTCATTCTCAATGGCCCCCCAGAACCCCTACCCCATACAACTACCCCTTCTCTCTGTCCCTGAGTGCCCCCACCACCTCATCCAACCCTGCTCTTTCCTGACTGCTCCCCGGGACCCTTGCCCCCATTCAATCCCCCTGTTCTCTTCCCTCTGACCCCCCCACCCCCAAACTCCCCTACCCTCTCTCCAACACCCCCTCCCTGCCCCCTTACCGCGCTGCCTGGACGTGGCTGGGCCAGGACAGGAGTCGCGCGGCCGGAGGATGCGGCGGGAGCCCAGCGGCCGGAGCCAGGTGGCTGGCCGGGTGGAGCCAGGGAGGGCTGCGGCCAGAGCTGGAGCCGGGCAGCCGGGGCCGCCGCCACGCCCTGACCCGCGCTGCCGGAGCCCGGCCCCCTGGCAAAACAGCAGGGGCGGCTGGAGCCACGGGGCCAGGCCGGGCTGGAGGTGGGGGGCCGTGTCCAGAGCCGAGCATCCCGGTAGGTGGGGGCACGGCAGGGCGGGGGGGGGTGCGGCCGGAGCCGGGCGGCCGGGGAGGGGTGGGGGGGGGGGTCGGGGACGCGGGGCCGTGCCGCAGCCGGTGAGGGTCGGGCAGGAACCTGGGGACGGGGGGGGGGGGGCCAGGGCCGGGAACGCGGGGCCGGGAACGCGGGGGGGGACGCGGCCAGGGAGGGTCGGGCGGGGACCCGGGGCCGGGGGGGGCCGGGCAGGGCCGCGGCCGGGAACGCGCGGGGGGGAACGCAGCCAGGGAGGCCGGTGAGGGTCGGGCGGGGACCCGGGGCGGGGGGGGGGGGCCGGGCAGGGCTGCGAATGCGGGGCCGGGAACGCGGGGGGGGGGGAGGACGCGGCCAGGGAGGGTCGGGCGGGGGCCCGGGGCGGGGGGGGGCCGGGCAGGGTCGCGCCCGGGAACGTGGGGGGGGGGGGGACGCGGCCAGGGAGGGTCGGGCGGGGACCCGGGGACGGTAAGTGGGGGCACGGCAGGGCGGGGGGGGGGTGCGGCCGGAGCCAGGCGGCCGGGGAGGGGTTTGGGGGGAGTCGGGGACACGGGCCGGGCAGGGTCGCGGCCGGGGAGGCGGGGACGGGCCGCGGCCAGGGACCGGCCGGGGCACACGCCCCCGTTTCCTACCTTAGGGTCATCTTCCTGGGCTGGGGAAGCCTGCTTGCTTCTCAGCCCTCCCAGGCTTCCCGCGCGAACAGCTGATTCGTGGGAAGCCGTGGGGGAGGAGAAGCAAGGAGGAGCTTCATGGCAGGAGGTGGAGGCAGAATTTGCAACTGTTCGCGCGAACTGTTTGCTAAAATTAGACGCCGGACAGAGAACTTTAGCAAGCGGTTCGCTGTCCGGCATCTAATTTTAGCAAACGGTTTGCGCGAACCGTTGCGAACCGTCTGCAGCTCACCCCTGCCTAGGAGCATGTGCAGTGACTGTGGTGCAGAGTGAGTGTGCTGCTGGGGGGGGAGAGGAGGGGTCCCTCCCCTGGAGCATGTTGCTGCTGGTAACAGGGTGTGGGGGGGAGTACTGTCTGGCCATAGCCCTGGGGCAGCCTGTCTGCATCCCAAGTTCCTTATCCCCAGCCCTGCCCCACCCCAGAGCCTGTGCCCCCAGCACCCCAGCCCTGAGCACCCTCCTGCACTGTGAACCCCTCATCCCCAGCCCCACCCCAGAGCCCTCACCTGAGGGGAAAAACGTGCAACTTAAATTTGGTGGTCAGTTTGGAGTATCATTGTGTTTAGCACAATACTTGATTATTTTACACCCCTTTAAAGTATATAACTAGTCGTATACAGGTGTTACAAAGTGGGAATGTTCTTCTCTGAATACTGTGTGGGTGCCTCAGTTTCCCCTATGCATTTCTCAAGGATCTAGATGGTGGGATAAGGGGGTGTAATTGTTGTAGAGCCCTAGAGGGCCAGTGTGATGCCATCTGCACAGAGAATGGCCGAAACCCTGTCTCCGGGCAACTGATGGCCTGGGCCACTCTCCTGCAAGCTGCCAACTGAAGGTGTTGGAGAACAAAGAGATCAGGTGGCCTCCTAATTCCTGGAAAAGAGACAAAGGCCAGAGGAGGGAGTGTCAGTGCCTGTGCAGACTTCCAGGAAGCGCATGGTGTGGAAGGGGATGCTGGGATGCTTTGGAACAACTCCATACAAAGCCAGTCAGGACTCTGGGGGAGCCTCCTCTCTCTGAGCAGACTGTCTGCAGGGCAAGAAGCTTACACCTTCCTGGGTCTGACCTCGGAGCATTCAGCTTGCCCTTCCACACTGTGCACTTTCCGCAGCAAGTCTGCCCAGGCAGGCCCTGGGGCAACCAGAGGTCCCTGCGCCCCAACTTCGCAGTCAGATGTGACTCTCAGCCAGACAGTAAAACAGAAGGTTTATTAGACGAAAGGATCACAGTCTAAAACAGAGCTTGTAGGTACAGAAAACAGAACCCCTCAGTCAGGTCCATCTTGGAGGGTGGGGAGCCTAGACCCAAGTTCTAGGCCTCTCCCCATTTCCCCAGCCAGCTCCAAACTGACACTCCCTCATCTGGCCTTTGTGTCTCTTCCGGACAAGGAGGCCACCTGATCTCTTTGTCCCCAACACCTTCAGTTGGCACCTTGCAGGGGAAACTGAGGCACCCACACAGTATTCAGAGAAAACATTAAGAACATTCCCACTTTGTCACAACAGGTGCAACAAAATATAATACTGTATATTGAAGTAGGCAAGTGCTGCTTCTGACTTTCCACTTTTAATTGACCCTTGTAATCTTGTGGTGCCGATGCTTTGTAGCTTCATTTTATATCAGCTTAGAGGGCGGGAGCAGGGGGTGGGGACCACCATTTTGGGCACCACCAAAAATTATACAAACCTGCTGCCTATGAGGACGAGCTCCCAAGGGGCCGGGAGCAGAGATTCAGAGTGAGTCCCGAGAGCTGCCCCTGCAGCTGAGACAGGTTCTCGGCTCGCCCTGGCCATCCCCAGGCCCAGTCAGCCGCCACTGCTGGGGAGCGATAGAGAAAGCAGCTGGTGCCCTCGCACAGCTGCAGCTCAGCACACACTGCACTCACTTCACAGCAAAGTTAGCCTGTCCTGTGAATAACACCTAAGGAAGGCTGGGCTGCTGCTGGGAAGGAAAAGGTAGAGGGAGAAGGGACCAGAGAGGCCGAGGAACCTGAGACTGAAGCTAACCAGCAATAGATGCAGTTTGCACAGGAAGGGCCCTTGCCCCGCAAAGCCCCCTTTCCATCATGCTCGCTAACGATTCCATTGGGGACTATTTGTCACAGAGAAAGGATACATACACATATCACCACCCTTTGCTTTAAGGGGACGGAATCTGCTATGGGAGCTGGACTCTACTGGTTTGTAGCCATGCCAGGGGCAGGCTGGAGGAAAATCCACAAAGGGATTTAGGTCTCCAAACTCTGGTTTTAGGCCCCCTAATTCCAGATTTTGCCAAGACTGCAACCCATCAAACCACTGCTCAGCTGCCACCTCATCCCGTGGGAGCCTGAATTTCTGCTGGAAAAGTTCCCTGGGCCCCTGAGTGAGACAGGCTCCTAGGGGGGGCCACTGTGGCCGTTCTTGTGGTAACGTGCCTGGGTCTGTGCATCGCATCGCTCTTCCCCTGGCTCTCTCGGGAGCGTCACAACACCTAGGCCGCTTGTGGATCTGGGACTCCGGGCCCATTTCTCAGCTGGGATGGGCCCTGCCCCCACCCCGGGGCCCTGCCCGGATTGGCTCATTGATCCCATAACCAGAACCAAAGGGAAGGGGATTGTCTCAAACCCCAGTGCAGTCGGCGACCTGCCCTCGGTCGGGGCCCTTACCTGGCTCATCAGCAGGCAGGGCCGGCTTTAGGCCAATTCAATCAATTCCCCTGAATCGGGCCCTGCCCCTAAGAGGGCCCTATCATAGGTCTCACCCCCACTTAGAGCTGTTGGGTTCCAATATGGGGACCTGCATGAATTCTTCTTCTAAACTAAAATCCTAGTTTAGATCTAGTAAAAGCTGCCACCACCCAATCAGGTACGTGGATTGGGACACAGTCCTTCCCCAAAATCCTTGGGGATCCCAAGAGCTCCAAATCCATGGAGTTCTTACACCCAGGAGAAATAAACCATTCCCCCTGCTTCCTCCCCCCTCCCTTTTCCTAGGAGAGCTACCGGGATCTAACTACAGAGGAATGCCTCCCCTTCCCCTTTCCCTGAGAATCCACCCAAGGAAAGGTCAACCAAGTCCTTAATAGAAAAGAATTTATTAAAGAATAAAAAGAAAGTAACTGTCTCTGTAACCAAGATGGAACAATACACAGAGTCTAACCTGTAAACCTGGAGAGCATCCCCCCTCCCCCTTTTCTTTCTCAGTAAAAGCGAAGTAACAGCAAACAGAAATAAAGAATTTCTTTCAGCAAACACACAATTGCAAATGTAGAAATCAAATTATAAGACTAATCCGCCTTTCTAATTAATACTCACTATTGAATAGTAGAAACTACTCCAGGAGAACTTGGAGACATGACTGGCCTCTCTTAGATCCAAAAAGAGAACTCTCTAACAAAGAACACAGACAAGGGCTTCCCTCCACAGAGATTTGAAATTATCTTGTCTCTGATTGGTCCTCTGGTCAGGTGGTCATCAGGTACTGCAGGTTAACCCTTTACAGGTAAAAGAGACCTTAACCCTTAACTATCTGTTTATGACAGGCCCCGCGCCCAAGCCCCAGTACGGCGTACCGGCAAGAGCCAGGGAGCCGTACCGGGGTGGCCCGGCTTCCCCAGGGGGCAATTTAAAGGGCCTGGGGATCCCAGCAGGGGCTGGAGCCCCAGGCCCTTTAAATTGCCACCAGAGCCCCACGCTGGAGCCCTGGGGTAGGGCTCTGGGGGCTATTTAAAAAGTCTGGGGCTCCCGTTGCTTCTACCACCCCGGCCCTTTAAATAGCCACCGGAGCCCCACTGCTTCCCCAGGGCTCCCTCCCAGGGCCAGGGCAGTAGAAGCAAGGGAGCCCCGGGCCCTTTAAATAGCCGAGGGAGCCCTGGGGTAGCGGGGGGCTCCGTGGGCTATTTAAAGGGCCGGGGCTTCAGCTGCCTCTGCCACCCCAGTCCTTTAAATAGCCGCCGAAGCCGCACCGCTTCCCCAGGGCTCCCTCGGCTATTTAAAGGGCCGGGGCGGTAGAAGCAGGGGAGCCCCGGGCCTTTTAAATAGTCCCCAAGCCCCGGGCTGCTGCTGCTGCTACCACGGTGGGGGAGGGAGGAGGAGGGGGCACTCAGCATACAGGGTGGGCTGTACCCCCTGTACCCGCACCCCCTGCCCTGCCTGCACCAGCCCCGTACCCCCAGCCTGCAGCCAGCCCGTCTCCAGCCAGCCCCTGCTGCACCCCCTGCCCTTCCCGCACCAGCCTGCACCCCCTGCCCTGCCTGCACCAGCCCTTCCCGCACCAGTCCTGCACCTGCCCTGTCTCCAGCCAACCCCTGTTGCACCCTCTGCCCTGTCTCCAGCCAACCCCTCCCACACCCCTCTGCCTGAAGACAGCCAGTCCCGCACTTCTCTGTCTCCAGCCCTGCCAACCCCTGCCGCACCCCCCTGTGGCCCTGCCTGAAGCCAGCCAGCCCACCCCACACACGCCTGTCTCCAGCCAGCCCCGCACCCCTTGCCCTGCCTGCAGCCAGACCCTACCTCCAGTCAGCCCCTGCCCTGCCTCCAGCCAGCCCCATGTCCACTGGTGCCCTGCAGTTCCCAGGGCAGTAACCCTGCACACCTGCTTCAATGAGGGGGGCAGGGAGCAGCTGGGACCCACACATGTGCACACCCTAGGGTGACCAGACAGCAAGTGTGAAAAACCGGGACACGGGGGGGGGGGGTAATAGGATCCTATATAAGAAAAAGACCCAAAAATCGGGACTGTCCCTATAAAATTGGGACATCTGGTCACCCTAGCACACCCCCAGGGAGTGGCGGGGATCCACGCATGTGAAGCGGAGCTCAGTTGTAGTTCAGGCCCAGCTTTTTAAAAAAGAACTTTAGGTCGGGTTAACATACATCCATATTTTCCCGGACATTTCAGGCTTTTTGGTTCTTAAATCACCATCCGGGAGGAAAATACGGACGTATGGTAACCCTATTGCTACAAAAAATACGTACTGTGGCACATCCCTTAAATCAGAACTTTTTATAGGGAACCGGTTGCTAAGAAATGAAAGGCTTTTTTGTACATGTGGGTTTTTTTAGTAATCCCTGCCAGGGCCCCGCCGAAAATGTTCGAATTGGGCCCCGCACTTCCTAAAGCCGGAAGCACCCAGAGCAGCAAGAAATGGAAAACGACATCCTTCAACAATACAGCAAATATAGAAGTCAGACGCTCGTTGTGGCAATGGAGGCCTGTTACAGGACTTAGGGAAAGCTGATAAGATAATTCTCTTCCCCACCACACGAATACATTGTTGTGAACATTAACAGAAAGGAGAAGTGGGGTTCCTGGGGCTGGAGGAGCATGAATAGAATCTCCAGGGGATGGGAGCTGACAGCGGGAGGAGGCTGTTGGTTTGAGGTTAGACTGACAGAGAGATGGGAGTTAAGATGCTCTGTTACTCTGAAAGCTGTTACTTATGTATCCAATAAAGACTGTTAAGTTTCAATGAATAATTATTGAGCCTGGTGGATTCATAGACTCATAGACTTTAAGGTCAGAAGGGACCATTATGATCATCTAGTCTGACCTCCTGCACAATGCAGGCCACAGAATCTCACCCGTCCACTCCTGTAACAAACCCCTAACCTATGTCTGAGTTACTGAAGTCTTCAAATCGTGGTTTAAAGACCTCAAGGTGCAGAGAATCCTCCAGCAAGTGACCCGTGTCCCATGCTGCAGAGGAAGGCGAAAAACCTTCAAGGCCTCTGCCAATCTGCCCTGGAGGAAAATTCCCGACCCCAAATATGGCGATCAGTTAAACCCTGAGCATGTGGGCAAGACTCACCAGCCAGCATCCAGGAAAGAATTCTCTGTAGCAACTCAGATCCCACCCCATCTAACATCCCATCACAGACCATTGGGCCTATTTACCTGCTAATCAAAGAACAATTAATTGCCAAAATTAGGCTATCCCATCATACCTCCCCTCCATAAACTTATCAAGCTTAGTCTTGAAGCCAGCTATGTCTTTTGCCCCCACTACTCCCCTTGGAAGGCTGTTCTAGAACTTCACTCCTCTAATGGTTAGAAACCTTCATCTAATTTCTTGACGGCCAGTTTATATCCATTTGTTCTTGTGTCCACATTGGTACTAAGCTTAAATAATTCCTCTCCCTCCCTGATATTTATCCCTTTGATATATTTATAAAGAGCAATCATATCCCCCCTCAGCCTTCTTTTGGTTAGGCTGAACAAGCCAAGCTCTTTCAGTCTCCTTTCATAAGACAGGTTTTCCATTCCTCAGATCATCCTAGTAGCCCGTCTCTGTACCTGTTCCAGTTTGAATTCATCCTTCTTAAACATGGGAAACCAGAACTGCACACAGTATTCCAGATGAGGTCTCACCAGTGCCTTGTACAACGGTACTAACACCTCCTTATCTTTGCTGGAAATACCTCGCCTGTTGCATCCTAAAACCGCATTAGCTTTAACAGCCATATCACATTGGCGGCTCATAGTCATCCTGTGATCAACCAATACTCCGAGGTCCTTCTCCTCCTCTGTTACTTCCAACTGATGGGTCCTCAATTTATAACCAAAATTCTTGTTATTAATCCCTAAATTCATAACCTTGCACTTTTCACTATTGAATTTCATCCTATTACTATTATTCCACTTTACAAGGTCATCCAGATCTTCCTGTAGGATATCCTGGTCCTTCTGTGTTAGCAATACCTCCCAGCTTTGTGTCATCTGAAAACTTTATTAGCACATTCCCACTTTTTGTGCCAAGGTCAGTAATAAAAAGATTAAATAAGATTGGTCCCAAAACTGATCCCTGAGGAACTCCACTAGTAACCTCCTTCCAGCCTGACAGTTCACCTTTCAGTACGACCCATTGTAGTCTCCCTTTAACCAGTTCCTTATCCACCTTTCAATTTTCATATTGATCCCCATACCTGCTCCCTGAGGTGGCTCAGCTGCAGGCTGCACTCATCTGGGAGGCTGTGACAGATCCCAGGGCCTGGAAGACAGCTGGAGAGGAGGCTCCAATTCATTTCACACTCAGAAGGGTCAAGGGGAGAATAAAGGGCAGGAAGTGAAACTAGCCCTGAGCCTCTGCCCCATCCCCACCTCCTCAAAAGGAGCTTTCCAAGCTTCAGTGGGGCTAAGGGCTATGGCCCTGACACACAGGCCCTTCTGCACCATATGGGGCAGGGAGAGTGTGACGTTACCGTCTATATGGTTTTATAAAAATATGCTAATGAGTGAATATAATGTAACTGGAATATGCTTCATGCAAAAGGTCTCTTGTAAGGTATCTTTACAAAGCTTATAATCCACCAGGTGGTGTCATCCTGTTTGTATAAATGTACCACTCCTGTATCTGAAACAAGAAATATGAAATATAACTGAGGGCCTATAATAATTAATTATGCAAAGTGTGGGCCATTAATGGTGGTTTGGAATCTTGATGACTCCCATTAACCAGGACAATTGTCTGCAGATGGGTGTGTTTTACCTGTAAGTCTTCCTGTAGGTGCATGTGCTGGCAAGTGGGCAATGAAGTCTTGCAGTGACATGTGATCATGTTACCTGAACTGGAATCCATCTGGTGTCTTTCCATTGAGAAGGAGGGGTCGGAACCCAGAGAGGGACAAAGGATTCCCACCTTATGTGAAAGATATACAAAGGGGTGGAACAGAACAAAGCTGGAGGAGCCCTCATGAAGAATCCCCCAGCCACCACCTGAGCTGGAACAAGAGCTTTACCGGGGAAAGAATTGTGCCCAGGCCTGGGAGGTGTCCAGTCTGGGGGGGGAACACGTACTGAAGCAGCTCTGAGGGTGAGATTATCTGTTCAGTTTGATTAGACATAGATGTGCGCGTTTTATTTTATTTTCCTTGGTGACTTACCTTGTTCTGTCTGTTACTACTTGGAACCACTTAAATCCTACTTTCTGTATTTAATAAAATCACTTTTTACTTATTACTTAACTCAGAGTATGTATTAATACCAGGGGCGAGCAAACAGCTGTGCATAGCTCTCTATCAGTGTTACGGGGGCGAACAATTTATGAGCTTACCCTGTATAATCTTTATACAGGGTAAAATGGATTTATTTGGGTTTAGACCACGCTGGGAGTTGGGAATCTGAGTGTTAAAGATAGGAACACGTCTGTGAGCTGCTTTCAGGTAAACCTGCAGCTTTGGGGCAAGTAATTCAGACCCTGGGTCTGTGCTGGAGCAGACGGGCGTGTCTGGCTCAGCAAGACAGGGTGCTGGAGTCCTGAGCTGGCAGGGAAAGCAGGAGCAGGGGTAGTCTTGGCACATCGGGTGGCAGCTCCCAAGGGGGGTTCTGTGATCCCACTTGTCACAGCAGAATAAAGGGCAGGAAGTGAAACTAGCCCTGAGCCTCCGCCCCATCCCCACCGCCTCAAAGGTGGAACTTTCCAAGCTTCAGTGGGGCTAAGGGCTGTGTCTCTGACACATAGGCCCTTCTGCACCATATGGGGCAGGGAGAGCTCTGCCTGGGAGCCGGGCAATGGGATAGGAGTCAGGCCAAGGAAAGTGGGGCGGGGAATGGGAGTGAGGGGAAGAGCTCATGCCCCAGATGAAGGAAGTTTGGGGCAGATGGACCCTACTCCACAGAGAAGGGAGAGAGTTTGTCAGTTCCAGAGGGGTCCATTTCCCCTTCCACTAGCCCCCCCTTTATAGTGAGAGAGCAGTACCTGCAGCAGGGAGCGAGAGTTGCTGAACATGGGAGGGGAACCTTTAAAGGCATTGCAGCAGGGTGGTTACCCTGCTCCTGCCCTGAAGGGCTTAAACCAGCCCTGGAGGAAGGTTGTGGCTGGGAGCAACGAAGCTGGGCTGATTGGGAAGTGCAGGGGCGGCTCTAGGATTTGCGCCACCCCAAGCAGCGGCACGCTGCGGGGGGTGCTCTGGCGGTTGCTGGTCCTGCGGCTCCGGTGGACCTCCCACAGGCATGCCTGCAGATGCTCCACCGAAGCTGCGGGACCAGCGGACCCTCCACAGGCATGCCTGCGGGAGGTCCACCGGAGCCGCCTGCCACCCTCCCACGGGACGCCGCCCCAAGCGCGCGCTTGGCATGCTGGGGTCTGGAGCCGGCCCTGGGGAAGTGGCTGCAGCTGGGCCATGCCCCAATCAGGCCACACTGGCCTGTATAAAGAGGCTGGGAGCCAGGCGCATAACAGTCTTTCTCTGCCTGTAGAGGGAGAAGGGCCTGGCTGCAGGGAGCTAGAGACAGAGTACCTGAGTGGAGCAGGGCTGGGGACAGGCTGAGGTGCTCTAGCCTGGAAAGCCCCAGGCTGCGGCCTAGCAGAAGGCCAATGGGTACTGGGGGTTGCAGAGGGCAGCCCAGGGGTAGGCCAAGGCAGCAGGTCCAAACCCAACCTTGCCAGTGATGAGTGGGCTGATACTGCAGTCTGCCCCAGGGTGTGGGGCTAGATGATGACTGGCAGTAGCCTTATACTGAGGTGAGGAGGGGATAGAGGGTGGGGGTTCCCTGGGGAGGGGAGACCCTAAGACTGGGGGGTTACTGCCAGGGGGCAGCACCCCAGGTGAAAGGGCACCGGGGTCCAGAGAGGGACATGGGGGCCAGAGGACAGGTGGATCACCGGCCTGTAGAAGGCGCTTTGGAGCTGGAATGAGCTAATTCCCAGAAGTCGCCAGCAGGAGGTGCCGCAGGGGTGAGTCTGCTCCTCTACAGGCATCCAATGAGGTACACCCCCTGCAGTGCCTCAGGCACCTGGCGCAAGTGCCAGATGATGCGGAGCTGGCGTATCCCATTGGCCATGGTGTCCTCCTGCTGCAAGGGAATGAGAACCTGTCAGAGACTCAGATGCCCTCAGGAATCAGGGGATTAACAGCCCTGGAACGAGCAGCATTTCCACCCAGCACCTGCCTACCTCTGAGGACTGGATTCACCCTCCTGCCCCCCAGATGGAGTCTTGTTGTCCTCTCTAGTAACCTCCAGTGCCAACCCCCGACCTTGTCAGTGAGCTCCTGCCACCTCCTCCTCAGTGGCCCAGGCAGCAGTTCCACCTTCAACCCACCTGGGGACACAGCTCAAATTCTCAGAACTCTTCCACCCCCACCCCCACCCAGGGAGGGGGCTCTAGCAGGGGGCAGGAGGGCTTCTGGTAGCAGTGAAGTGGGAGGGAGGGGGGGAGGTTGAGACCTTGCCCCAAGTCACCCCCCCCCATTCTGGCTGCAGTGTCTGTATCCTTCCAATCCCATTGGTGGCTGCACAGTGGGCACAGTCCTCACTGTATCCTGGCCTCTCATTCACATCCCACTGCAGGCAATTAGCAAGGATTCATGGCAGGATGACAGCTGGTTCTTCAATCCATGATCTTGGCAGGTCTCTGTGGAGGGCCTAGTAGGCAGCAGAGTATGGAATAGGCAAGCTGCTATGGCTGGAAGCTGGGCAAAACTCGGCATGTGGAAGGAAGGAAGGATGGAAGGAAGGAATCCTCCATGGAGGGGTAACATCATCCCCCAAAGGGAAGGATCCAACCCTGAAGCTTGTTCCATCTCTGATCACCCCACCCCTGTCTCTGGAGCTCCAGCAAACCAAGGATGCAGGGACCAGAGGTCACTCCTGCTCCTTGCAGGGAGGAGTAGGAGGATGATCTACCTGGACTTGGGTGGTGTCCTTCTCCGTGCCCAAGGTGAAAACAGCATTCAGGGCAGCTCAGAGGAGGTGGGTGTCCAGCTCCGGCTCCAGGGCAGGTGTCATTGTGCTGGCAAGAGAGAGGAGCTGGGTTTATACTGTGCAGTGCAGGGGTGGGACTGGCACCAACATGGACGTGAAACTGCAGAAAATAGGCACAGGCTGGCGAGAAGGGAAAGACATCGAGCCAGGGAATGACAAGGCCAAGGCCTCCCAAACAGACAATGGCAGGGCAGGAATAGCACCTGTTCCCTGGACCCTGCTGCCTCTCCTGTATCTGACCCCAGGAGCGAGCCTCTCCCCGGGGCCCCCGTAATGTTACTGGAGTGAAAAGAACATTCCAGCCAGGAGAGAGTGAACCTTCCCCCCACCTTTGCCAGAGAAGCCACCCTTGGGAGGTGACCTGGGAGTGGGAGGGGCAGTGACTCCCAGCCCTGGGCCTGAGCAGCACCGGGGTCAGGGGAGCCAGGCGGGAGGATCTCGGTACCTGAGGTTGCCCACAGCGATCAGGGAGTTGGTGAGGACAGCGCTGGGTGGAGAGTTGTCAGGCAGCTCCTTGATGAGCTCCTGAGACCCGAAGGAGACAAAGGAGCATGTGAGATTTGGGCCCCACTGACACGTCCCAGTGAGGAGATTACACAGCCAGTGCCCCACACAGCCAGCAGGATCCTTCCTGCTCCTCCGATTCCTTCCTGCCCATCAAACTTGGCCCCCTCCCAGGATTCCTGCCCAGCTTGGTCCCATTTCCCTTCTTCCCTGTCAGAACTGCCCCCATCCAACACCATCCCGACCAGCAAGCTGGAACCATGCGATTCCTTGTCCCCCGGCCTCAGCTGCCCTCCAGCCCCACGATTCCCTCACTGCCCACTAGTGACCAATCGCAGAATGTCTCCCCAGTCCTCAGCCCAGCAATGCCTGTCCTCTGCTGTCCCTTCCAGCACCACCCAGCCCCCACCCATTGGCCTGTCCCATGTCTCTGTCCACCCTCCAGCTGCCAGGCGCTGTGTCTCACTCACCACAATCTTCTCCACCACAGCCGCCTTGCAACAGTGTGACTCCAGCGTGTCCTGCCCTCTCTGCTGTGCAGCGAGACATGCGGGGTGGATGGCCTGCAGGAACACAAGCTGCTGGGCCTCATCCTGCACATACCAGGAGTGGGTTTAGGGGAGAGAGACCCTGTTAGCCAGGGACCTCCCTGCCCCACTCACACCAGCTGCAGGGCTCAGACCCCAATGAGGCATACTGGGGGTCTGCCTATTGTCCAAATTACCCACAACTTCTACACAAGCAGGGTCAGGAACTGGGACAGTGCCTGTGGGGGGACAAGACCCTGGCTGGTGTGTGACAAACACCCCATCTTATGGGTCCCAGATCATGGAGGAGAAAGGTCACCATTAGGGTGGTGGATCAGGGACAAGACCCTCTGCAGGGGGGTGACATGCTGGGAAGGGGCAGGACAGTCTCGGTTTCAGCCCAGCTGGGAACATTTGTACCTTTTCTCTGCCCTGGAGCTGCTCTCGGATGACCTTGAGAGCAGCCTCCTCTGTGACCATGTCCACCCATTTCTCCTCATCCTCTGAGTCCCTGGGGGTCCCTGCACCAGGGAGAGAAGGGAACAGAGTGACCCCTGCTGCCACTCGGGGAAGGACAGGGTGTGGTGGGGACAGCAGGGTTAATGTCCCCCCCAGGGCCGGCTCCAGACCCCAGCGCGCCAAGCGCACGCTTGGGGCGGCATTTTGCTGGCAGGGCAGCAGGCGGCTCCGGTGGACCTTCCGCAGTCATGCCTGCGGATGCTCCACCAGAGCCGTGGAACCAGCGGACCTCCCGCAGGCACGTCTGCAAGAGGTCCCCCGGAGCCATGGGACGGCGACCGGCAGCGCGCCCCCTGCTGCGTGCCGCCGTGCTTGGGGTGGCCAAATTCCTAGAGCCACCCCTGGTCCCCCCTTCCCCTCTCAGGGACCCAGGGCAGATTGGGCCCCTCACTCCCCCTCTCAGGGATGCCTTCAGCCCCCAACAGCTCCAGGAGCCCCTAGCAGAGAGCCCCTGCCCCCACTGTCCAGGACTCCCTGGGAGGTGCCTGCCCCCCAGAGCATCAGGGCCCAAAGTGGCAGCAACTCCCACTGCCTCCAGCTCCCCTTGCTGCCGGGGCAGCTGTGTGACTGCTGCTGGTGTCAGTGGGGTTTGCGTGGCTCAGGCCAGACCCCTGGGCTGGGGACCTGCCCCCCATTGCCCTGGTAGAGCGCCTGGGCCCAGGGTGTTCACAGGCCCCTCCTCACCCCTCCCTGAGCCCAGCCTGGCCCCTCACCTGGAACAAAGCAGTGGCGCCCATCGGCCTCCCTGCTACCAGAGTCCCAGGAGCTGCTGCTGCCCCAAGGGGAGCGGGCCGAGCTGCTGGGGCTGGGACAGGGATCCTCCACCTCCTGCCCTCAGGAGGCTGGAAGGTCCCCACTGACCGGGCAGGGCGAAGCCTCCTGCTAGGAATCAGGGCTGGGCTCCTGGGGCCGCTGCTTCCCACACAAGAAGCCCCAGAGCTTCGCTGCCTGGCTCCCCTCCTGGGCTGGGTCCCACCTGCCCAGCCACATCCTGGGCCGGCTCCATTTGGGCCTGACCAGTGCGTCTCCCACCTCGGCCCCTGCACAGGGAGCTGGTTTCCTCCTCCAGAAGGCTGGGCACTTCCACCTCCTGGCCCGGCCTGGAGCTACGTTCCTGCTGATGGGGAAGGAGGAGCTGCTCTGCTCCTGGGGAAGATGGCGGCTGCTTCCCTCAGGCTCTGGGGCCACCTGCAGAGCCTTCTTCCTGAACATCCTCAGGAGCCTGGCCACCCTGGAACCGAGCAGGGAGCAGGCGTGAGTCTGGGGTCAGGGCAGCCTCTCACTAACCAGCCTGTTTGGTCCCTCCCCATCCCTGCCCCAGCCAGAGCAGCTCCTCCTCCCCGCCACAGGGGTGCAAGGAGTGCAAGCTACACACACTGGCAGGAGTTCACTGCATGATCTGCTCCCAACATTCCCCCTTGTCATCCCTGGGGCTGCAGTACCCGGGGAGTCTCCTCCTTTTAGAATAGTGGGGTCAGTCCCAAAGACCATCAGTCACTTTGGACAAGCAGCCCCCTCCTGCCACCCCAGGCCACACTCCCGCCCAGGCAAGAGAAGGAACAGACCCCAGGAGTCCAGACTTGTCCTGGGAAACCATTCCCCACATCAAAGTCACAAAGTCCCACTCCCTAGGCATATGAAGCCCAGGGCCCCCTTGTTTCCCATTGATTTCCATGCTCAGCAGCTCACAGGGTCTGGGCCCAGCTCAGAGACACTCAGCCTGGGGAACAGTCTCCCACAAGGGAAGGGCTGGGAGCCCCATTTCTGGGACCTTGCCAAACACACTGGAGATGGCTCTGGAGAAGCCCCTACCTGGTCGGAGAGCAAGGGGCTCCTGGGGGTTGTTTGCAAATGAAATCTCCTTTGGGAGAGATTCTCTCCCCCTTTTTCTGCCTCTCCCCACACAGATGGGGTAGCCACCGAGGAACTCTAATGCCACTCGCTCTTGGCGATGGAGTGATGTCACCAGCTGTCCCTCACCCTCTTCCTCACTCTCCAAGCCCAAGGCAGGCTGCGGGGGGGGGTGACCTGAGGAGTTACCCTGCCCAGCCAGCAGGCAGGGTGATGACACAGGGCGATCGACTGGCTGTGAAAACAAGAGTCTGTCTTATTGCCAAGGGACGGAGAAACTAGCCAGCGGCAGAGGGCCAGAACCCTGCTCTAGTGCGGGGGTGACAGCACCTCCCAGCTCCTGACACCTGCATGAAGCCTCACAACCCCTTGGGCTGCAGGGACTGGGACCCCAACCCTATTGATGGGAAACAGACCTGGGGAAGAGAAGCTACTGGCTCAGGGTCACCTCACGTGTCAGAGCCAGGGAAGGGACCCAGCAGTCCTAATTTCCAGGACCCTTCACTAACCACTGCTGCACACTGCCTCCCACAGCTGGCATTTACAACCAGGCCCTCACATCCGGTTAGGGTGACCAGACAGCAAGTGTGAAAAATCGGGACAGGGGGTGGGGGGGGGGGTGTAATAGGAGCCTATATAAGAAAAAGCCCCAAATATCAGGATTGCCCTATAAAATCAGGACATCTGGTCACCCTTTGTCTGGTCCCCCTGCCTTTGAGAGGGAGGGTGCTCTGCTGTAGTGACTGGACCAGGGCATTGCAAGACTCCTGGGTTCCATTGCTGGTTTTCCTACTGACTTGTGGGATTTGGGGCAAATTGCTCCCCCCCTCTATGGCTCAGTGGGACTCACATCCCTGGATGGGCTTTAAAAAAAACAAAACACATTGGTTAAAATTTGGCCCCAACCATTTCTTCTTTCCGCCAACTAGACATTTTAGCAAAGTTTAGAATTCCTTGGCCCTCAGCCCCTTGAAATACACCTTTCTCCTTCCCAGAGGGCTTTAATGCCCCTTCTCTCACCCAGGCCCACCACTGTCCGGAGTTAGAGAATTGTCCCTGTTCCCATTGAACAGACAGGATCCTGAGGTACAGAGAAGGGACGTGACCTACCCAAGGTCCCACACACAAGGTGGTGGCAGAGCCAGAAAGAGAAGCCACCAGTCCCAACTCTCGTTCTAACTAACAGGCAACAACCCCCCCCCACCCCCCCGAGGCAGGGAGAGAGCCCAGGAATCCACGTGGGTGGGGGGAGTGATCATAGAAACCATTTTCTGTCAGAAAATCCAATAGAGATTAAACCGGTTTGTTTCTTGAAATCATAACAAGTTGGATGAAAATTCTTTGCAAAAATGTTTTGTTGCAAAACAAAAGCAACTCCTTATAGAGGGGTTTGGCCAGGGCTCATCCCTCTCCAGGGCAGCAGGGGACCACACCGGCTCACTACTTCCTTCCAATTGTTGACGGGCACGGGGGGTCTCACCACCGCAGCAGTAGAGACAAACACAGTCAGTTATTCTCGCCTGGCCCATGGTTGGCGGGCAATAGTGAGTCAAGGGCTCACGTCCTCAGGCAGGAGCTGAGCAACAGTTTATACCAGGGATCGGCAACCTTTGGCACGTGGCCCACCAGGGTAAGCCTGGGCCAGTTGGTTTACCTGCCGCTTGTCTGCAGGTTTGGCCAATCATGGCTCCCACTGGCCACGGTTCGCTGCTGCAGGCCAATGGGGACAGTGGGAAGCGGCGCGGGCTGAGGGATCAGGACAAGGCAGCAGAGAGTCAATGGCTCAGGCCCACAGGCAGGGGCTGAGCAAAGGCAGGTAAACAACAAGCCCAGGCTCCTGGCTTAGAGGGGCCTCGGAAAGGGGGAGCCTGTCACCCACAAATTGGGTGGCAGGGGGGACGCAAGCCCTCCCTCTCCACTGCATCCCAGCCCGGGGCCCTGGCACAGGCTGAAGACCTGCTGCTGCATTAGTGAGGATCCTGGCCACAACACACTGACATCGGCTCTGGCAGTGCTGCAGCCAGACTAGGGTCAGCTGCCCCCGGGCTGCTCCCGAACTCCCCCACTGGAGGTACCTGGATCCGGAGGGTGTCCTCCGGGGGTCAAGCACCATGAGGTCCTCTGGGTAACTGGTGAGGGGCAGGCTGGGCAGCTCCTCCTAGCTCTGGTTGGCGTTGGCAGGTCAGGTCAGTCCTCAGGTCCACTGTAGGTCACCAGGGTCTCCCAAGCGGGAGCTAGGCTGGAGGCATCTGGCCTCTCTGGCAGCTGCCTCTCAAGTGAGCTCTGGGGTCAGGCTTTTAGACTTCCTGTCCTGCATCTTGACTTCTGGGGGACAGAGACAGGACTCGCTGGCTCTGCCCACTCTGGTGTCGGGAAGGGCTTGTCGCTCTTCAGGGCGGTGGGGGACCACACCGCCTCACTACACTCCTGTTTGTCACAAATTGTCTCATCGCAGCCAAAGAGACACTTATCTAGAAAATTAGATGTGATGCTTGTCTGAGCTAAGTAGCTGCTGCTCTTAACAATTTTAATAAAATACAAACAGAACAGAATCTTTCAGCAATTATAGGACATCTCATATTCTGCACTCTCCAATGAATCCCCATCCTCATCCCACTGTGAAGTAGGGAGGAGAGAGAGAAACCAAGGCTGAGTAAGGAGGATTGACTTGTCTTAGGTCATACAGTCAGTGGCAGACTTGGGAATAGGACCCAGGAGTCCTGACTTTCAAACTAACCATCACATCTTGAATTTCATACATTGAATGATGAGAAGAATGAGCTCTAGACCAACAACAGTTCATAGTAATTATTCAGCAAGTATTTTAGAATAACTGGAATGGTAGAGAGAATCATGAACTGCTCAGAGACAAAGAATGGAGAGAAGAATGAAAATTAGTCAAATGTCATTGGTTATCACTTATTTGCTTGGTCTAAAAAGAGAACAAGGACCTGTCTCCTCCCTGTCAATAGCCCCCTGCTCAGCCAATCAGGATTGAGACTTTAAGGGTCAGGAAGCTGAAGGTTCTCATCAAATAGCTCAAAGAATGTCCCAGATCATCTGAGGGGATCACTCCCAGAGCACTATTCCAGCCCCATCTCTGTGAGAGCCTCCCACAATGAGAGTTGGAGAGCACTCCCTACCCCCCACACACATACATAGCTCCTAGCGGTGGGTGGGGAGCAGAGGGAAAGAACAAAAGAAGCAAGAAAAGGAGAGAAAAAAGAGGGACGGACAGAGGAAAAGGGAAAACTAAAAGGAGAAACCCCATGCCCCAGTGAGTTTAAGGGACAAAGTCCTAGGTGGGGAATAAAATTCTGCCACCTCAATCTAGTGTTTTCCATGCCTAGAATTCAGCTGGCATGACAGCTCACACTAAACAGGTTCCAGACCCCTCGGAGGCTCTTACCTTCTAAACAGGGATGTCTGTTTTCTAGTATAATCAATAAAAGGAAAGGAGAAAACATCAAAGAGGGTCCTCTTCGTGCTCACGTATGTGAAAGTGAATTCTCTCTCAGGCCTCAAGGAGAGACCTCGAGAAGGAGTCTTGCTGCAGCAAAGCCACAGGGGTCTCCGAGTTTGCCCCCATCTTGCACCCCTGTCCTGCTTGGCTGATGTCAGGATCGCATGTGAGGTCATCACCTCCCCACCACCCTTGCCCAGTAGCCTGGGGTCCTGCAAAAGGCCTTTGTGATGTCACTCATTTACAAATCTGGATCTTATTCTAATGAGAATTTTTCTGATTTCTGCTTCCAGCCATGGGGTCTTGTTATGCCTTTCTCTGCTAGATAAAAGAGCCCTTTCCTACTCAGCGTTTTCTCTCCATGAAGTCAAGCAACTCGCCTCTCAACCTTCTTTTGTATAAACTAACCAGATTGAGCTTTTTCAATGTCTCACTATAAGGCAGCATCTCTGAAGGGTTACAATCCATGTGCATTTTATATAACAACCTGGTACATGGCTTGTGCCAGCTCTTTTCCAGACCCAAAGTCCAGAGTCTGGTCAAGAGACCAGAGGCCTAGCAAATAGTGATCAGCTAAGAGAAAGCTAGGTAAACAAGATAACATTGTCTTTGCTAAAGATATGCTTGGTCAGTAGAAATGCCAGCTGTTGAAGCAATAACTGAAAAATTATGTTTCAAATTGAACAAAGGATCCCTGTTCCTATTGTGTTTCTCCTGTAGGGAAACATTCTTCCCACAGATCCAACCTTGAGTTTAAGAAAAGTTGGCACGTCGGTATAAGATATGGCATCCTTCCACCTCCCTTCCCAGGGACCAGTGCCTGCCTTAAGACATAAAGGAGACAATCTGTATTGTCATACACTCTCACTGTTTCTTTGCTTTAACACCTAGGAATGTACCTGTTGGAAAATCAAAGGAGTTGCTCCATTCCTATGGACCCCAAATCAGAATTCAACATATATATTTTATACTAGTAACATTTTATCAAAGTATTAATTAAATGTTAATTTGCTAACTTGAGACCATGGGCAGAGACATTATGTAACCTGTTAGCACATTAGCCAATGGTTATCTTGTCTTGCTGCAAAACCTATCCCGGGGTGTGCAACTGCCTACCCTGTCACTTTCCCCCACCCATGGAAAAAAAAATATATTCTATTGTAATCAATTGATTGGCAGTGTCTGAGCCTAATAAGCAAGATGACACTCCGCCAGCGCTGTGTGTAATAAACTCCTATGCTTGACCTCTACACGGTGTGGATTTATGTTCTTCAATCTCCACCACTCAAAGATGAATCTTTTCTGTATCCTCTCCAGTTTAACATAATTTTCAAAATGTGAACTCAAGAACTGGATTCAATATTCCAGTATCAATCTCACCAATTCTGGGTCACCTCCCTTTCCATTCTCACTACTCTATCCATCCAAGGTTGGCTTTAACTTTTTCATCTCATCTTCACACTGACAGCTCCTATTGTGTGGCTTGTCCACTATGGCCCCTAAATCCTTTTGAAAGTCACTGCTTTCCAGGGGAGACTCCCCTATTCTGTAGGTGCGGCCTGACCCCTTTCTTCCCAGATGTATAGGTTTGCATATGGCTTTATTAACACCTAATTATTCAATAAAAACAACGAGGAATCTGGTGGCACCTTAAAAACTAACAGATTTATTTGAGCATAAACTTTTGTCTCCATGCATCTGAGTAAGTGGGTTTTTGACCCACGAAAGCTTATGCCCAAATAAATCTGTTAGTCTTTAAGGTGTCACCGGACTCCTTGTTGTTTTTGTGGATACAGACTAATATGGCTGCCCCTCTGATAATTACTCAGTAAGTATTTTAGAAAAACTAGACTATTGGAAAGAGAACCATGAACTACTCAGAGACAATGAATGGAGAGAAGCAGCAAGAGTAATCAAATACATGTTTGGTTATGACTTATTTCCTTGGTCTAAAGAGAACAAAAGGACCTGAATCCTTGTCAATAGCTCCGTGCTTGCCCAATCAGCGCTGAGATTCTGAGAGGCGGGAGATTGAGGATTCTCACTCTATGTCCCAAAAGATGGCCCAGATCACCACTGGAGGGGATAAACCTCTCCGAGACTCTTACCTTCTAAACAGGGACGTCTGTTTTTTAAATGAAATCAGTAAAAGGAAAGGAGAAAACTCCAAAGAGGGTCCTCCTGACCCTCACGTATGTGAAAGTGAATTCTCTCTCAGTCCTCAAGGAGAGACCTCAAGAAGAAGACATGCTGAAGCAAAGCCACAGGGGTCTCTGAGGTTGCCCCCTGTCCTGCCAGGCTGACATCAGCTCTCTCTGTGAGGCCACCACCTCCCCACCATCTTTGGCCAAGAGGCTGAGATCCTGCCAAAGGCCCTTGTGCTGTCACTGCCACACCCACCTCTACCCTGCAGGGCTGATGTCCTGCCACTGACTAGCCCCTTTAGATGCTTGAGCTACTCCCTGCGGATCAGCCCACTCAATGACTGTTCATTCTAGGAAGCAAGCCGGCTACACAGTAAATCAGAAGCTGCTCCCCAGGCCACACTCAGTTTTTCATAAAATAGTAGACTTTATGGCCAGAAAGGATCATTAGAGCATCTAACCTGACCCCCTGCATATCACAGGGCTCCTGTATGGCACAGTAGCTACTTTTTGACCAAACACATTCCAGAAAGGCATCTAGTCTTCATTAGAAGACATCAGCACTTCCCTTGGTAGTTTCTTCCTTTGGTGACTCATCCTCACTGTTGAATATTTGTGCCTTATTTCTAATATAAATTGGTCTCTTTTCAGCTTCCAGCCATTGGGTCTTGTTACGCCTTTCTCTGATAGATTAAAGAGCCCTTTAATACCTGATATTTTCTCTCCATTAAGGCACGTCAACACTTCAATGAAGTCGCCTTCTTTTTCTAAGCTAAACAGATAGAGCTCTTTCAGTAGCTCACTAGAAGGCATTTTTCTCCAGCCCTCAAAACACTTTGTGGCTCTTTGCTGCTCCAGCTCCAATTTTTCAACATCTTTTTCAAAGGTGGACACCAAAACTGGATGCAGTATTCCAATCTCAGTCTCACTGATGCTGTGTCACCTCACCATGCATCCGACGAAGTGGGCATTCACCCACGAAAGCTCATGCTCCAAAACGTCTGTTAGTCTATAAGGTGCCACAGGACTCTTTGCTGCTCTCCCTGTCATAGAATATCGGAGGTGGAAGGGATCTCAGGAGGTATCTAGTCCAACCCCTTGCTCAAAGCAGGGCCAATTCTCAACTAAATCATCCCAGCCAGGGGTTTATCAAGCCTGACCTTAAAAACCTCTAAGGAAGGAGATTCCACCACCTCCCTAGGGAACCCCTTCCAGTGCTTCACCACCCTCCTAGTGAAAACATTTTTCCTAATATCCAACTGTAACAGGGTGGGACTCACCACCTGGTGCCTCCTGCTGGTGACTCCAGGAATTAGCTCTGTCCAGTGGAGCGTCCCCTCCTGGTGGTGTCCCATCCGTCGTTCTGCCCTCTGTTGCTGTCTCTGGACCCGCGTTGCTGCCTGCTCGGCAGTGTTCTCTTCGAGGCCACTGCCCTCCGGCAGTGCCCCTTAGCCCATCTGCACCCCCTTCCGGGGGGTTGGTGATCAGCAGTCCCACACCCCAGCCACTGAGTCCAATCCCTCTTGTCAAGGATCTGGCGTAGTCTAATGGCCGCTCCCTACGGCCATTGGCTGGGTGTACTGCAAGGAGGAAGGGGGGGGACCTAGGCCCACCCTCTACTCTGGGTCCCAGCCCAGGGACCCTCTGGCATCAGCCTTGCTGTCCTCCTTCTCTGTCTGCTTCCCTGGGCTGCTTCCCCTACGGCCCCTTGCACCCGCTAGGCCCTTCCCTTCAGGGCCTGCAGCCTGGCAGCTATGGGCTCAAGCTCCTAGCCTCCCTGAGCCTGACCAGCACTGCACTGTCCATGGTTCTAGTCTCCACCCTTGGAGACTGACCTTCCCCTCTTAAAGGCCTGGGACAGACTGACTGCTCCTGCTCTGGGCAGCCTTTATATTCGTCTGAGCCTGGCCCTGATTGGCTGTCTCCAAACTGGGCCCTGATTGGCTCCCTGTCTGCGCAGGCACCCTGGCCTGCCGCAGCCCACTCTCACAGGGAGTGGGCAGTCTGCCCCACTACAGCAACCTAAACCTCCCCCACTGCAACTTGAGACCATTACTCCTTGTTCTGTCATCAAGTACCACTGTCCTACTCACGGCTCTGCTCATACGTCTACCGATGGCTTTAGCCCTGTTCACCACAGCATCACACTGGAAGCTCATGCTGAATAGTTTGCCCAGTATGGCCCCTAAATCCTCTTCAGACTCACTGCTTTCCTGGATACACTTCTTCTGGGGGGTGTGACCTGCATGCTTTGTTGCTAGGTATAAGACCTTGCATTTGGCTCTGTTCAAACTTGTTTTATTTGAATAGGTCCAGCTTACCAAGGGATCCAGATCGCTCCGTATCACCTCCCTGTCCTCATCAGTAATTACCACTCTGCCAATATTTTGTCAGCCACCAATGTTATCAGCAGTGATTTTATGTTGGCTTCCAGTTAATTGATAACAATTATTTTCAAGAATTAGTCCTTGAGAGCATCTTCAGATCCCTAGTGCCCGGGGAGTACCTGCTCCCACAGCACAGCGAGAAAAGGCCATCCAGCCCCGCTGTTACATAGGGGCTAAGCACAGAACAAACACATGCTTAGGAGCTGTGTTGTCCATAGGCGCTGAAGAACATGTGGAAATCAGCAGCTTACAAATGGGCTACAGACATAGAGTGTAGTCAGGCCCCAACTGTGTCTCAGTTTCTCTGATGCTCTGTACCTCAGAGGAACACCCTGCAGCCCCATGTTCATCCTTATAATATGATTGTGCGGTAGCCAATGCAAAATTTGTCATTCTGGGTGTCTTCGGAAGGCTCATGATGCACTGAGCATTGTTGTTACAGTAATGTTATAGGTTGTAATTTCATGTATATAGTTATGAGGCTGAAATGTGTCCTCATGGCTTAAATCAAGCCCAGGAAAAAACTCGCCAGGAGCAGAGGGGCAGTTCACACCTCATCGGGGCAGGTATGGAACAAACCCAGCCCAGCCTCACAAGAACAAAGGACACTGGCCTAGGCAGCAACAAAGGATCTGCTGGACTCTTGAGTGAGTCACCCCCCTCCCCTTGGTCTGCGATGAGGTAATGTTCACCTGATTCTGAAGTCGGGGGCAAAGCCAAGAGGGAAGAAAGGACATGATAAAAGGGAGAGACGTTTGCCAGGCTCTCTCTCTCATCCACCTCTATCTACAGTGATCATCACCACCAAGCGACTGAAGCGCTGATCAAAGGGGAGAGCCTGGCTGAAGAGCAACCAGCCAGCCAGCCTGTGGTGAGAAGCATCTAAGTTTGTAAGGGCACTGAAAGTGTTAAAATCAGCTTAGAATGTGTTTTGCTTTTATTTCATTTGACCAAAACTGACTTCTTGTGCTTTGACTTATAATCATTTAAAATCTATCTTTTGTAGTTAATAAATTTGTTTGTTTATTCTACCTGAAGCAGAGTGTTTGGTTTGAAGTGTGTCAGAGACTCCCCTTGGAATAACAGGCCTGATACATATCAATTTCTTTGTTAAACTGATAAACTCATATAAGTTTCCAGCGTCCAGCAGGCATAACTGGACACTGCAAGACAGAGGTTCCTAGGGTTGTGTCTGGGACCGGAGATATTGGCTGATGTCATTCAGTTGCACAATCCAAGCAGTGGCTGGCCAAAAGTGCCCACTCATGTAGCTGGGAGCAGCTCACATGCCAGAGGCTGTGCGTGAACAGCCCGGGAGTGGGGGGTCTCACAGCAGAGCAGGGTATGGCTGGCTACCAGAGTCGAAGATTGGAGTGACCTAGCAGGTCACTGGTCCAGGTAACACCAGGGTAACATCACAGTCCCCTACCCTGTAATATTGGAATAATAAAGGAAACCTTGATTAATTCTATTTTATAGTTGGTGAAACTGAGGCACACAGAGGCGAAGAGATTCACTCATGGTCAGAAAGCCAGGTATAGAAAACGGCAGATCTGCTGATAGCCAGTCCTGGGCCCTAGCCCTGGTTACCCTGGCCACTCTTCTCCAACTTCAGTCACAGCCTGAGTAGAGGTTTTCTTCTCCATGTCATTTAACTCCACATCACAGCAGAAGAAAGATTTTCTCTTAGCCAGCTGGCTCTAACGCAGGTGGGTGTCTTTCCAAAAGACATGTTCTGGCTCAGTCACATGTTATGGGTTTGCTGGGGGAACCACTCGGTGACATTCTAGGACCTGTGTTATACAGGAGGGCAGACTAGATGGACATAATGGTCCTTTCTGACCTTAACATTGTTCTGCTCATTCACTTTCCGTTGGAATAATTTAAATCCAGTCCAAAGGTTTCCTCTTCCATTGTGCCTTCAGCACCTTTCATAGCAAACAGTTACAGTTCGCCCACAGGTGTCCAGTGTCAGCCTGTCCCAGCGTGAGATGCCATTCAAGGGGTTGGAGCTCAACTGCACCTAGCCCAGGTTATGCTGCTCCCCAGGGGAAGGGAATAAGTGCAGGGGCCACGTGATGAGGAGCAGCATGTGACTAGGACCCAGACCTGCTGGGAGATGTAAGGGCAGCGGGCGCTCAGCCACAAGAGAAACCCCAAGGGGAGCAGGCCTGGGAGGGGCTTGGATAGTGTTGTAAAGGCCAAGGACAAGCCAGAAAGGGGCCAGGCTGAGCACACAGGACAAGGCCCGAAGAGGGGAAGACAGGGAGTGTAGGTGATGGGGCAGATAGTCCAGCTGGTTTAGGCTCCCAGAGCCAGATACCCACAGGTGAAGGTGATTGTCAGGGATTATGTCCTTCTTCCCCGTAAGCGGGAAGTGAGTGAACCCCAAGGCCACCCAGTGAGTTTGTATCACAAATGCACACTCGGAAGGGTACAGTGGAAACATGGATTTTCCAGTCTCCATTTCTAGGGGTCCCCAGGGCTAAGATAAAGCCCCTGCTGCCCCTCTCCACTGTGCTCATCTCCAGGATGTGCTGGAGTTTGTCTGTGCTGGGGGTTGCTTTAAGCAGGTTCTTCAGCCTGGCATCCATGTTCTCTGGGCAGCCCTTGCTCAGAGCCTGCCAGCGGAGGGACGCCAGGGGTCAGGGTTATGGAACCTGGGGCTACACCTGCCAGAGTGACAGCTGGCTCTGCACTCACTCTCTGCAGAGGGCCTGGTGCACAGCGGGTAGGGAACAGCCAAGCTGCTAGGGATGGCAGCTGGGCTTCCTGGCAGAGTGCTGGAACCAAGGCACAGCATGCGGAAAGAAAAGGCTGCCCACGGAGGGACAACATAATGTCCCATGGAAGGAAGAGGCTCTCCCTGCCATTTCTTAACCTCAGGGGCTGTTCTCAGGCTCTGTCAATCCCACCCCTATCTCAGCAGCTCCAGGTACCTGAGGGAGCAGAAACCAGAGGCCATCCTACTCCTGGGACAGAGGTGGAGGCTGATGATCTGCCATGCCCATGGTGAACATGCTGTGCAGGACAGCTCTCAGGACATGCGATTGAAGCTCCAGATTCAGGGGGAGCATCCATTTGCTGGCAGGAGACTGTGTATGAGACTTTGTAGTTGCGGGGTGAGACAGGCTCTAACATGGGCATGGAAGTTTGGGGAATAGGGCAGAGGCTGGTGTTGGACAAGGAGGGCAGGGACTTGGGAAGCAAGAACAGAGGATCAAACACTTTCTAAATGTGGGTCAGGATTATCCCCACTTTAGAGAGGGGGAAAGTGAGGCACCGCGTGGGAGCGGGACCTGGCCAATTTGGCTGAGCGTCTGAATAATCGCTACAGTGAAAATATAAGAGCTATTAAGTGTCAGAAGAATGTTCTTCAGGGAACTGGAGAGTTCAGCCTGACCAGAAAAGGTGCAGAATATGGCTCTGCTACCTCGCTGCTCTTGGAGTCAGGGCTGTCTCTTGGGCAGAGGTTAGAGGATCTTTCTCTCAGACACACAACTGTCAATAGTTTGCTCAACTGTCTGTAATTTTGCTCACTGGCCCTGCCCCAAATTCCACCCTTGTACCATTGTGAGCCAGGACCAGGAACACCATCCCTCTGTCATGTCTACATGGACCTGCACAGTGCAGCTGGCACATGCATTGGTGCTGGCGCTGTGACGTGAACTGGCCCACACATCCTGCTCCCTGCTCCTCCGCTCTTTGTCCAGAAAGCCCTAGAGCAGTCTCTCTACATGGACCATGTCCCTCTCCTCCTTGGCTCTTTTGAAAGCAAGGTGCCCTTTGCGCCTCCTTCCCCCATCTCCAAAACTTCCTCCATGGTCCTCCTCCTCCTCCTCCTCCTCCTGGCCCACTGCTGGCCACTCGTAGCACCCGCACTCCCAGGCAGCAGGCTTGGCCCTGTGTGTTCCAATGACATGAAACAGAGGGTATATTCATTGTATTGCCATGGGGAAGGGAGCGGAGAAAGAATCCCCCACTTTGCTTTCTATCTGTCCACAAGGCTATGCTTTGCACCATTTTGGAATGCTTCTGTATCACTCTCTCATAAATTCTCATGTACACTCAATCTCACTTCTGCTCTTGGAAGATTCACAGATGTACACACACACCCTGTGCAGGTGTGTAACACTGATTTTTACTTTCAGTCAAAAATAAAAATAAGAAGCCGGATCTGAATGATGCTTGTTAGCCATTAACAGTGTGGGAAGCTGTAACTCCAAGGTTCTTTCCCCTCTGTTTGGACTTGTCATAGGGAATACAAACCCCACACTGGGCAACAAAGGGTTAAGGAGCTGCTGTGGCCTCATCCAGCCCCACCCCAACACACCTGCAGGGGATGCACAGACTGGAGGAGGATTTAAAAGGGAGCAGAACAGCTCACTTGTGGGCAGACCAGGCAAGAGGAAGGGTTTTTAGCTTGAAGGCACTGAGGGAAGGCAGGATCTCCCACTCAGCAACTGCCTGAAGGTCCCTGCCTGAGGGAAGGGAGGACCTGCTTCTGTTCTACCAAGAGAGGGAGGCATTTCCCCTTTATGCCAACTAACCAGATTGTGGGGTGTTGATTCCTTGGCTTTTATTGACTACCCTGGAAGAGGAGAAGCTTGGACCTGACCTGGCTGGAGGGCCATGTCATCAGAGCAGGCAGCTGCCACCCCAAGAGGGAGAGAGCGGCCATGCCATGCCTGGCTGTGAAGAGGTGCCAGCCTGTGAACTTTGGACAATAGAAGGGTGATAGAAGGTGGCCCAGGGAGGGCAGCTTTATGGCACTTCTAGGTGGGGTGTCAGACCCTTGTGTTGCCCTCAGAAGGGCCTGGGTCAGAGTGGGAGGCCCTGGACTCCTGTACCATCTTCTCTCTCTTGCCCTCCCCAGCACATTGAAGAGCCTAAACCTTGACCATCATAGGTATCCATCTTTGAAAGTTTGCAGAGGATGTGGGGGCAGAAAGTGGACAGAGGATGAGAGTGGGTCCTTGGGGAGGGATACCTGAAATTTTTTGATTGGTTGGCTCTAGAATTTAAATCTGTTACTGCATTTACAGACTGAGACATGCTAGCGTGTTGAGTGGAAGGCCAGTGCAAGCTCAGCTAATTATGCAATGTGGCTTTTGCCCCATCTAACAAGCTTCTTAAACAACAGCTCCCAATTTTCATTCACATAGGTCTTTTTTTCCTGTTTTCCTCCAAACACTTTCACTAATAATTTTTGTCCCCTTTGCAAAGTTAGCTCTTTCAGTGCACCAAATCTAAATATTGCTGGGTGGGGCTGTCCTCTATTGTTCATAAGAACGTCTGTACTGGGTCAGACCAATGGTCCATCCAGCCCAGTATCCTAACCTCTGACAGTGCCCCAGAAGGCATGTACAGAACAGAGACTAGGGACACTTCAGAGCATGGCTTTGTATCCCTGCCCAGCCTGGCTAACAGCCATGGATGGGCCTGTCCTCCATGAACTTATCTAGTTCTTTGTTGAACCCTGTTACAGTTTTGGCTTCCCAACTCCTCTGGCAGATTTCCACAGGTTATAGACTCATAGACTCATAGACTTTAAGGTCAGAAGGGACCATTATGATCATCTAGTCTGACCTCCTGCACAATACAGGCCACAGAAACTCACCCATCCACTCCTGTAACAAACCCCTGACCTATGTCTGAGTTATTGAAGTCCCCAAATTGCGGTTTGAAGACCTCAAGCTGCAGAGAATCCTCCAGCCAGTGACCCGTGCCCCATGCTGCAGAGGAAGGCGAAAAACCTCCAGGGCCTCTGCCAATCTGCCCTGGAGGAAAATTCCTTCCCGACCCCAAATATGGCGATCAGCTAAACCCTGAGCATGTGGGCAAGACTCACAAGCCAGCACCCAGGAAAGAATTCTCTGTAGTAACTCAGATCCCAACCCATCTAGCATCCCATCACAGACCACTGGGCGTACTTACCTGCTGATAATCAAAGATCAATTGCCAAAATTAGGCTATCCCATCATACCAACCCCTCCATAAATTTATGAAGCTTAGTCTTGAAGCCAGATATGTCTTTTGCCCCCACTACTCCCCTTGGAAGGCTGTTCTAGAACTTCACTCCTCTAATGGTTAGAAACCTTCGTCTAATTTCAAGTCTAAACTTCCTAGTGTCCAGTTTATATCCATTTGTTCTTGTGTCCACATTGGTACTAAGCTTAAATAATTCCTCTCCCTCCCTAATATTAATCCCTCTGATATATTCATAAAGAGCAATCATATCCCCCTTCAACCTTCTTTTGGTTAGGCTAAACAAGCCAAGCTCTTTCAGTCTCCTTTCATACGACAGGTTTTCCATTCCTCGGATCATCCTAGTAGCCCATCTCTGAACCTGTTCCAGTTTGAATTCATCCTTCTTAAACATGGGAGACCAGAACTGCACACAATATTCCAGATGAGGTCTCACCAGTGCCTTGTATAACGGTACTAACACCTCCTTATCTTTGCTGGAAATACCTTGCCTGATGCATCCTAAAACCGCATTCGCTTTTTTAACGGCCATATCACATTGGCGGCTCATAGTCATCCTGTGATCAACCAATACTCCGAGGTCCTTCTCCTCCTCTGTTACTTCCAACTGATGCGTCCCCAATTTATAACTAAAATTCTTGTTATTAATCCCTAAATGCATGACCTTGCATTTTTCACTATTAAATTTCGTTCTATTACTATTACTCCAGTTTACAAGGTCATCCAGATCTTCCTGTAGGATATCCCGGTCCTTCTCTGTGTTAGCAATACCTCCCAGCTTTGTGTCATCCGCAAACTTTATTAGCACATTCCCGCTTTTTGTGCCAAGGTCAGTAATAAAAAGGTTAAATAAAATTGGTCCCAAAACTGATCCCTGAGGAACTCCACTAGTAACCTCCTTCCAGCCTGACAGTTCACCTTTCAGTACGACCCGTTGTAGTCTCCCCTTTAACCAGTTCCTTATCCACCTTTCAATTTTCATATTTATCCCCATCTTTTCCAATTTAACTAATAATTCCCCACGTGGAACCGTGTCAAATGCCTTACTGAAATCGAGGTAAATTAGATCCACTGCATTTCCTTTATCTAAAAAATCTGTTACTTTCTCAAAGAAGGAGATCAGATTGGTTTGGCACAATCTACCTTTTGTGAAACCATGTTGTATTTTGTCCCAATTACCATTGACCTCAATGTCCTTAACTACTTTCTCCTTCAAAAATTTTTCCAAGACCTTACATACTACAGATGTCAAACTAACAGGCCTATAGTTACTCGGATCACTTTTTTTTCCTTTCTTAAAAATAGGAACTATGTTAACAATTCTCCAGTCGTACGGTACAACCCCTGAGTTTACCGATTCATTGACTGGGTTGTGTGAAAAAATCCTTCCTTTTGCTTGTTTTTAAACCTGCTGCCTATTAATTTGAGTTGGTGACCCCTCATTCTTGTGTTATAGGACAGAGTATATAAACACTTCCTTATTTACTCACTCAACACCAGTGATGATTTTATAGCCCTCTCTCATATCCCCCTTAGTCATCTCTTTTCCAAGCTGAAAGGTCCCAGTCTTATTAGTCTCTCTTCACATGGAAGCTGTTCCACACCCCTAATCACTTTAATTGCCTTTCTCTGTATCTTTTCCAAATCCAGTATATCTTTTTTGAGATGGGGTGACCAGATCTCCCTGCAGTATTCACGGTGTGGGTGTACCATGGATTTATAGAGAGGCAATATATTTTCTGTCTTATTATCTATCCCTTTCCTAATGATTCCCAACATTCAGTTGGCTTTTCTGACTGCCGCTGCACATTGAGTGGATGTTTTCAGAGAACTATCTACAATGACTCCAAAATCTTTCTTATTTAGACTCCATTATTTTATATGTAGAGTTGGGATTGTTTTCCAATGTGCATCACTTTGCATTTATCAACACTGAATTTCATCTCCCATTTTGTTGCCCAGTTACCCAGTTTTGTGAGATCCCTTTATAACTCTTCACAGTCTGCCTTGGACTTAACTATCGTGAGTAGTTTTGTATCATCTGCAAATTTTGCCACCTCACTGTTTACCCCTTTTTCCAGCTCATTTCTGAATATGATGAACAGTACTGGTCTCAGTACAAACCCATGGGGATCACTCTTGTCCACATGCTTATTGACCCCCTCAGAGAATTCTAGTAGGTTGATGAGGCAGGATTTCCCTTTACAAATACCATGTTCATTCTTCCACAACAAATCGTGTTAATCTCTATGTCTGATAATTCTGTTCTTTACTGTAGTTTCAACTGTTACCCGAAATTGGGTCAGCTAGTAAGCTTAGGGAGGACTAATGACCCACCAGAGTTTGGCAGAAAGCAGCACATTTATTATATTGATAGCTAAGCTCAAAAGAAGGGGGTGGGGAGGTTGTCACACTCACACTCGCATACTCATGCTCCCAGGACAGGCACGGCACTGGAGATGTCAGGATCCTTTAAGGTAAGTGTCCCACAGCACAGTGATGGATGGTGCGATGAAGGTAAGTCTTCCCGAGGCCAGGGCCGGTGCAAGGATGTTTCGCGCCCTAGGCGAAACTTCCACCTTGCGCCCCCGCCCTGAGGGGCCCTTTCCTCCCCTCCCGCGGCAGCTCTCCCCCTCCGTGCTGAGGTGCCCCCCCCCCCGCGGCAGCTACCCCCCTCCACCCTGAGGCACCCCCCCTTGCGGCAGCTCCCCACCCCCTACCCTCTGCCCTGAGGTGCCCCCCCACCCCAGCTCACCCCTCCTACGAGCACGAGCATCCCGAGCACACCGTCGCTGCTTCACTTCTCCCGCCTCCCAGGCTTGCGGCACCTAAGCTGATTGGCGCCGCAAGCCTGGGAGGCAGGAAAAGTGAAGCAGCCACAGCGTGCTCGGGGAGGAGGCGGGGCAGCGGTGAGCTGGGGCGGGGAGTTCCCCTGCGTGCCACTCACCCCCCGCCCCTTACTTGCTGCAGGCGGCCCTCCCCGCGCTCCCCTGCCCCAGCTCCCTCTGCCTAAATGCCGGCGGCAACCGGGGCAGCTGAAGATCCGGCCACTGCAGTCGCTGCCAAAGAAAATGGCGCCCCCCAAATTCCAGCGCCCTAGGCGACCGCCTAGGTCACCTAAATGGTTGCATCGGCCCTGCCCAAGGCATGATGGAATGCAACGCAGCGAACCACTGGCCAGGCGGTCCGGGCGAAGGGCCTCCATGGGAGGTACAAGCTTGTGAGTGCACTGCTGAGCACATGGCCCCTTCCCCTTTTAAAGACTTGCTCCTCATGGCCTGCGACTAGAGATGACTTGGCTGCGTCTGGTTGGTCACATTCCACCTCAGCCAGTATCCATGCATTGGGTGTGTGAGTGCTGCCTAATTAGAGTCCCAGACATCTGGTCTATCTAGGACAGGGGTCTCAAACTCAAATGACCCCGAGGGCCGCATGAGGACTAGTGCATTGGCCCGAGGGCCGCATCACTGACACGCCCCCTTGCTGCCCCTGGCCCCACCCCCAATCCACCCCTTCCATGAGGCCCCGCCCCTGCCCTGTCTCTTCTCCACCTCCTCCCCTAAGCGCGCGCAGTTTTAATAAATATATACACTCAGTAATGCACCTCACTCAAAGGACAAAACACGCACTTAGATTTACTGCCTAAGGCTCTGGGAGGGAGTTTGGGTGGGGGAGGGGGTCTGGATGCAGGCTCTGTGCTCGATGCAGGCTCCAGGCTGCGGCAGGGGGTGGGGGTGCAGGCTTTGGGACGGAGTTTGGGGATAGGAGGGAGTGCAGGGGTGAGGGCTGTGGGGCTGAGGGCGAGGGGTACATGATGCAGGAGGGGGCTCAGGGCTAGGGAAGAGGGTTGGGCTGTGGGGTGAGGGCTGTGGATGAGGGGTTCATGATGCGAGGGGGCTCAGGGCTAGGGAAGAGGGTTGGGCTGTGGGGTGAGGGCTGTGGATGAGGGGTTCATGATGCGAGGGGGCTCAGGGCTAGGGAAGAGGTTTGGAGTGTGGGGTGAGGGCTGTGGATGAGGGGTTCATGATGTGGGGGTGCTCAGGGCTGGGGCAGAGGATTAGGGTGCGGGGGGATGAGGGGTTCATGATGTGGGGGCGCTCAGGGCTGGGGCAGAGGATTAGGGTGCGGGGGGATGAGGGCTCTGGCTGGGGCTGAGGATTAGGGTGCAGGGGGATGAGGGGTTCATGATGTGGGGGTGCTCAGGGCTGGGGCTGAGGATTAGGGTGCGGGGGGAATGAGGGCTCTGGCTGGGGCTGAGGGTTTGGGGTTGGAGAGGCTCAGGGTAAGGGAAGCCTGCCTTGCCAGTACTGGCGGAGGGCAGGCACTAGGACCCTGCACCCTAATCCTCAGCCCCAGCCAGAGCCCTCATCCCCCCACACCCTAATCCTCTGCCCCAGCCCTGAGCGCCCCCACATCATGAACCCCTCATCCCCCCGCACCCTAATCCTCTGCCCCAGCCCTGAGCGCTTCCCTTCCCCCCCCCCAGCCCGGCCCCGGCGGGTCCCGCTTCCCTTCCCCCGGCCCCGGCGGGTCCCGCTTCCCTTCCCCCGGCCCCGGCCCCGGCCCCAGCGGGTCCCGCTTCCCTTCCCCCGGCCCCGGCGGGTCCCGCTTTCCCCCCCCCCTTACCCGAGCGCGTCTCCGGCGGTCCCGCTCAGAGCCGCGTGGTGAGGGGGCGGGGCTGGGAGCTCCACGCCGAGCGCAGCGCTCAGCCCAGAGCTCCCAGCCCCGCCCCCTCCCCACGCGGCTCGGATCGGGGCGGGGCTCAGGCGCTCGGACGGAGACTCGGCGCTCTATGCGCCGAGGCTCCAGGAGAGGGGCGGAGGCGGGAGCCTCCGCTCTTCTCTTGGGGGCCCCTGCGGAGCTCCCCTGGGGAGCTCCGCGGGCCGCAGGGAAGAGTTCCGCGGGCCGCATGCGGCCCGCGGGCCGCATGTTTGAGACCCCTGATCTAGGAGCTCTTCTGATCTTCCAGCTGTTAAGCAGCCCATTCATCCCACAAGCATTCCAGGAGGGAGGGGTGGGGGAAAGCCACTTCACAGGTATTCAAAGAGGGCGAGGAGACAAGGCGGGTGGGGGAGAGGGTGGTAATAGACTAGCTATCCTCCTGTCATCTGGTACAGAAGCTGATTTAAAGGATAGGTTACATTCCACAGTTTCACATTTGAGTCTGTTCAGAACCCTTGGGTGAATCTCATCTGGACCTGATGTCTTATTGTTGCTTAATTTATCAATTTGTGCCAAAACCTCCTAACTGGTCCTTACTGAATACAGTCAAGTCATGATCACTGGCCCCATGGCAACCACTAACATCTAGTCCAATGATCAATTTGTCTTTATCCACCACAATGAGGCCCAAAGTAGAGTCACCCCAGTTGGGGCCAAAACTTTGTGTTAGAAAAGTATCTCTCATTTTTTAAAATCTTCACAGATGATTTACGACTGGCTGTGTGAGACCTCCTCCATCTGTCTCCCAATAGGCCGTGTCCCATGCTAACCCAATCAGGGGCTGCAGGTTTGTATAATTCTTGGTGGTCCCCAGAACTGGTCCAGATCCTGCTTAGGGTGACCAGATGTCCCGATTTTATAGGGACAGTCCCAATTTTGGGTTTTTTTCTTATATAGGCTCCTATTACCCCCTACCCCGTCCTGATTTTTCACATTTGCTGTCTGGTCACCCTAGTCTCGCTGCCCCTCCCCCACCCCCACACCTGCCGAAGGCTCTGGAAGGGTGTTTGCGTGTGGGAGTGCATTTGGGGTGCAGGCTCTGGGATGGAGTTTGGGTGCTGGGTGCAGGTTCTGGGCTAGGGCAGGGGGTTTGGGTGCAGGCTCTGGGAGGGAGTTTGGGTGCTGGGCATGAGCTCTGGGCTGGGATGGGGTTGGGGTGCAGGAGGAGCTTTGGGTGCAGACTCTGGGAGGGAATTTAGGTGCTGGGTTTGGGCTCTGGGCTGGGACAGAGGGTTGGGGTGCAGAGTGTGGGGCTGGGGATGAGGAGTGTGGAGTGCTGCAGGCAGGCTGCACTGGGGTGGGGGGCAGAGAGGACTCCCCCCAGCCCTCTCTCCACTGGCAACAGCAAGCTGTGGGGGAGGGGGGACCTCCCTGGCTCCCCCAGCACGACACTCACCAAAGCCCTCCCAGGCTGGTGCTCAGGAGGTCCATCTAGGATAAGCCCCCCACCCCGAGTCGACTTGGAGTCACCTGCCAGGGTGGGGTGGGGGCTGTCATGCACCTCCTCCCTCCGCAGGTGCAGCAGCCACCTCAACCTGTTCCCGGGGCCGCTCCCTTGTAGCCCGCCATAGCAGCAGCCGGGAAGGGAGTGCAGTGCGGAGCTGCAGGGGACAGCTGCCCAGGGCAGCCAGGGACACTTGGGGAGAAGGCGTGTGGGGGCAGCATGCAGAGCCAGGGGACACTCCGGGGGAGGCGTGTGGGTGCGGCAGGCTGGGCCAGGGGACGCTCTGGGGGAGAGGGGCGACTGGCAGGGCCAGGGGACGCTCTGGGGGAGGCGTGTGGATGCGGCAGGCTGGGCCAGGGGACACTCCGGGGGAGGCGTGTGGATGCGGCAGGCTGGGCCAGGGGACACTCCGGGGGAGGCGTGTGGGTGCGGCAGGCTGGGCCAGGGGACGCTCTGGGGGAGAGGGGCGACTGGCAGGGCCAGGGGACGCTCTGGGGGAGGCGTGTGGGTGTGGCAGGCTGGGCCAGGGGACGCTCCGGGGGAGGCGTGTGGATGCGGCAGGCTGGGCCAGGGGACACTCCGGGGGAGGCGTGTGGATGCGGCAGGCTGGGCCAGGGGACACTCCGGGGGAGGCGTGTGGGTGCGGCAGGCTGGGCCAGGGGACACTCCGGGGGAGGCATGTGGGTGCGGCAGGCTGGGCCAGGGGACACTCCGGGGGAGGCGTGTGGGTGCGGCAGGCTGGGGCAGGGGACGCTCTGGGGGAGAGGGGCGACTGGCGGGGCCAGGGGACACTCCGGGGGAGGCGCGTGGGTGCGGCAGGCTGGGCCAGGGGACACTCCGGGGGCGGCGCATGGGTGTGGCAGGCTGGGCCAGGGGACACTCCGGGGGAGGCGCATGGGTGTGGCAGGCTGGGCCAGGGGACGCTCTGGGGGAGGCGCGTGGGTGTGGCAGGCTGGGCCAGGGGACGCTCTGGGGGAGAGGGGCGACTGGCAGGGCCAGGGGACACTCCGGGGGAGGCGCGTGGGTGCGGAAGGCTGGGCCAGGGGACGCTCTGGGGGTGGGGGGCGGCAGGCTGGGCCAGGGGACACTCTGGGGGAGGCGCGTGGGTGTGGCAGGCTGGGCCAGGGGACGCTCTGGGGGAGGCGGGTGGGTGCGGCAGGCTGGGCCAGGGGACGCTCTGGGGGAGGCGCGTGGGTGTGGCAGGCTGGGCCAGGGGACGCTCTGGGGGTGGGGGGCAGCAGGCTGGGCCAGGGGACGCTCTGGGGGAGGCGCGTGGGTGTGGCAGGCTGGGCCAGGGGACGCTCTGGGGGAGAGGGGCGACTGGCGGGGCCGGGGAGATGCTCTGTGGGAGGCGTGCAGGTGGGGCTGGGGGACGCTCTGTGGGAGAGGGGCGACTGGCAGGGCCAGGGGACACTCCGGAGGAGGCGCGTGGGTGCGGAAGGCTGGGCCGGGGGACACTCCAGGGGAGAGGTGTGACTGGCGGGGCCGGGGGGATGCTCTGTGGGAGGCGTGCAGGTGGGGCTGGGGGACGATCTGGGGGAGGCGTGCGGCAGGCGGGGCTGGGGGAGAGACCCAGCCCTGAACATTGGTGGAGCTGGGTCCTCGCCGCCCCTGAACCCAATTGTCTTCCTACAAGTCACAGAGAAGTGCTAAAGGAGAGACAGCCCCTGCTCTCTGGTTTGGACTCAGTGAACTGTACCAGCCCCCCACTGCTTCCGCTGCTGGGCTGCGTTAGTTACCAGCTTGATCAGGTGTCTAATGCCCCGTGCCACTGAGCCCACCATTTTCATCCTCTCTTTCCTTCCAATACGAGTTGTAACCAGCGACATGGACATTCGTCACACACATCATCTCACCAGGTTTCCCTAGTTCCGCTCCTCAATGAGAATTTCCAACTCCTCTTCCTTATTGCCCAGACTCCAGAGATAAGCGCAGTGTTGCTTCTCCTCACACGTGAGTATCTTGCAGGGCATATAAATGGCAGCACTGCATTCCCCTGAGTTCACACGTGTGTTACTGCCAGATGGGTTATCTGTAAGCCAAGGAGAGACTCCAACTCACGTGTCATGTTCTTCCTTCCATTGGAAGGTTCCGTGAGAGAAAGACGTGTCCCCCGGGCTTCGGCAGCACAGAACGCTGGCTTTGCTGCATGCTCTCCAGAACCCTTAGGCCTTCTGTATCAGCTCTGCAGCATCAGAACAGCAGAGCCTGGCTTGGAGCAAGGGGAAGGCCTGTTTTCCACAGAATTCTTCCCTCAGGGCCAGAGCATTCATAGCAGAAATTCCTGCGGGAGTTGTGACCCATGGTGCCTGCCGTAGCCCTCACTGAAAATGTCACAGTCAGGACAGGCTACGAAAGGAAAAGCAGATTCTCCCTAAGAGTGATAGTTAACACTGAAGTTAACCAGTGTGACTGTTGTAGAGTTTATCAAGAAAAAAGAAAAGAAAAAGGAAATACGCAGTCCCCTTTATTGCATTCCAGTTCTCTGGCTCCCAATCAGCACCTGGGCCCAGTGCAATGCGAAGTTATTTAAAAAAAACTCTGCTCACATATACCAAACGTTCTTCTGATCCCAAAGGGTCAGCCGCATTACCAGGTCAGTATTGTTTGGATCTTACCCAAAATACTACGCTGTCAGCCAATCCTTTAGCATCTAAAACTAAAGGATTATTATAAAGAAAAAAGAAAGAACAAGAAGAGAGCTGTTAAATGGCAAAGCAGTCACATATACACAAAGACTTCAAAGTCCATATATCGGGTTCTTAGCAGTATTGGTGAGTTTGCTGGCTTGAAAGTCCCTCTGGAACACATCCCCAGCTTGGATGGGTCATTCAGTCCTTTGTTCAGAGTGTCAGTGTGTAGAAAGGTTGCTCCAGAGGTAAGCAGCAGGACTGAAGACAAAATGGAGATGATGTAGCTGCCTTTATATTCCTTTTGCCATGTGGCTTGTACTTCCTGTGTCCCAAACACAAGCTGTCCAGCACAGGGCACGGAAGAACCTTAGAGCTTTACAGCACTGCAACTGTCTTGCTCAGGGGTGTGAAAAAACACCCCCGAATGCAGCAAGTTTCAGCGCTGTAAAGCGCCAGTGTAGACAGTGCCCCAGCGCTGGGAGCTGCGCCCTTCGTAGAGGTGGGTTTTTTTAGAGTCTGGGAGAGCTGTCTCCCAGCGCTCTGCTGCAACTACATCGCCACATTAAAGTGCTGCCACTTTAACACTGCCAGTGTAGACTAGCCTTTAGGGCAGGGGTTCTCAAACTGGGGGTCAGGACCCCTCAGGGGGTCGTGAGCTGTCAGCCTCCACCCCAAACCCCGCTTTACATCCAGCACTTATAATAGTGTTAAATACATAAAAAGTGTTAATTTATAGGGGGGGGGGGTTGTTCTCAGAGGCTTGTTATATGAAAGGGGTCACCAGTACAAAAGTTTGAGATCTACTGTCTTAAGAGTTCTGGCCATAGGCAGCCCCTACATGGCTTGCTGAGTCATCAGGTGTAGTCCTTGTTCCTTTCAATGGGTTCATTGTCCAGTTGATGGCCCTTGATGGGCCGTCAAGCAGGCCTAGTACTGATGCCAATCTGTCTGGGGGTGCCACCCAGAAACACAGCCCAAGTTTGGAAATACAGATATACCCTACATATCTATAACTCATGATACAAAGATGATACAGACATACAAACAAGATCATCATACTTGGGAAATTGCAACGTTTTCAGATACCTTACATGGCATAACTGGCACAACTCATTGCACTTTTACAATATTGATATTCATGATATCCCCCAGATTCCATACAGCGTCTCACCCCGCAGGCAAACTTGACGCAGAAAGGGGTGGCCCTAGACACTGCTAAATGCATCACTGGAATTTTCCATTCTTGGTCCTGTATTATTACAGCTGTCATGTTAATATCACAAGTACTGGTGTACAGAAGAAATGGTTTATTACGTCTGACGAAGCCAGGCTCTTTAGCAGGGGCAGCTCTAGACATTTCGCCGCCCCAAGCACGGCATCATGCCGTGTGGGGCGCTCAGTGGAGACCCTCCACAGACGTGCCGCCCAAGGCACCCTGCCACCCTCCCGGCGACCGGCGGAGCGCCCCCCGCGGCTTGCCGCCCCAAGCACCCGCTTGGCGTGCTGGGGCCCGGAGCCGCCCCAAGCACCCGCTTGGCGTGCTGGGGCCCGGAGCCGCCCCAAGCACCCGCTTGGCGTGCTGGGGCCCGGAGCCGCCCCAACAGGGGCGGCTCTAGAAAATAGGCTGCCCCAAGCAGCCAAGCACCCGCTTGGCGTGCTGGGGCCCGGAGCCGCCCCTGCTCGTTAGTGGCGCTTCCTTCACGTTCAGCGCTGGAAGGGAGCAGTGTAGCAGGCGCTGGAGCTTGTACAGCGCCGGAGCCCGGCCGCGCTCCAGGCCGTCCCGTGTAGACACACTCTGGGGGACGCTCAGCAGCCCGCACCGCACCCCACCCGCTGAGCTGGGGACGGGCCTGCACGCGGCTCTCTACTGGCCGCTCTGACTCGGGCACTGGGCCGCAGAGCGGAGCAGCCCACGGCGGACGCAGGGGCGAGCAGGAAACTCCCGGTCCGGCGCGGGGCCCCTTGGCAGGGATCCGGTGTCCCGCCCCCAGGGTGTGGCCAAGCAAAGCTCCCCCCTGCCAGTAACGCGGCGCGGCGCGGCCCCGCGGAGGGCGCTGGGAATCCCGCCGTGTAAACGCAACCCGGCTCCACCCCCACCGCCACTGCCACGGCCCCGCCCGCGCCGACATCTTCCCTTTGGGCTGGCGCCGCAGCCGTTTCCTTCCGCGGTCACCAGAGGCTCCTTCCCCCTCCCCAGCTGCCCGGCGCGGGCTGCGCAGACCCCCCGCTACCCCCGGCCATGCGCAGCGCCGCGCACCCCCTGCCTGCTGCTCCCGGCGGCGGAGGGGACCCAGCCGCCCGGCCCCCGCGCCCCGCCAGCGCGGCCACTAAGCCCCAGTGAGCGCCCCGGTCCGCGGCCGCCAGGATGCGAGAGGCGGGGGGCCAGGAAAAGCCGCAAAGTCCGCGCGATCTGCCGCCCCCCGGACTGACCGAAAGGTAAATCGAGTGACTGGAACGGGCTGTGCCGGGGCCACTCCTGTACCCAGCCTGTGGGACGTGCCTTTGGCTGGGGGGCTTTGCAGTCGGGAAGCGAGTTAAGCCTGCCGGGATACGGATAGAAGTGTCACCCCCATTTTACAGATGTCTCTGCCTGCGCTCCCAGGGCCCAGTCGGAACCCAGGAGTCCGGGCTCCTAGTCCAGGCGCTCACTGCCCCGCTTCTCTCCGCTGGATTCTTTTGTGGGATCCAGTGTATTGTCCCCGCTTTCTCTTTCGTTTTCTTTGTTGGTGACCCGACAGTCAACCGAAACCAGCAGCCAGCCAATTGGTGGCAAACCCAGCGTTACACCGAAATGACGGACCCTCTCTAGCCAGGCTTGGAACGATTCGATTTTTACCAGTAAATGTCGATTTCACCATGCGCACACACACCCCACTATGAAAAAATATTTCCATCAATAATCAATTAAATGTACGGATAGGAAACGTAAGTAAAACGCTTTTTGAGAAGAGACCAAATCCAGTGATTTAGGCTTGTCACAAACGGAGTAGTGAATGAATTGTAAAAACAGGTAGGGTTTGTTGATTTAAGGATATTTGCTTTGTGTATTTTCACAGGTGAGATTGGTTTATATAGCTTTAACTTTCTGAATCGCAACATCTGGTGTCATTAAATAAGTGTCTGACCTCCTCCCAGTAATTTCCCACAACCAGGAGAATTTAAATAGATAAAAATCTAAAACAAAGCTTAAAAATCAACACTGATATTATCTGTTGAAATTATAAGTGGGGGAAAAAAAAAAAGTCAGTCTCTGCCAAGCCTCTCTATAGCAAGCCAGGCTTGTTCTTAGACTGATTAAGAACAGGAAAAATGGCTAAATGTATCGAAATATGTTTAATTGTCACAGATATAAAAATATTTGTTATGATTAAGCAGCAAAGAGTCCTGTGGCACCTTATAGACTAACAGACGTATTGGAGCATGAGCTTTTGTGGGTGAATACCCACTGCGTCAGATGCATGTATCCAACGAAGTGGGTATTCCCCCATGAAAGCCCTGGGAGCGCAGGCAGAGTCCTGTAAAGACATCTGTAAAATGGGGGTGACACTTTTACCCATCTCCCAGCAGGCTTAACTTTGCTTCCTGACTGCATGCATCCGATGAAGTGGGTATTCACCCACGAAAGCTCATGCTCCAAAATGTCTGTTAGTCTATAAGGTGCCACAGGACTCTTTGCTGCTCTGACAGAGCCAGACTAACAGGGCGACCCCTCGGATACTTGTTATGAATTAGTCTTTTTCTCTGAACACAACAAAAATGAAGAAATTGGACACAGCAGGCTCCCAAATAACCATGTTAATTACCTACAGACAAACACATCCAAGACCTAGCTTAATGCTCTGGCTTAATGTTTGAGGCTTAACACTTAGTGCTAAGCCCAAATCTAAAGCAGAGAACCCAGTGAGCACCACTAGAAGACTCACAGACTGCTGTAAAATAGTCTGCCTAACTCCTGTACGCTGCAATTAGATGAACCAGCTAGCAGCTTTAGAGAACACTTTCCTTTTCAAGGCGTTTGAAGAAATCTTCATCTGTGGCTGGAATATCTCTGTCCTTTCCTTTTCTATCCCCCAAATGCCAGCCTGCAGGTGACCAAGTTTGTGGGAATGTATACAATGGTTCCCAGCATTGCATGTTATCGCAACAGCTTGGTATCTTTGCATTAATCATCTCATGTCTCCCCCGCTCGCGCTCCCTATGGTGTACTAGAGCAGGCCTTCCCTCTTGTGGGCCTCTAGGGCGGGTTACAGAAATAGGCTGTTCTCCAACAGCGGGTGGGGAAATTCCCACACAGCTAAGGGGTGACATGGTTAATTGCAGGGTTGTTGTAGCCCTGTTGGTCCCAGGATATTAAAGAGACAAGATGAGGGAGGGGATACCACTTCCTGGGACAACTTCTGTTGGTGGAAGGGACAATCTTTTGAGCTTCAGAGCCTTCTTCACGTCTGGGGAAGGTGATCAGAGCGTCCAAGTTAAATACACGGTGGGACAGATTGTTAAGTGTAAGAGGGTCAGACATGCTATAGGAGACCGCTGTCCCACCATGTATTTAGCTTGGACACTGGCTACCTTCCCCAGACCTGAAGGAGAGCTACCTGAAGCTCAAAAACTGGCCTTTCCTCCAACGCAAGTTGATTCCTAACAGACATTGCTTTACCTGCTTTGTGTCTCTCGTGGTTGCAGGCATGTCAGCGGTTTGAGTGTGTGTTACCTTCCGAGGTCTACGATCTTCCAAGCAAAGAACCCCGACCGAGTTCCAGAGTCCGAAGGAATGCAGCGGTAAGATTGTACATCCCGCTCCAGGCACCCAGCTACCTCACCCATGTGCTTATAGAGAGGCCAGCCTCCCACTTCCCGCCTTTGCATGCAGAACGTGTGTGCTGTATGCCCACGTCTCTGCTACTGAGCGTGCTGCTATATCGCCATGCTGGCCTTCCTTCACATAGGAGCTCTCCCGTCACGATCTCGGCCGGCGACGTTTACCTACCAAGCCACGCTGGCTCTGTGTCTCCTGCGTGTGGAGAACTGGCTACCCCATGGGATTGCGAGGCCAGATCCTAGGAAGTGTGGAATGTCTGTAGCGCCTGGTAGGCTCGGGCCCTGAATGGGGAGCAGAGTAAATGGTCTTTTGTGTGCAGGACAAATACTGGGCCAACTTGAGCAGGGGTGGCAGGTTTGTAGAAATTTTGGTGGTGCCCAGAACCTGCCCTGCCCAAACTCTGCCCCCCAAACTCCGCCCCCACCTGCCCAAGGCTCTGGGAGGGCGTTTGGGTGGGGGAGGAGGTCTGGGGTACTGGCCCTAGGCTGGGACAGGGGATTGGGGTGCAGGCTCTGGGAGGGAGTTTGAGGATGGGAGGGGGTGCAGGGGTGAGGGCTGTGGGGTGTGGCTGCAGATGAGGGGTTTGGGAGGGGCTCAGGGCGAGAGTAGGAGTATGGGGGGTGCAGGCTCTGTCTGGGGCTGGGGGGTTTGGGGTGTTAGGCTCTGGTCTGGGGCAAAGGGTTGGAGTGCAGGGGGGTGAGGGCTCTGGCTGGGACTGGGAATAAGGTGTTTGGGGTGCTGGATGGGCTCAGGGATTGGGCAGAGGGTTAGGGTGCAGGGGGTGAGGGCTCTGGCTGGGACTGGGAATAAGGTGTTTGGGGTGCTGGATGGGCTCAGGGATTGGGCAGAGGGTTAGGGTGCAGGGGGTGAGGGCTCTGGCTGGGACGTTTGGGAGGGCTCTGGCTGGGACTGGGAATAAGGTGTTTGGGGTGCTGGATGGGCTCAGGGATTGGGCAGAGGGTTAGGGTGCAGGGGGTGAGGGCTCTGGCTGGGACTGGAGATGAGAGGTTTGTGGTGTTGGATGGGCTCAGGGCTAGGGTAGAGGGTTGAAGGTGCGGTGGGGGGTGAAAGCTCTGGCTGGGGGTCTGGGGTGGGGCAGGGCTGGGAATGAGTTTAGGGTGCAGGCAGGCTGCTCCGGGACAGGGGCCAGAGAGGAGGACTCCCCCCAGCCCTTTCCCTGCCGACAGCAGCGAGCTCTGGGGGAGGAGCCCCCCTTTCCTGCCCCCACCCAGCAGCACACTCACTCCCACCACTGTCACTG